>NC_048894.1:67148422-67216280 GCF_011077185.1 Oxyura jamaicensis | reverse complement strand
CTAGCCTAGCCTAGCCTAGCCTAGCCTAGCCTAGCCTAGCCTAGCCTAGCCTAGCCTATTCCATCCCATCCCATCCCATTCCTTCCCATTCCATTCCACTGGAGTAGCTGTCAGAATGGAGAGCATTGTCTTATAAATAAAGATTAAAGGGACATGTTCTCTTTAGATTAGCAATATGAAGGCTGAGCAGGGATAATTGTTGTCCATACATGTCAGGACGGTAAACACTAGAAAGGAATTATTTTATATATTGTCTAAGATTTACAGTGCTGTCTTTGATGGATCATGCTTATCTGCCTTATTCCATGTTCCCAGAGTGAATAGATGCATATGTCATCAAGCTGAGATCTCTGTCCTCCTTAAGTAATTCTGGAAACATAGTAGATTAACTTATTAGAGCCAAGGAAAATCAGAAACTGGCCTCACAAAACTGGCTAGCCATAAGTGCCCTGAGTGTCTAGCCTGTGTTGAGTCCAACTGGTGGCACTCGAGAGGTTGAGGTCCCACTGCTGGAACATGAGAGGTGGATGTGTTACTGGTGGAAAGTGCAATGTCGAGGTCATTCCAGTGGCATGCGAGACATCAAGGTCCTTCCTGTGGCACAAGAGATGTGAGGTGCTTCTGGGTAGAAGGTGAGGCAGCCCAGTCTTTCTGGTGGAACACGAGATGTCAACATCCTTCTGGGGCATGTGAGATGCTGAGGTCCCTCTGTTTGCAGGCAAGGCATGGGACCCGGTCTCTGCTGAACACCAATGCTGGGAACACAACATGGCTGCACAGGGCGCAGCAGGAGGGGCTGCCAGGATGTGCCCAGCATCTGAGCGGGTGTCTGGGCCTCACCTGGGGCTGGGCTGGTGGCAGCAGCCACCTTTATTGTTTCATTACATTATTATATTATTTTTCAAAGCCTCTGCCTGCAGTTATTTGTGCAGCATCATGTGGCAGGGGCTGAACGCAGCCCGCTCCCACCCCACAAATTAGGTTGGGAATGTCAGCTGCAGCTGGGAGAAGACAGATGGACGGGGAATGGCTGCAGGTGGTGGGCACCTGTGGGAGACTCAGGGATGGGAAGTCATTTAGGAGATGGGAAATCGTCATGGTAATGGGAAAGTGTGGTTGATGAGAGTGGCCATAAAGGTGACCATGCCCTAATGAGGAAAAAGCTGACAGAAAACATCTCCTAAAAGCCTGGCAGAAGAAAATAGCTGCTAGCCTGTGAACCAAACTTGGGAACCTGGAGCATCCTTGGGAGGCATTGCTGGCCTTTTGGAAGTGCAGCTGGGTACCATCACTGAAGATGCCAGCAACAAGGGAAAAAACAAGGAACAGCAACAGAAAAACAGCAGCTGACTGTCTGAAAACGAGTAATTAGTCTGGGTAAGGTACAGTTTTGAAAGACTCGGAAACATCATCATCTATTGGTTGTCTCAGGTGAAACAGAAATTAGCATCATCTTTTGGCTGCTCTAAGGAGGTGGTATCCTTATGCCCTCTTATGTCTCTTTTGATAGAAAAAGGACTATTTCTCTATCAAAAATGGAGCACTTCTCTCTCTCTCTCTCTCTCTCCCTCAGAACATCCTGTGTTGCATATAAGTTTTTTTCCTTCAGGATTTCCTAAACCAATTGAAGCATTGCTGGGCATGCCTGGCTGACTCCAAACTCTGTGATGTGGATTGTTTTCAAAGGGAGACTTTGTTCTTTATTCATTTGTGCCTACTCCTGGGCCTTCTCCTGTGGTTTGGTCTATTCTGAGGTTGGTTTTCTTAATTAGACCCTTTGAGGTCAGTTTGACAACGCACTTCTGGGAAAGGTAACTGTAAGTTTATGAAACATATATATCCATATATGTCCATATCTGTCATAAGTACAGTTTTGATAAGTATAACCTATGACAAGCATGGTTACCGTTATAGTACTGATGTCTGTAATCCATAATATTTCCTGCTCTAGTACTACAGATAGGTTTGCTGAACTTAGAATAGTAATGTATATTTGCTGCTAGAATAGTGACTTTCCAGCATCTACTTGCCTTCCTACTACTGGTAATAGCTGCTACTATTAATTAGTGCTATTCCCTCACTGTCTGCAACATATATATACATATATTTGCTTCCTGGTAATATCTGTAATAGCCTGGTATCTCTATCCATGCCTGCCTTTAATCACAGAGTATTTGCTGGTGGTGATGTGTGATCATCTGTAAAAAGGAGAACTTTTTAGAAAATAAAGCCTCTGTGTCCTTGCGTATTATAGAATCCTACCAACTCCCATTGTGATCCCTATACACCTGCAAGCAGGGTAACTCTGAAAAGTTTAACCCTTCTGAAGGACAAATTGTGAACTTCATTCGTGTTGGAGGTAGGATTATGTAAAATACACAGTCATGGATGCATTTGAGAAGTTGGTGCAAGAACACTGGGAGTGCATGAGTCTCTCCTGGTTTTGGCTGGGATAATTAATTTACTCCCAGTAGCTGGTGTGGTGCTGTGTTCCGGATTTAGGATAAGAACAATGCTGATAACACACCCATCTTTTAGCTGCTGCAGAGCAGTGCTTGCACAGAGCAAGGAGTTTCAGCTTCTGGTGCTGCCCTGCCAGCGAGGAGGCTGGGGGTACACTAGGAGCTGGGGGGAGACGCAGCCAGGACAGCTGGCACACACTGCCCACAGGGATGTCCCACACCATACGACAGTGGTATGCTCAGCAATAAAACCTGGGGGGGAGTTGGTTGGGGGCTGACGCTGCTCAGGATCTAGCTGGGCATTGCTCAGTGGGTGTTGCCTTGTACATCGCTGGTTTTCTCTTTTCAGTTATTATTATCCTTTCCTTTTATGTCGTATTATGTCTGTATCTCAACTGACAAGGTTTGCTTTTCTCTCCCCAGCCCCCCAGGGACAGGGGAAGTAAATGACAATGCAGTGGTAAGCTGCCTGCTAAGTTAAACCATAACACCACTCATGTCAGTTTACAGGAGAGATTGTCAAAAACCTGATTTAAGGACATCGAGGTGCTCGAGAGAGTCCAGCGAAGGGCAACGAAGATTATGAGGGGTCTGGAGAACAAGTTTTATGAGGAGCAGCTGAGGGAGCTGGGATTTTTCAGCCTGGAGAAGAGGAGGCTCAGGGGTGACCTTATCGCACTCTACAGGTACCTCAAGGGAGGCTGTAGCAAGGTGGGGGTTGGTGACAGGACGAAGGGGAATGGGCTAAAGATGCACCAGGGAAGGTTTAGGTTGGATATTAGGAAGAACTTCTCTACTGAAAGGGTTGTTAGGCATTGGAATGGGCTGCTCAGGGAAGTGGTTGAGTCACCATCCCTGGAGGTCTTTAAAAGACGTTTAGCTGTAGAGCTTAGGGATATGGTTTAGTGGAGGACTTATTAGTGTTAGGTCAGAGGTTGGACTCAGCGGTCTTGGAGGTCTCTTCCAACCTAGATGACTCTGTGATTCTGTGAAAGTCAAACAAACAGCAAGCGGAGGTGAACTTTCCAGGAGAAAAAAAAATAAAATAAATAATAATAATAATAAAAATCAAATAGTGGAAAACAAGTACAAGGGTTTAAGATTAAAATTTAATGATAGTAAGAGTCAGACAGCCTGAGAATGCAGCTGTCTTGATCTAAAGTGTGGCTGCAAGACAAAGTGGTAGAATGAGTAAGGCTTGGCCACTACCCAAGAGTCCATAAAGTGGAAAAAAGGACAGCTTTATGAATTGTTGCTACTACTGTCCCTGGAGGAAAAAAGCAGTAGAGCATAGAAAGGATTGATGATACTGTAGTGTGGTCCTGAAGCTATACTCAGGTTGAAACTTCCCTTGTCTAAGACGTGTTTAGATGCAGAGTTGATGTCAGGCAAAACCTTGAATGAATTCAGTAGCATGGTTGGAAAGAAGGCTTTGGGCTGTGGTATTTCTTGGTTTGGTTTGAAGCATATGATCTGCTATATGGAGGCCTTTTAACTCAAATTCACTTCGGAAGTGAATTATCCACCTTTGTATTGCCAGCAGCTGAACTAACATTGAGATAGTAAGCTGAACATAGAAGTCTCTCTAGAAGGTCTCTTCCACTGTATTTGGTAAGCTAAGGTGGCACTGGTAGGCAGCCATGGAATAACATTACCAAGCTATCTGAGCTACAGGTCTCCTGGCTGCCTTCAGCCTGTGCTCCTTAGACATAGTGCCATCCATAGAAGACATCTTCAATATGTTTGGAGAACTTTACATCTATGCTTTAGTGTAATCCTGGTAACGCTGATAAGCAGGAGTGCTAGATCAGAGAAAGGTGAGTAGGTAATACTGCTGTGGAAGGAAACCATTTGGAGGCTAGAGGCATAAGCAAACTGTTGGCAAGAACAGCAGCAGAGTATCTTGCCAAGATAATCCAGTACAATAAAAGATCCATGCTGAAAGTGATCAAGTATCTGCAAAGTGTGTTGCTAAGACTTTAGTATTTTGAAATAGAGATAAAACGATAGCTGGACAACTCATTATTGGTGGCAAGTCCCCACAGCTATAAATAACTTCCTCAGTACTAGAGTTAGCTATGTAGCTATGTGGTAGAGGAGAGAGCATGCAGGTATTATCCTCTGCTTTTTTTTTTTTAATTTTTTTTTTTTTTAAATCAGGGCAGTGCTGATGATCCACAGAAGCACTGCATGGGGTGAATCTTCCAACATGTTCCAGGTGTGAACAGATCTCAGGAAGTGAGTAGCACAGGAGAATATGTTGTTGGATTGCCTGTGGGTGCAAGACAGATTTAGTTTAAAAGGGGTGAATGTGAATTTAAATGAGGTTAGGAGTTAGGTGGTTAGAGTTTACCACTCTAAAAACTTTCTATTAAAGATTCAGTGAGACTTGGACTACTTATTTATTTCCTTGAATAGGAGTTTGGGTTGTTGACTGAACTGAACAAAAATAGGACTTCATGGTCAAATTTGAACTAGGAGAACACTTCAGCAAGAGCTGTGATCAGGCAGCTAAAGTTAGATGCATCAGAAATAAGACAAGTTTGGAGAGACTTTATCTAGGAGACTTCTGAACTTCATTTTGCACAGAGTGAGAGGGGGCTTAAATCATTCAGATGAAACTCAGTTAGATATTGTATATGTTACAGCTAGTCTCAGCTGAATTTTTTATTGCTTCACTGAAAGCTGTATTTTAGTGTATTGGAGGGTCTGATTTGTAAAAAGCTCTTTCTTAAAGGAATGAAATAGAAACAATTTTTTTAAGTTGATTGGTATCCTCATAGTAAACTCTTCTGCAAATCTGGCTGAATATTTTTGTCTTTACATGACAGTAGGGCTCTTCTGAATATCTGGCTTTAAATATATACTTCAAAGGCATGGAGGTTATAGCCCATTCAGTAAACAAAGCAAACTTGTGCAATGCTTAATGTATTGCTACTTACAGACTTATAGGAGTCTTATAGACTCCAGAATAGCTATATGCAACCTCCCTGGTGGAAGAGTGACCTGTGCCATATCACAAACCTCACTTGGCAGCCCTCTGGAAGCATGTGGGTGGGTGTCCAGGAGCCTTTCTGGACACTCCTTGATGCACTGGCAGGACTAGAGCCACAGAGTATAAAATCTGATGTGCAGATGTCATTTTGGATCAATTCTTGCACTTAAATGCCCACAAATTACAGTCTAACCCAAACAAAATGAAAATTTCAGGATTATAGACCTCTGTAGGGCTGAGGGAAGAAAAAAAACAGAAAGCTCTGATAAATATATTAGATGGTTAATTGTTCAATTTAGTGCTTGGTTATTAATGAAATCAGATGCATATGGTAATAAGACTGTTTTTACGATTACAAGACACTTTGGGACATTTTGAATATGCAGGGTGCAATGGTATATTAAACCAAGTAGTAATTCTGTATTTGACGATTTGACTTTGTTAGCATAATACAATTTGTTTTTATTCTTGTAGTGAAGAGGGAAACATTTTGATAACTATTTGCTTCCATATCTCTTCTTCCTACTCAATATTTTATTTTTCTTTTTTAAATAAAACAAAGTTTTTATAACCAAAAGGGCTGAATAAAAGAAGAAATCCCACTCTGATTAGTTCTGTTTTCAATAATATTTAGCAAGGAGGGTGTCAGCATAAGAGAACAACTTTAATATCCATCACCTCTCCACATATTCCAGATATTTTTTCAGGAAAATAAAAACAAACAACATAATATTTTAAAACCCGTGTGATAGTAAAGAGTTATTGTGCTTGTGATTCTCTTAAATGTGTGAGAGAGATGGTTTGGAGGGAATGATATCTTTTATTAGGTCAACTGATATAATTGGACAAAAAATCTATAAGCAGCATAAGATCTTGCCTTTTTTTTCCCCTGTTGTATCAGTCTAATAACAGGTATTGTTTCTTTCTTCAAATCTTAGACTGTTCTCCATAAAAAATCTTACTAAGATATTGCCTGTACAGGTTCTTCTGTTTCTCAGTCTTTCCCCTTATGTTCAGCTATGCCTAGATCTGGTCCTTTTCTTCCAGAGACCTACTCCTTTACCCCACAGTTCAATTTTGGCCAGCTGCTTGGTTATCGACAGACAGCTCTGCCACCCTTATCTGCTGCTGATGCCCTATTTCTGCTCTGTCTTGTGTTTTTCCTAAAGTTAGCTTCCTCTTCCTTGTCCCAAATGGCAGCTCCAGAAAAAAAAACACAGTATCTTTTCTGTAGGTTGTCTGCACATCCACTATTTTCTATGCATTGTGTCTCTAACCTGTAGCTAGGAGACATACAAGCAAGGTAGAATGTCCTTTTGATTAGCTAGATTTACATACCCAATTTGCCTGGGCCCACACCCTACAGCACAATTGCTGGTCCACCATTCCCTGTAGGTTAACTGTGAGGAGATCAGATCCTGATATACCAATAGCTGGCAGGTATCCATGCAGTGCTCTGGTCTAAACTTAATGTGCCTGGTGGTGGGTCCTACCTGCCCACAAGAAAGGAGATACTGCAAGGGGGGGCTAAAACTTACCTGTGCTTCCCCCAGAAGGGGAGAATAACTGCATTTCAGAATCCTGTCTTCCTACTTCAAGTCACACTTTTTGAAATACAGGCATAGTTAGTTCTACCTCTTAGCTACGGTCAGCCATTAAATAAGACGGTGTTATTAAGCTAATTAAAAAAGTCTGCCAGGAGAATGGAGTGCAGATTTCTGCAGGATGTACAATTAACCTTAAGCGAGTGAGGAAGGGAAACAGCAAATTAACAAATGGTCACCATTATTCAGTTATCATGCTCAGCTTTCCACTCTCTGTTAATCAGACAGATTGCTACATGCTTTGGGAAGCTTAGCTGACTTGCTGGATCAGCAGAAAGCAGAATCTCGCTGAGATCACAGTGTTTCCAAAAGCATCTGAAGGAATTTATAGCTTATGAATTACAAAAGCAAGTCTTAATTAGTCCCAAGATGCAGTTGCATAAGTAAGACTGAGAACACTCCCTTGTCATATTTACTGCCTTCTCACAATTTTCATATGAGAGTCTGGTAATGAATGTTCTCTGACAACTGGAGCTAAGGGACCTATGGCTAATAACACTCCTGAATAAACAGCATCCTGTATTTGCAGTACTGCAAAGATTGGTTGGATACTGGTACTATCTCTGTGTGTCAATATTGCCACAGTCACAGTAGTTTAAGCTGAAAAGTTCTGTAGACACCTGGGACATCTTTGATGGAAAATGAAAATCCTGGCACAGCCTAGAAGTAGCCAAACCACCAGGCCAGTGGTTGTTCTGTGGTATGTTTGTATTTTGCTTTTTTTTCTTTTTTTTTTTTTTGAGATGTAGTTTTTTTTCTTAAGCTCTGGAGGTATGAGTTCTTCTCAGTGCTTTCCTATTGCAGTCTGTTCCTATACTGTGAAAATCACTGAAGGTTTTCTATGGTATCAGTGAAATTGATTTTTAGATAGCCAGGAGCATGAACAAGGGTGAATGTAAACCATCACTCCTGTATACTTTCTGTATCTTACTATACTCCCTGGACCATCTCCAGATTTTGCTTTCCTTCGAGGCTAGCAATCAAAACAACATGAACCAGCTGTCTGCAAAAATCTAGGGAGCCTGAATTTAAAAATTTCCCTCGTGGGATCAGTTAAATAGGGATTCTAGGATCAGACCCATTGATATATTGTATTCTGAAGACTATCTGATCTGGAAAAAAGTTTTGGTTTAGTAACAGTTTTCTTGCTTGCTATCTGCTCCAAAGCAAGAGTGAAATCATGCAGTGACTATCTTAGACTTTGCAGACTGGCATGCTTTGATTTACCAGTCATTAGGAACAATTTTATTTGCCAGTTACCTTAATTCCCTGAGGTCAATATACATAATGCAGTGGCATCATTCATTAGTATGTTTGATATTATATAGGAAATTATCTGCTTAATTTACAGTTGTCAGACCAAAGTCCCATTTTGATAATTTTTCATGTCTTCCATTAGGGAAGAAGTTTCTCAAGGAAGTGATCCTAAAGTGAATATTTTAAAAAGGTGAATATCAAGACTAAGGGGTTGTGTAAGTACACAGTTTTTCAACAGCAATGAAGAAAACAAAGTGACTAGGGAAATCAATAGTTATTTATCTGGTTACTTACATAGGGATTTACGTGCTTGTCATTAAGTGCCTAAGTATGAAATGCTTGGCCTCAGGTAGTTTGTGATTTCCCTCCATTTGTCTTGATGAGTGGAAGTTTGTTGCAAATCCCTTACAGGAGAATGAAGAAAATCTACATTCTCCACATTGGTACAGGAAAAATATTTATATGAACAGCTTGATGATTAAAGAGTTTTATTAGTTTTAAAGGCGAAACAGGACCTCAGAGATTCAAGGAGGGAAAGGTAGGACAAGAAGAGAAAGGTATGCAGGGGAGATAGGAGGGATGAAAGACAAAACATAAAATAATGTATCAGTGACAGATCACCAAATGAGATTAACATGAGTGTTTATCATTTAAGTTTGGTGTTTGGTCACAAATTAAAGAATTAAGAGCTGTCTAGGCTTTAGAATCAAAGGAATTTGCCTTTATTGTTATTACTTCATTTATTTATTTGTTTGTAACTGAGGAAGTCAGCCACGTACCTAATAGCAGGGTTCCTGAACAGCATTAACAGGTAACATTTAAAAAGTCTAATCAGGCATTCTGGCAAGGTATCTGCAGAACTAAAATACTTAACTTTTCTCTGTCACTATCTTTGTTATGGGTAAAGTGGTCTCTGATTGACTGAGACAGAACAGGTGCACCTACTAAGACCACAGTACTTTGAGGCTGCTGAGAGCCCTGGATGCTTTCCAAATCAGCACCTCACACAATATGATCAAAAGCCAGAAGGTAAGTAAGTCATGGTTCATTGAAAAGCTTGCACTCTACTGCATAGATAGATTTATTAGGTAGGATGATTGTCTATGTTGTGCTTTTCATAAAATACAGATAGCATTATGATAGCGTCTTTGCTCTTACTCTAATAGTGGATAAGCAGTTTTCTTTTGCAATATTTATCCATGTGTTCCAGAAGGGTGATCTATCATGCCAATGCATGAAGTCATAACAACAATATAGTCCTCAGACATTAATTCTGCAGTCTTATATGTTAATAAGTATAATTTCTAGGCCATTAGAAAAATTAATGTAAAACATAGCTAATTCAAAGCCATTCAGACCCACATTCTGTTGGCAATAAGATGCCGTGCTGAGATCCCTGTGCCAGATTAAACCACAAGTGGAGGGAGCCACTTGCAGAGCTTGCACGTGGTAAGAGAATTGCAGCAGGACCTGTTCAATCACTAAAGCAAGAGTGAAAGGAATGTGACAGAGTCTCGAGTTTTGTCTGATATGTTTGAAACAATATTGGCAATATGTGCAGGTCACAATAGGGGAGAAGTGTGCCAAGGTGTTACTGAGGGGACAGAGAGAGGAGAGCTTTGCAGCTCTCAGTGGTCCCTAATCTGTAACAATGCAAATAAGCTAACAGAAATATTAGAAATTGGAGTGAATCTTCTAAGATGTCTATCATGTTCCACTGTCTGGGCTGCTCTGTTTGATTTTCCCTGATTTAAAAGATACCTCATTTGTACTTTTTTTTTTTTTTTTTTTTTGTTACTTTCTTGAATTTGCAAGTTGAAGTTTCTTTTCTTAGTGCTCATGTCTGGGCTGCTGCTGACCCTTCAGATAGACCTTGTGATTCTACTGAATTACTTCTGCCAATATGGTCACCAATTTGCAGCTTCCAGGTGATGAACTTGCAGAAAATGCAAAAAAATAAATAAATAAATAATAATAATAATAAAAGGCACTGCTGGTAGAAAAAGTAGCAAAGTAAAAAAATAAAATAGTTGAAAGATGACATTTTGAAGTACCTTGAACACTCCACAGAAAGACTTAGAGGACCCTCTGGTCGTTCCAGTGCATTAACAAACAGGTTGAACAGGCAGTGGGCTGAGTCAGTCATATGCTGAATGGAGACAGTGGTTATCTCCAAACAACTCATTTACTATACCTTTTATCTTTGAGGTAGTGATGCTTTTGAGAGGGTTTCTGGATGGCTGCCATTTATCTAGATAGATGAAGTCATTTGCAGGAAGGGGAGAGGCAGACATACAAAGATTGACACTTCAACTGTGTGGTTTGAAGCCATAATATAAAGCCCAGTGTCCCTTCTGTTTGCAGGATGTTCATCTACTAAGGTGAATGAAACACTAAATGAATCTGAAAAACCAACTGCAAAGGGCTGATGGGTACTATGTTTTTGTGAATCCATTTCTGTGCAGAGGTCAAAAGGTGAATGCAAGAGGACTGCTGTGTCATGACAGTCACCCCTGAACATGAGATTAATTGGCAGCAGGTCTGCTTTGAAGGGGGCTTCCTGGCTGAGACATGAATCAGAAGCATGCGGTGACAGGCTGCATGTGTGTAGGCAACTCCTGGCTGTGTGCATGTGCTGTGGGGCACAGCTGAGTCTGCAAAACAGGGCCATCTCTTATAAAGATAGGGAAGGATGTTCAGAGGGAAGGATGGAGTGAGGTGGGGAGCCTAAAAAAGGGTGGGAAAAGGTTGAAGGGAGAAGTGTAGAAGGAAAGATGAAAACTATCTGGCAAGGAACGGTTGGCAGGAGGAGAAGGAATGGAGCAAGATAAATTTTGGAGTCATCATTTTGGGTTGAGGAGAAAGGTAGGAGCAGGGCTACCTTACCATGCAGGCAGGAAAGGCTGCTGTCTGCAGACACAACAATGACAGCCAGGCAAGAGATTCATAGTAATTTAATTGAGGGACGAATGTGGTCTTGGAGGGCTGACATTGACCACATAGATGAGCAAAGGAGTGAGTGTTTATTTTTAAGAGGAGCACTCAAATTCACTCTAAATTGGAGGGAGATGCACAAGAAGAAAAATATTTGCCATGACGTACACGAATCATTAACAGTGTACCTCCAGGTCATATCTGTACCATGCAAAACTCAGAGTCCTTTACTTATTTCTCTATTCAATATTTTCCTTTTCATTTCTTAGCAATTTATGATCTGATTATGCAGTTTTTATTCAAGTAAATTTCCCTTTCAGTCTCAAATTAGCGGATGTTTTGCCTGAGCAATAGCTAAATTATTTGGTTCTTAGAGCTATTATTTCAAGTATTACAAAGCCATTATTCATCAGCAGTCAATTGGTGTGTATACCTGACTTGAGCCTTACCAGCATTAAAAAAGGGCACTTAAAAAAGAGACTGTAAACCAAAGCTCATAGAGCAGGAGAAAGATCTACTCTTACGGGGCTTTGAGCACTACCAGTGAGCAGTGCTTTCTACAAAATAAGTTCTAAAGGTAAATGAAATATAATTATTTTAAAATGTTTTTCTAATATTTATAAAAATACTGACATTTCAGTCAACAGAATTGTGCTTAATTGAGTGAAACGGCATTTGTTTTAGATATTTTTAGTTATTTTAGTAGTTGACAAAAAATGAAAAAGCATTGCTTCAAATTGTGAACATGTACATTTTAACTTTGTCTTGGATGAAAGAGAGAAGTGCTGAAAATTTCGGAAGTGACTTTTGGTGAGGTTGAAAAAAGAATCAGAACAGTTTTTGAAATGCTTTATCATTGTGATGCGAAAGAAGTTCTGCTTTGCTTTGCTTTCCTCTTGGATGTCTGCATTTCTGTTGCCCTTAGCATGTGAAGTTCTCCTCATGACTATGTCCTTTGCTGAACTTTTCAACTGTGCCACTGGCATCGAAATACATTTCAGATTTTCCTCTGACTCTCTGCCAGCAAATATCCTTCAGTGTTCACCTGATATTGAGGGGTCGAATCTCTCTCTATGGGTTGTGTAGTTCAACCCAAAGTCTCTCTAATTTAGGATACTTTGTTACTTTTAACTTGTTTTGAAATTTTTGAGTTTTCCCTCATTTTCTGCTTCTTTCATAGCTGTGTTCATCTACCTTAAACCTGAGTTGTGTCCTGTGCATGTTAAAAAAAAAAAAAAAAAAAAAAAGGAAAAAAAAAAAATAAAAAAAAATTAAAAAAAAAAAAAAAAAAGCCCTCTGATGTTACATCTGTTGCATGATCATTGCCAACCTGCAATTTGGAAAAAAATGACTGATAATTATTTTTTTCCTGACAGTTTAGGTCCTTGTATATCAGGAGAAGTGAATCTATTTTCTGGCTGAGAAGCTCATTGCTAAGAGCAGAGACTTAATGTTTACTTATTTATTTTCATTGTTTGTTGCCATCTGGAATTGACTTATTTTTTGGGAAGAGGAAAGAAAGAATCAGTCTTTATAATGATAGTAAACCCTGGGAACTTTTGTTACTATCCAAAATATTTTGAGAGCTAATAAAAGCACCTGATGTGCCATTTCTTGATAATATTTCTCCTCTCCACACATACTTCAGAGCTAATCAAGTGTTCTGATGAAGTGTGCTTGTGCGTGAAAAACAGGAGTTCTTCACTGTCACAAGCCTAAGCATACTTAGCTCTGGTACTTGTGCCTGTGAAATGCATTTCATGCCTCACGTTACCTGAATGAGATGTGAAAGCAGTTCACACCTCGTTTACATTTGGGCTGTTTTATAGAACAGCATAGATGCAGTTCCACCTGCATCTATGTAACGAAATGAGGTCACCAACCCTGGTCCCTCCTTGAATTGAATAGGTGCAGCCTGATCCTTTCAATTCACTAAACTAGAAATGAATCTATTTCTCTGAAGCAAGATACTATGAAACACCAGCATTCTCTGGTGTGTGGCAGGCGCCTGTAGTTGACAGAGGCATAAGCTGTCCATGCTGAAAATAAAACTGGAAGCTATGCTGAAACATGGGGTTAGAAATTAGAGAGTGAGTGATTAAGAATGAATATGTCAGCAAGACTCATTGCTTAATATGTGCTACATTTGTGATGTACTGTGCCTGTGCTGCGCTTAGGCCTCCACATAACAGGAGCCTCTGGGATGCTGAGAACCAGATCAAACCAAATTTATGGTTCGAACTGTGACCAAGGGTTCAGAGATAAGGAGGACTATTCACAAAATGACAAGATAAGAATGTCAAACTTACAAGGCCTTGAGATAACAGGAGCCCCTCGGACCCCAAGAACTGGATCAAACCAACCTTATGGCTCAGACTGTGACCAAGGTCTCAGAGAGCATGCACAGGGAGATGAGGTGAAAAGTTCAGTTCTGATGAAGATGTCTTACTTCATCCTGATGATCACCTGGATGACCACCAGAAAGTACTACCCAAGTGCAGAAGGACTGATAATTAGTGTGTGAAGCAGGGCTAGGCGGAGCTAGGAAATGAATATGCATAAATGTGTTGCGAAACAATGCATATGTAATGTTTTAGGGGATAAAAGAGAATGCAAGCAAGCAAATTGTTGCGCATGACTTTGGGACTACCCCCCTGTGTCACTCAGTGCTGAATAAAAATACCTACTTTACAGTCTTACTCATTGTGGAGTCAGTTTTCTGTGAGTCAATGCATGTACATGAGTTGTCTGAACCCAGAATGATTCCTCCTGCACTGAGCAAATATAATCAGGGCAATAAACAGGAAAATTGTCTAAACTGGAAATGAGATGGGGGTGGTGGTGGTGGGAAAAAAAGAAAAAGAGAAATCAGTGCTTCTGTGCTGCCCCCTCCGTGGTTGGGCTTGTGGCAGATGGGTTGCAAGGGGCTGAGGGTTGCTGATGGCCAAGGCACTTCTACATCTCTGGGAATCCTGCGTGCTGGATCAGACCAATTTCTGGAGAACTGTGGATACTTCAACCACAGAGTGGCATCTTGTTGTCTTGTGAAAAATGTTAACTTACTGTGTATCAATGTTTTTTTTTTTTTTTTTTTTTTTTTTTTTTTTAATTGAACCCTCCTATGGTGTAAATAGCTGTGTAAGAGGGGACAGTGAAGGGCTAGGAATATAGTTGTACAAACTCAGCTATTTCTGTTCATTCATCAGCTGAGTTCTAGCATTGAAAACAGTGGAAATGTAGAGCTTACAAGCTGTCAGCTACATTTGGCATCTTGCTAATGCCTTAGAAGACATAGACAGAAAATATCAGCTTTCTTTATAGGCTACCCTTCTTGTTTTTCTTCTAGTGCTCTGTGTTGATTATGGGATCAGGATGCTTTGGCGCGTGCGCCTTCACCTCACATAACTCAGAGTACAAAATAGCCATGTACGTCTGAGCAGTCATCTTTGACTGCCACTGTGAATGAAAAGAGACACATGTTTCAGCAGCATGGCTGTTTTAGACATTCATCCAGGAGAAGATGGAGCATGTTATATATGTGTCTCTTTCCTTCTTCTGATAACAAAAGAAGTCTAAGGTGCAGGTGTGAGTACTAAGGTTAGGTGAGATGGATCCCTCTTTGTCTGCTAAAGGAAGGAAGAAGTTGGGATAAAGGAGAAAATGCTCATTTCCCTGGCAATGAGCAACATAGGCTGTGGGTTTTATCTACTCAGCATCCTGTACTGGAGTTACTAACAGGTTTCAGTTCATGTGATAACTGCAAGAAAGGCGGAACAGGGATGCCAGCACACAAACAAAGAAACAAACAAAACAAGCTGTCTTGACTCCCACCATGTGACAGCAGAAATATTATTGGCCAAGTGGAAAAAGACAAAATCTGTTGAGGCAGAAATGCTATTTCCAAGCTTTATAAGAGGAATCACAAACATTAAGAATAAACAAACTGGAGAGTATAAAATATTGGTTTTGTCATTCCTGTAGACAATAAATGGGGAACAACATGGAATGTGTCGGACCTGCTGGAAATATGTGAGACTGTAATGTGCTGAAATACTTGTCTTACAAGGCTCGTGGGTTAAATCGTTATATAACCAAGATAGCTTAATGAGGATTCTTCTAATGTGACTCTGTGACTTAGTTGTATTGTGCTGCATACCTTCAGACAATGCTGAAGGTACTCAGAGGGATTCACAGGATTCCTCTTTGTGCTCAGGTTTTATGAGACAGAGAGAATTGTTTCATTTGTTCCATCATTCAAAGATGTACTTAACAACAGTATTTATGCTTTTCTCTCCCTTTGCACAATCAAATTTTCACTTTTTCCAATTATTATCTGACTGTTTCTGCAGCTCTCGATCTGCAAGGTGTCTGGTCTGTGCCACAGAGACACTTGCATATGTGGATTAACAACAGTTCAAAGCAGATGTGGGGGAGCTTTCAGTAGTGTGGGCAGCTATTTGAGTTGTTTCGCCAGGGAGTAGCACCACTCTGACTAAATTCCTGATAAAATACCTGACCTCCTCCTATGCTGCATTTTACCACACCCTTGTCTGGACTGAAAAAATCTCAGCCTAGGGTTTTTCTCATGCCTGCCATGCTACATGCATTACATATGTACTTTGCTTCACATTTCTGTTGTGTTTTGCTTTGATTTCACTTTGAGGAGGATTTAAGCTTTGGAGGATTTAAGCTTTGTGTCCACCCATGCTTTTTCTTGGCAAGGTAACCTTTGTGGACAACACCCTGACAACAATACGGTCCTTCAGTACACATCTGGAAACACTGAGAAAGCAGCAGTGTGTTCACTAAGAAAAACTTATCCAAGGCCAAATTGCTGTATGTGGATGAACTGGAAATATTTACAGTGAATCCTTCAGGACCTGAAGAAGTAGGTGAAGTTTCTAATTTTACAGTGCAAAATTTCACTCTCTCTAAAAGTATTAGTAAAAGTACTTTGTGGTTAGAAAAAGAGGTTAAAAAATACAGCTCCTCTCTATTTAATTCATAGATGCTTGGTTTATGAACTTCTGGGTTCCTGATACTTGTGTGAAGGCTGGTGGGCTGACATTTCTATACAAGCTTTTATCATCTGTGCAAAGGACCAAATGCAGGGTTGATGCTAAGTCCCTTGCAGACCTTTGTAACCTGATTGCATGTGCAAAGCAGTGGTTGGTAATAAACCAAGAGAGATATTGGAAGTGTCTTTGGCAGGATCATTTGCTGCTAAGTGCCAAACGTGGCATAGGGTCATCTTTGTGAAAGATGCACAGAAATAAATGGAACTTATGATACAGACCATTTGATTTCTCTTGAGGTTTTACTTCTTTCTAATATTCATAGGAATGTATACCTCACATATATGTATTTATATCTTAATCTACAGTGAGTCAAACCAAACCATGCATGGTGAGACCTCTTGCTTTCCTTCCATTGTGCAAACTATTCACAAACTTAGCAAACCCCGTCTTTGAGGTTGTTTCAGGTCAATGTAATTCAGGCAAGCAGTTAAGTAACAATTTCCCTGGTTTGGCAGCAAAGTCCTGCTGATGATCTAAATTGTTAAGCTCAATGCCATGAAAGATCATCACTGAGCATAATCTTCAAGCTAGTGTAAAGATCAAGAGTTCCATGAGGAGTTCATGCTGATCTGTGGCAGAATACTCATGTTTCCCTGGATTTATCTCTTGGATTTATCTCCCTACTTTCCAGTGGTCAAGTCTGCCAGATTGCTGCACTAGATGCTTGGAGTTGAGCGAAGTATGGCTTGCACAAGATCAGTCTATACTTTAAGTTTCTGACCTCTAAAACTAATCAGACTTGAGATTCAGATATATTTGCTGAGAAAGCATGTGAAGACCTATTAGAGCAGTCTTGGAGCACTACACCTTTACCAGAGGGTAAGCTGATAATTCCAAGCATGCTAAAGCAGAAACTTACCCAGAGCAGAACAGAGGGGAAAAAGAGAGGTAAGGGGAAAAATATGAAAGAAAGCTTCTTCCAGGTGGATAACAGGACAAAAGAAGATGTGTTGGAGATAGGATGTTGGAAAAAGATAAGGGGAAGGCCTGCATTGCTTAGTGAAGCTCTGATAATTGTGATTTTGTGTGGGCAGTGAAATTTCTTTACTGAATGGATTGTGAAGCATTGGAATAGGCTGCCCAGGTTTATTTTGTACAGATTTTTGCACTGGAAAGCTGTGTTTATTGAACTGTTAAAACTGCTGTAAGACCCTCTTATAGAGTCCTGTGAAGATCTTTACATCTGATCTAAAACTGAAGACTCTTGACCCATGAGTCTCCTGGCCATTATTCAGATTTTCCTGCTTATCTTAGCCAGTTCAAAGAAACTAACACATACTTGACTTGTGAACGTACTCTTCTACTGTAATAGTAGAGACTTAGGGCAATGCTGCTAGACCATTCTCCTTGGATTCCCTTTGTGCTCTACCCTAACCTGGAGGCAGGAGTCATGCTGCCCATGAGGCACAGTGGAGAAAGGAGATAGCTTTTAAATACACAAAAGTTTATAACATTGGGATTCTTTTTTAGCCTATTTGGAACTTCATGATCTCACTCAAAGTGTTATGGGGATACTCAGGAGTTAGTGAAAGTCAGGGGCCCGAATAGTTGTTTTTTCCTTGTCTGTCCTCCTTTTCTCATTGTCTGTACCTCAAGTAGGCAGATCCCCAACTAATTTGTGAAATGTCATATCCCTTATCACAGGGTGTACTGTTCAGATGACCATCTTAAGTTGCCAGAATACTGAACAGTAGACGCCTTAGCAAAAATGTAGCACGCTGCATCAAGAACTTGGCTGTTCTTGTATGTGTCAAGTGTTTTTCAGGAAGACATTGCTTTATTTTTGGTTTTGTTTAGAGGAACATGGAAGTGTTAACAATTTATTCACAGTGTGAGACAAACAGATATTAATAGAATTACAATGAAGTCCTCTAACAGGATTTGAGGATTTTTTTAATTATTTTTTTTTTAATCAAGTGTTGTATGTGTTTCTGTTAATACTGTGAGAGTCAAAAATACAGGCATCACAGGACAGCTATGGAAACAACTGAACCACATGGCCAGAGACAGCAAGAAAGTAAAGAGACAATTTCAGCTGGACAGTACCAGATGCTCTGTCACTACCAAAGCCAAAGGAATTATTTCTGGATTCCCTTACAGATTATCACGCAATGGTGTGAACATTGAAATGTATTGAAATGTATTGTTCCAAGGTGGAAGGAGCTTTCCTGTTTTGGGTTTACCTTACATCTCTCTTTAAATAATTGCTTCTGAGTTCTCCTTCATATATATATATATATATATATATATATATATATAATTTAAATCAGCTGCTACCTGCTGATACTCCTTAAAAGCCTACGTTTTTAAGTACACAGAGGCACAGTTTCAGGCCTCCAGCTTGCCATCCTTACACCTTAGTGACCTTAATAATGCCTCTGCCTAGTGAAATGATAAAGAGAGGATGTACTTCTGCTGGCCCATGCTCTCTGAAGTGAAATATTGAGGCTTTCATTGTGTCAGTGAGAAAATCCTTGCTTTTCACTCTTTCATCTCTGACCCCATATTTTGTTACAGTACTGTAACATTTTTTGTGGGCCACTGCTAGCTCTAATGCCAACTTTTTGGATGGGGAGCATGACATAGGTACAGGAAGCAGCTTCCCAAAGGCTGAATGCCTTTCTCTGACAAAAGCATCCCTTTGCTAGTAGACAAAAACATAAAGGTCAACTACCACCAAGTGTGATAAAAACTTACCACCTGAATTCAGCAAGGATGTTAGTGACTTCTACTCTATTAGCCCATAGAGTGGCTTTATAATTAGCAATTCCCATTTCAACACTGTACATTGCTGAAGGGCACAACTTCAGGTACAGTTCATTCCCAAATGAACACTGGTTCTCTCTATTTTAACTCTCTGTGCCACTATACAGTCCAAAACATTACTTGCTTTTAATGTAGAGTCAGTCATATTTTCTTTGCCTTCTGGAGTCAGTTTAGCCAGTTCTGTTGCTCTCATCCAGTCATTTCCTTGAAATTTGAGCATATGTTGGGGGAGAGGGAGGTGGGTGCTTATTCAGGCTCCTGAAGGGAAAAAAAAATATTGGCAGTAGCAATTTGGTGGGATATATAGGAGTAGAATAAGTTACAACTAACACAAATCTTAGTGTGTATTAGAACAAAGAGCTGTAACCATAGTCGAAACTTTTTTCAGTCTCTAGACAGTTTTCTCACATGTGCCACTGTCACCTACACTTGCCCCATTAGACTTGGGCTTTCAGTACAGCTGTTAAGAGCAAATTGTAGTCTAAAACCTCCCTCCTGTAAAAGGCTTTTAAAGGATCTTACTTTCAGCTAAATACTAGTAATACTGAAAATAATTTACTAACCTCTTCAGGAAGCCAACTAGCACTTAAATTTTATTCAGAGAAGGGCTCTGCTGAAGTCAATAGAAAAAATTAGCATCCATAAGTGTGTGAAGTTATTTCTGCAAAATTCTGTAGTGATACCCTAGAGGGAAAAATTAGCATAGCAGCTCTAGTTTGGTTTGCTCTAACAGCTTGTGCTCTTAGGAGAAGTTTCCATTTCAGGTTTTTAAACTTTCATCTTGGAGGGCAGGGCGAGTTCACTGCTTACATGTAGCAGGAGCTGCTTCCAAAAGGGTAGTTCAGTTTTATTCCTGGCATTTCGTGCTAGCAAAAGGAAAGAGGGGGGAAAAAAAGGTCTCTTGGTAGTGAGGGAACCTGTGTTTGCAGAAACCATTCCCTCCCCAATTTTTATTGCTTTAGTTGCACAATGGTGCCACGTTTTACAAAGTTGCAAGCAGCCTGTGGGATAGCTGACTTCTTTTATGGTCTTCATGCACATTCCTCTGCTTCAGGACAACAGAAGTTTGATATATTACATCTGTACTTTGGAAGAAATGCATTATATCCAGAAGAGACACCAGACAATGCCTTTTCCCTATTAGATTCAAAGAATCACCATTGCAGCTGCTCCTGCTACAGACATCTGCAATCCCACTGGCAGTGCGTGAGACACAGCCCTTTCTCCAACACTCTTACCCATTAGGTTCATTTGTTCTGCAAGTCTCACTGAAGATATTATCCAGTCTTTCCAGGCATCTGTGTGCATGCCCTTACCTTTAAGATTTAAATCTGAAGTGACATAAAAAAAAATCTATTTTCTCTTCCTCCTCGTCTCCTCACCTGTTTATTTATATATAGATATATCTAAGTGTGTCTCATGTGCTGAATATTAAATAGGAAAACAAAGACATATTATCTGGAGCAGAGAAGGAGCACAGGTGCACATATGAGCAAAAGCAAAGCAATTCATTTAAAAGGTTTTGATTCACTATTGTGTGCTTGTACTTTATTTGACAGCCCAATGTGACCCCTTGAGTCTGCCTACACATGCACGCAGCTTGGAACTGAGATGTTTTCTTGGTTCCTCCACATGGTGATTTTTTTTTGGCCATGGCTCTGCTCAAAGTTGCCTGTGCTTTGCCAAGTATGCAGGGGTGAGGGATGAGAGAAGAAGGGGGTGGATGTGTGTTTGTCGGCCTCTTGGTGACGAGGTGGACATGGTGTCTTTGCCCTCAGAGGCTGGCTGCAGAAATGCTTCCCTTCCTTTTCATGTTTTCACAGCCTTTCCCTCAGCATCTCTCTGGGTTTCACAGTCACAGCAGAAGTTACACATGCTCTTTAGCATGTAAGGGTGATTACAGCCCTCTTGCTTTCTCCATCTGTCAAAAAGGTGAATACAGCAGGAAATACAATGAATTCCAACACCAGCTTTTTTCTTACGCTCTCTCTCTCTTTTATTCATGGTGAAGTGGAAAAAAAAATCTCAGATATTTATTTTTGCTGTGGCATCCACCACAGAAGGCTGTGGTAAGATTTTCTATAAAAATAATTAATTATTTGCAGTGGGGTTCTTCCTTGATGGCAGTTGAAGGAGTTAAAGAAACATTCCTAAAACAGTGAGTCAAAAATGGAGGAGTGAAGACTTGCTACTTGTGGGTGTCCTGTAGTTTAGATGAGAGCGTGCTTGAGAAGAAATCCTCACCAGCAAACACTATAGGCATGGGAGAAACACCCCTGAGTGACAATGCTGGAGCCTTAGTAGGAACCTAACCAGAAACAACAGCTCAAGAGGGCAGGATCTAATCAGGTATTCATCTGAAGGATCAAGTCCTGGAAAAACTGCATGGGATTAAAATATACCTGATGTGTAGAAAGGACTGTTAGGAAATGGAAGAAAGAGACCAGTTTAATTCATAAAGCATTCATAGTGAGCCACCACAGGTCATAGAGAATAAGAGTTACCATTGTGGATGAGAGCTCTGCATCCCAGTTGAAGCTCTGTGGTGCTGTTATGGTGCATTTCCTGTTAATGCTGTGCACGGTTCTTACTGAAGGATATTGCAAGAACAGCCACGTTTTCCTGTGCGATGCTCAGTTACACGTACCAGGAGGAGCAAGTGAGTGAGCATCATGACTTAAAGGTGCTTTTTTCTTGCAGGAAAGGTAGAGACTAATAGGTTACAAATTATTTGTAACTGTCCCCAAGGGCATGCTCCCAGCAACGCTGTTTGGAAATTAGCAGTTGATGGCAGTTGTGACCTGGGGAAAATGGACTCCACAATCAATAAGATTGTAAAGTAGGTATGTTTATTCAGCACTGGGCAGCACAGGGGTAGTCCCACCAAAGTTGTGTGCACCTGACACAGCAGCTTGCCTTGACTATATGCAGTAAAGAGTTACATATGCATGAAGTTTCACAATATGCCTATACATGTGGATAGCCTATCCCTGCTTCATGTTAAAATTAGTTCCAAGGAGTCATTTCCATAAACTCCTCCCATCTGCACTTGCGCAGTGTATTCTGGTGGTGGTTGGGGGTCGTGGAGATGAAGATTGAATCTTCCTCATCACCGCTAGTTGACCTCTTGTCTTTGCACAGACTCAGTTGCTCTTTGGCTCTTGTCTATCCACAGATCCAGTTTCTACCAGTTTCTTGAGATAGGCTCACACTCTTATTAGGAGATTGACCTTGGTAAGGGACCCAAGGCTTCTTGCTTTAGTTAATTTGCACAATGCATCTTAGTTAGCAAAGACACTAAGTAGCATCCTAGTTTAATGCTGTCAGCACTCTATCTCTACTTGATAAGATCCTCCTAACTCCCTTTCTCAGTTGAGCTAGATACATCTTACCCTGATTCTGCATTTGTAGGGATGCAGCCACTGACAACAGAGGTGACAGTGGATGAATGGCTGAGATAACCATACCAAGTTTACACCTGCAGTCATCAAGATACTGCGGTCAAGGTTCAACGTGCCCTAGTCATTTCATGAAGTTTTCCATCAGCTGCAACCAAGCAAGGTCTGAAGTGGCTATGCTCAGTGCAAGCAGTGCCAGTACAAAGCCCATTCATCCATGTGAGGGCTCTCAGGAAAGGTAATACAAATGTACTTTTCACTGGATCTGTTACACTACATTAAGTGTTGAAGAGGATGTTTGTATTCCAAATTAAAGAGGCCTTATTTCAAGATTTTCTATTTGGTTTCCAAAACAGAACCTAGAAAAGGGGGAGCTGCTTTTGTATCCAGGAAGACACTAAAAAATAGTGAGGAAAAAATTGTGAGGCCTGCCTTTTCTTTAAAAGGACCGTACCCTTTAAAGAAATAAAACCATGACTCCTTGCTGGTCTAAAATGCAAGAGCTTGCCCTGCTGTAGTTCTTTTCAACTGCAGAGGAGGAAGAGAAAAGAGTAATCACACAGTTCTGGGTGAGAAGAAGGGTCTATTTCCATTTTTGTTCTCCACTTTGGTCTGACTGAACACTTTGTGGAAAGTGAAAGCTTCAGGCACTTGACCAACTGTGTTTACCTGGTATTGCTTAACCATCCTGATGACTGTTACTAAATCAGAGTAAAACAGATTTATCTGTGTAAATCATTCTTTGTGAGTGCAATAACCTTTCTGAATGAGTTGCTTTTCCAAGATGGCTGCTGAAGTCAGATTGGATGCCATTTCCTTTTTACATCTGTTACTACTGTTTTTATTTATTTGAGCTGCTGAATTGTTGTATGGTTTACAATACAGTGTTTTTCTTAGGGGTTTGCAGAATAAATGTCAAATCTATGGATATAAGAATAGAAGAAGAGAGAACCAGTGGACATTCAAAATGAGCAGGTGTGAATGATTCATGCACCTTCATAAGATCCATGTGCCAATGCAGTGTCACTGCAGGGCATGAAATTGCAGAATGTCCTTCTGAAACCTGCTCAGAGCTGTTGTCACCTGCCAGTTTTGGAAGCTATCCACATGGAAGAGAAGTACTTAAACGTGTCTATAATGTTTATGATGACACACACTTGGTGCATTTTAGTGGAGTTCTCCGTAATGACAGATTTACAAATCATTAATGTCCTTGGAGTGTATCTCTGTCACTGAAAAGAATGGCTACCTGGAAAATCATGTTGATGGAGCCTGTCAGAATTTTGCATTTCTGACATCAATATAGTCCACGTTATGATGGGACTGTTTTTGACATTTAAGCAGAGGGGTGTAAGAAAGAGCTATTCTGTGATTCCTTTTTGCAAATGATAAATGGAGTTTCAGAACCTTAAGGAGATAATGTATTTACTAGAAAACTTCCCAAATGTCCACATCAATTATAAAAAATGGGAGAGACTGAAGTACTGTTGGTAAAAGAAGACCTCATGTAGTTTGTGAAAGGTCAGATAAAAGCTTACATTCCAAGAGCTACAAAGGGATTTACTCTCATACTGGGATTGTCAGTAGGTGCTACTTAGCTGCTGAATACTCGGGCACAAGCATTGTATGATGCAATAGACACGCTAAAATCAGTGATTTCTAATACCAGAAGATCTGCAGCTGTCTAGGATTCATGAATACCAACCAGCTTTTAAACTTTCATTGGAACTGATTAAGAACAGTTGGTTAGATCTAGTAAGAGTTGAACAGACATAAGCTATTAGTCTGACTGCCAGCCAGCAAGAGCTGGGAGGGGGTATTGATGACCTACTTACTGACAGAAAAAAAGATAAGGAAACAAGTGCATGGTGATTTCAAGAAGCATAGTGATGCTTATGAGAGTGATTGTCTCCGATAGAAATATGACCAGGTGGTCATTGTACGAGCAGGAATTGATGATGTAGATCTTGGGAAAGAAAATCCTACTCAACACTTTTTTTTTTTTTTTTTTTTTTAAACTGCGTTAATTCTTGTCCAAAGCTACACATGAGAAAAGTACTCGTGCTCAACAAGATCCATCCTCTGGGTACCAGAATGGTTCATCAAGTCCCTGTGAAAAAAACACAAGGCAAGTGAGGCGCAGTACAGCCTGCAAGTGCTGCTGCTGTTATCTTCTTGTCATAGAGTTAAGATGAGCCTGCTCCAGAGAATAAATGGCAGTAACAGAGCATTTTAAGGGCTTGTGGAACATGCCTGGTTGTGAGTATTGTATGAAAGTGAAGAAAATCCTGCAGAATTGATGTAGTGCTTGAAGTTTACCCAGATATATCAATCAAAGCTGCTGAGAGATGCAGAGTGGATCCAAGGCAAACAGTCTTTTCAAGAAAATAACAGCAGGTCCCACACCAAAAAGCACTATTTTTTTTTTTTTTTCAGAAGGTCAACAAAGTGAAGCCTAAATAAATCCTTGAACAAAGAACAGGAGATAAATGAGCACACTGCAGAGAAAATTCAACTATGCTATACCAGAGTTTCTATGCAACATTCTCACCAGAGATCACTTTGTGGAAACTGAGCCAAATTATCTCAGGAGAAAGTATATTAATGTATTATTTTGCAAGTTGTTAGTGACTCACATGATAGCTGTACATCAGTCATAACCCACACAGATATCCTTGAGTTCTTCCTGCATTCAGCAATACCGTGTCTTGCTTGATATACTAGAAAGCTCTAACACAGTTCTAATTAGGACACTGACAAAATAATGTAATGGACTGGATAAAGTAGCATGTTTTCTTGGAAATGTTGTACTTGAACCCTTAAAAGCAAGCAACCATAAGATTTAGTCAGAGAATGCAGGTGTCACCTGACCTTTTTCAAGCCTGGCAAAGCATGTGAGCTTTACCAATTTTGTTGTTGTGTTTTTTAAGTTTTGTGAATTTGCACACAATTTCTGTTTCCTTAAGAGTGCAAACACTGATTTCAGCAAGTGTTTTCATACTAATGCTCTTAGGCCAAAAGGAGTAAAATAACCCTGCCAAGCTTGTGCCATGGAAATCCTACTAATGTTATTATGTACTATGTGCAAACTGTCAAGAAGGAATTTGGGGATAAACACTGCCATATGAATTTCTTCTCTTGTTATGGGTCCAGGAAGATACTTTCATGTCTGGATAACTGATGCCAAAAGGAGTTTGGGCAGTTGATATATGTCTGTATTGCCATCACCCAAAGTTGTCCCAGCATCTGGAATTCCACTGCATATTCCCACCAAATCCCTGACTGAATATGCATGAGGAATGGACTCGAGACCAGAGAATGGTAAACTGCAATCTGAACCAACTGATGATTGACTATAAGGAAAACAACATGCAATGTCACTTCAGCAGAGATTTTGAAGAGGAGAAGTTACAATATTAGAAATGTTAGAAACAGTAGTTTCTTAAAAGAGGCTTACAGCAAACCTAACATGCTTTCATTAAATCAAAACATGTACTTACTTTCTTAACATTTAAAAACAATTTTTTTAGTTCCTAAGTAGTAGTAGGTATCGTTTTTTGCTAATCAGAATTTTGGAGGCTACTGCTATTAAGAATATAATCATATCTACTATGCTACTTATAATTAATGGGAGCTTATGGACAGAGAGATCATCATAGAATGTCTTGGGTTGGAAGGGACCTTAAAAATCATCTAGTTCTAACCCCCCTGCCCTGGGCAGGGATGACACCCAACAAATTAGGTCACCAAAGGCCTCATTAACTTGGCCTTGAACAACTCCAGGGATGGGGCATCCACAGCTTCTCTGGGCAATCCATCCCGGTGCCTCACCACCCTCTGAGTAAAGAATTTCATCCTAACATCTAATCTAAATCTCCCCTCTGTTAGTTTTAAACCATTCCCCCTTGTCCTATCACTATCTGATCATGTAAAACCATGTAAAAAGTCACTCTCCTTATTTTTATAAGTCCCCTTCACGTACTCCTTCTTTTTTATAAGTCCCCTCCCCTTGCAGGAGGATCTGGATAGGCTGGACCGATGGGCCGAGGCCAACTGTATGAAGTTCAACAAGGCCAAGTGCCGGGTCCTGCACCTGGGGCACGACAACCCCAAGCAGAGCTACAGGCTGGGAGATGTGTGGTTAGAAAGCTGCCTGGCAGAGAAGGACCTGGGAGTATTGGTTGATAGTCGGCTGAATATGAGCCAGCAGTGTGCTCAGGCGGCCAAGAAGGCCAACAGCATCCTGGCTTGCATAAGAAACAGCGTGGCCAGCAGGTCCAGGGAAGTGATTGTCCCCCTGTACTCGGCTCTGGTGAGGCCTCACCTCAAGTACTGTGTTCAGTTTTGGGCCCCTCGCTACAAGAAGGACATGGAGGTGCTTGAGCGAGTCCAGAGAAGGGCTATGAAGCTGGTGAAGGGTCTGGAAAACAAGTCTTATGAGGAGTGGCTGAGGGAGCTAGGACTGTTTAGCCTGGAGAAGAGGAGGCTCAGGGGCGACCTTATTGCACTCTACAGGTACCTTAAAGGAGTCTGTAGCAAGGTGGGCGTTGGTCTGTTCTCCCACGTGCCTGGTGACAGGACGAGGGGGAATGGGCTGAAGTTGTGCCAGGGGAGGTTTAGGTTGGATATTAGGAAGAACTTCTTTACTGAAAGGGTTGTTAGTCACTGGAATAGGCTGCCCAGGGAAGTGGTTGAGTCACCATCCCTGGAGGTCTTTAAAAGACGTTTAGATGTAGAGCTTAGGGATATGGTTTAGTGGAAAGATTTGTTAACGTTAGGTCAGAGGTTGGACTTGGTGATCTTGGAGGTCTCTTCCAACCTAGACTATTCTGTGATTCTGTACTGAAAGGCTGCAGTGAGGTTTCCCTGGAGCCTTCTCCAGGCTGAACAGCCCCAGTTCTCTCAGCCTTTCTTCACAGGAGAGGTGCTTCAGCCCCTTGATCATTTTTGTGGCCCTCCTCTGGACCCGCTCGAAGAGCTCCATGTCCTTCTTGTGCTGGGGGCTCCAGATCTGGATGCAGCACTCCAAGTGGGGCCTCACTAGGGCAGCTCAGAAGGGCACAACCCCCTCCCTTGACCTTCTGGCCACCCCTCTGCTGATGCAGCCCAGGATGCAGTTGGACTTCTGGGCTCCAAGTGCACACTGCTCGCTCATGTCGAGCCTTTTGTCCACCAGAACCCCCAAGTCCTCTGCAGGGCTGCACCCAATGAGTTCTTCTCCCTGTCTGTCTTCATGTGTGGGATTGCCCCAGCCCAGATGCAGCACCTTGTACCTGGACTTGTTGAACCTCATTTGGTTCACATGGGTCCACTTCTCAAGCTTGTCCAGGTCCCTTTGGATGGCATCCCTTCCTTCTGGTGTATCAACTGCACTGCTCAGCTTGGGGTCATCTGCAAACTTTCCTGATCCCATCCCTGCACATCCAGATGTCATCTCTGTATTTTTTCTATGCCACATGTCCCTGCTCCCCCTGCCTGTGCATATGTTTCTTTCACCTCATTTTGTCCAGCAGGTCCTTGCTCAGCCATGCCAATTTCCTGCCTTCCTTGCTTGATTTCTTACACATGAGGATGGAGAGCCTTTGTGCTCTAAGAAAAGTGTCCTTAAAGAGTTGCCATCTCTGATCAGTTCCTCTGTCCCTAAGGACAGTATCCCAGAAATTCTTTAAATAGCTGGAGTTTCACTCTCCCGAAGTTCAGAGTCCTGACTTTTCTCTTTGTCAGGCCCATATTCTTCAGATCACAAACTCAGACATGGTGTGGTTGCTGCAGCCCAGGCTGCCTCCAGTCTCAGCCTCGTTAACGAGTTGGTCTGTGTTGGGGAGCACCAGGCCCAGTAATGCTTCTCCTCTGGTTGGTTTGCCACAAACCTGGGCCATGAAGTTACCCTCGGCGCACTGCAGGAGTCTCCTGGGTTGCCTGTGGCCTGCTGTGCTGCTCTCCCAGCAGATGTCCAGGGGTCGAGGTCTCCATAAGGATGACAGCCTGCAAGCATGACATTTCTTGTAGCTGATGCCAGAAGCGCTCACCAACAAGCTCCCGTTGGCCAGGTGGCCTGCAGAAGACCCCGACTACAAGGTGTCCTTTATTGGTCTGGCCTTAACTTTTACCCACAAGCTCTCATCCTGTCTGTGTCTGTTTCTTAGCGGCAGCTCATTGCAATCTAAAAAAAAAGAAAATACAGGAAAGATCTGAAGAATAAAATAAAGGAAAAAAATCTCAGGTGACACAAATAACATTTCTCATGGTTCCTTGACTTTGAAGCGAACTTGGGATAATCTAGCAGTTCTCATGCTTTATTATGAGACATTGGTGCTGGACTGTTATATACTAGAGCTTAGCTGGAAACCTAGTAAGGTGGAAATAAATTATTGGCTGGTGTAAAAGCCTAACCAGAAAAAAATATTGTTTTGTGCATCCAGATTTGTCTTATGTGAATAGATGAAGCACTGTTAGATTTTTTTTGATATTGTCTTTTTGTTGCCAAATTTTTCACTGCTGTTATTAAATATTTAAATGTTCTTAAATGTTGAGAATGCAGTTTTACAATGCAAATCCAGTTTTAATGAATGATATAGGTAGGATTACTTCAACATCTTTTCTCTCTCCTTGTCTCCCCTTCTCCCTCCTGAAGTGATAAAATGCAGAACAGGAGACAGAAGCTGAGGAAACCCTAAACACGCCTTTTCTACTAAGGGAAATTGGTTGTCACCTTTGATCAGAGGGAGGAAGTGGCCAGAAAAAAGAGTTTAGTCCTGCTCGCCTGTGGCTGATGCAGCAGTTTGCAATGTTCTTACAAACCTTTGATTTCTAGGGTGAAGGGTCTCCCCATTGCAGATCCTACTGTCTGTCTCCTCCAGCCTCCTTGGTGGACACTGCCTTAATTGCTATGTGTTAGAGATGCTTCACCTGCCTCCCCAAGGCAAACACTAAAATTAAGGTGCTCAAGATCTGTAGAAGCTGTTTAAATAAGCAGTACCTGATAGCTGGACTTCCAGGCAGCAAGGGGAGCAGGGCTGGATCCCTCAGAGCAATGGGAGCAAGCAACTTGGCTGCCATCAGTAGGGCAGGAGAGGGCTGCAGGGCTCTGGTGGCTTCATCAGCCAGCCAGGCTAATGGGCAGGGTGAGCCACACATGCTGTTTTATGACTGGGGTTTTAATGGCACCAAATTCATTCTTAGGGTCTTTTGTACAGTGACACTAATGGCCTTGATGCACAGCCATTGCTTGTAGCATGGGGAGTGGTGGTGCCTGAGAAAACATGAAGTGACAGCACAAGGATATATATCCTTCTCAGGTTGTATGTTTCTGCTTTATGGAGCTGCAAGGAACCACTTTTCCTCCTCTGTGAGGAGACAAGTCAGACTCTTTTCAGCATGAACCAACTCTCCAAGCTCTGCCAGATAAATTGGGGTAAAAAAAGCTAAATAAGGCTCCAGATGTTGCTCTGCTTTCCATGCACACAAAGATGTACAAATGTGGTGGAGAACAGAAGTATTTCTCCTCACAGAAATCATGCATCTTATAGGTGAGGCAGGCCAGAGTCTGGCAATTTAGATCCGGAGGTAGGTTTTAAAGGCTCCAAAAATCAAGTTTCTCAGCAGATCTGATCTGAAGTTTGAGCTCTCTGGGAAAATAAATTTCAGCTTCAAAAACTCCATTTGCTGTATGAGCTCCAGTTCATGACCTTAAATGTGGGCAGTGGGAAACAGTTCTGGTGCCTCAGATTTTGGCTGTGTTTGACTCTAGCAAAACCAGATATTACTTTTATTTTAGTCCTTTGAAAGAGAATTTTAAACTCTGCTCAACTGTAGCATTGTGCCTCAGATTTTTAAGTATCTCCTGAGTACATCTGTCCAATGCCATGCTGCAAGCACTCCTGAGTTGAAATGAAATACATTTCTTTTAATGAAACACATTATCACACCAGTAAAAACTTAAGAATAAATACATATGCAGCTGACTGATGGATAACTGAAAGTCAGTTCCACCAACATAACTTTAAAACAATAAGAACATTTTCTTCTTCTTCAAAGATATTTAAGGCTACGATGGGAATGAAAGGTGTAAGCCAATTTAACCCTATGTTATTTTTTTGTAGAGCAAACCAGAACCACTTGCTGTCCTTCTGCTTGATGCTGAGATCTGCACCTGTTCTTCAACTCCTCATAAGAGTAGAGGACCTACATAAAAAACTCCTCAAAGTGCCACGTCGAGGGAGGGCAGTTTTGTGCATCCTCCATATAATCCTGTGCTTTGATTTCTGGTGGCTTCTTCATTGTGAAAATCTTCTGGCTTATCTCCTGTTTCACAGTTCATATTCATATGCTTAATTTCTCTGTGGGGCACTTGAGCTGAATCCTTAAGTGGTATAAATCACTGTGGTGTCATTAGCCATGCTGACTTCAGCAGAGCTGGGGTGATTTATGACAGCTGAAGGGCTGGACCCTATTTAAAAGCAGTTTTCTCAACTCTGAATTCCTGGACATTTTTTAAACCTATTGCTTAGAAACAGATATATCTGAAATAAATAAATAAATGCATAAAGTCAAGAGTATTATAGTATGTGGCTCTGTTTCCGTGGAAACCAGATCTTTTTCTTATCCTTTTTTTTTTTTTTTTTTTTTTTCCCCTGTTAGCCAATTTAACCTCTCTATCCTTCTATTAAAACTCTTCCTCATTAAAAGCATGGTTGCAGGGTTTTAGCTAGAGAAATGGGGGCAAAGAAATATCAGCTTTCACATCTGTTTGGTGAATTAAAAAAAAAAAAAAAAAGCATCTGAGCTGTAGGGAAGGATGTGGAAGAGGGCAAAGGGTAGAGGGAAATATAATTGTATTAAAAATAAAAATATGATTCAGTTTGGATAATCACTCAGTACGCTGGTGACAGGCATGCAATCCCTAATCACTATATTTTCTTCCTGTGTTTGTTCCACTCGGCATTACGTTAAGAGATGCTCTATCACTTAGGTGTACAACAGGGTGCAGTTTGGAGTAATATGACACAAAATTAGTTACATAATGGTAACTAATTCTGCTTTTAACCCAGTAACATTTAAAAGCAGAATTTGCGGGCTGACTGGCTTGATGGGTTGCTCTTGGAGGGGGAGTTGGGTATTGTGGCAATTGTCTGTCTCTTCTTCCTTTTCATTTCTGAGTCACTTTCTCAGCCTTGGTGACAGAGCTTTCACATTGAGAAATGCCAAGAAAGAATCCAATTGTTTCTTTGAAAGCCTCACGCTAATTAATTCATACTCTGAAATGCACCTGAATGACAACGGAGATTTCTGAGCTGTTCCTGAGTGCTTTTGACTGGGCCAAGTTGCTCTTTCTGTTATAACATTGGACACAGGTTTTGTCTTGTCTACGCTCCTGATAATGTAGAGGTGATTTTTTAAGTGGTGACCTGACCCAGCCTTAGGAGCAATAACATTGTTTTTCTCTCTTCTTCTGTTTTCTGATTGATGAATAATGTAGTGTGCTTTAGTGGCAAGGTGCTGAACTTCTGCAGAGGATAAAAGTGCAAATTCCCACATCAAGAGATGTTACAGAAAATAGCATAAATATTCCTGCATGTTTTTCACTGGTGGCAACTAGTATTTTTTAAGGAGATCTTGCATAAAGATCCTGTTGCGGTAAGCTCCACGTGGGTGTTGATCTCAGTGTGGTCTTGTAGGTCTGTGATTTCTACTGCATTTGGAAGGTCAAGCAGTTTAACCATGGGTAAGATCAGAGGGATTGAAAGCTCCATAGGGGTGAAAAATGCTTTTTTCTTTTCCTTGAAGGAACACTACTCAGGCTTATGTGGTGTGTCAATATTATTCATAGTGAATTTTAAGATACTAATTGAGTGCCTGAAAGATATGTGCCCTAGCATGTCAATGTCTTTGTTTCCCCTTCCCTTCCTGCTTCCAATAACTGCAATTTCTTCGTTATGTTGCCTGGTTTCAGGACATGGCTTCCACAGGGCTTTACTCAAGCCACATATAAAAAATAGATTTGGGAGCAGGGCAGATCGAACATGCTTCTTTCCTTTGCTCCATGCTTGCATTGCCTTCCCTGACAGTGGGGAACTGAAGCAATATCCTTTTTGGCATTACTGCTCTGCTGCTCTTTTTCTTCTGTAAAAGCTTTTTCAGTGTGCTGTGAGCCTGGTGGACAAGAGAGAGCCAGGGCTGATCTGAGGGACATGCCATGCTTCTGATTTGCTGGTGAAGCAGTAGTAAAACTGGCTTATGTGCTAGAGTGTTAATCAGAATTGCAAGTGAGAACACTGATTGCAATACAACCACTTTTTTCACCACAAGTAATCAACAGAACTTCGAGTCAGAGAAATGAGGTGTAAAAGCAACTTCTTGTGGAAAGACCCTGCTGGGGACAGTGAGGCTAGCTCAGGGAACTGAGCAAGCCAGACCTGTTGTCCTGTGTGGAAGACCATTTTGTGTTCAGTGTGGCTTCGTGGAGCCCTGTTATATCTGCACTTTGGAACCAAGGGGACTCATTGGAAGCAACCAGGTTGGCTTTCCAAAAAGTCTTCCAGGCTTCCAGCTGAATTCTTGGCCATGTATCAGGGTGTATGGCTGTGAGAAAGGAAGGATGGAAATCTGTTAAGCAAGCTGTAAGGCTGCTTGTAAAGCAAGCTGTAACTTTTAGGTGGGCTTGAAGAAATTCTTGCCACCTTCATATGCAATTGCCTCTCTTTCCTGTGATCCCATATTTCTTGCCCTGTCATGTAAACAAATAAGGTACGTCATATGGCTAAAATGCCTTTGTCATGTGCTTTGTGTGATTAAGCACTGCTTGTAACAACAGCCATGTGACCAGATATGTGCTTGCTATGTGATAGGATCTGTCAGTGACATAATGATAAGGCAGAGTTTCAAGTCCTTTGTGATAAGGCAGAAGGTTGAAGTGGTTTGGAACAAAAGGAATTAGATGACGAGTGACGGGTGACATTAACTCCTCAACGAAACAGATCAATGTCAGTGCTTGAGATCATTCCCAAACTCTCTTGTGAAAGCAATTTCCAATGCTTGTCTGGGATAAATAAAAGCAAGGAAAGTGTTTCCCATCACCAGAAATGATCTCCAGAGCCATTCAGTTCCCACAGAAATACTGATTTAATTAAAATATGTATCACTTTCCCTTAATTATTTCTTGGATAAACTTGGTGGGAGTACAGAATGACAAGGGGGAATTCCCATAGGAACCATTAAGCATGTTACTTATCTCGATTTAGAGTCTTTTCTTTACCTAGGGAAGTGTATCTTCTGGTAATCCTAGGATGCTTTTGCTCTTGCAGTGGACTTTCTTCCACAGCACTTCTCTCCAGAAGTGATACTCTCTCAAAAGATCTTGAGATCTCTCAAGATGAGATCTCTGCTACAAGTTTATGCTGTGCTGCTAGCAGAGCACCTAATTCCAGATTCACAGATCCAAAGGCCAGAAGGGATCAGTTATCTTGCATGATCTCCCACATAGTGCAGGACATGGAATTTCACCCACTAATTTCTGCATCGAGCCCATGACTTCTGTCTGAGCTAGGCAGTGTTTTCTGTATGCCTTGCATTAGCACTTTATTTCCCACTGTAGGATTATGTGCTATGGATACATCTGGGGTGGAGACAGGCTGCAACTCCTTGTTCCCCACCTCTTAGCTAGTCACATCATCTGATGATGGTGTTGTGGGGCTGAGGATGGGAAGCAGCTCCCTAGGGAGGCAGAGGAGAGCTCAAGCTTTTCTGCAGCTGCTGGCATCTGGGCTGTGGTGCGGGAGCTGGAGGGAAGCTCCAGTGCGGTGCTGGGAGTACAGGAGTTGCTGCTACAGCAACTATGGATTGGGAGCCAAAGTTGCAGAGGCTGTGGAAATCCTCCCAGTCTGGTCCAGCAGGAACTAGCTAGAGCTGTCAAACCAGAGAATCACAGAATGGCCAAGGTTGGAAGGGACCTCTGAAGATCATCTAGTACAACCCCCCTGCCAAGCAGAATAACCTAGAGCACATTGCACAAGATGGCATCCAGGTGGGTTTTGAGTATCTCCAGAGAAGGAGTTTTCACAACCTCTCTGGGCAACCTGTGCCAGTGCTCTGTCACCCTCATAGTAAAAAGGGTGCCCGTCACCCACAGCCATTCCCTGTCCATGCATCCTCTCCAGTCTGCAGCTGACACCTCCAAACCAATTTGTGGGGCAGACACAGGCAGTGGGAGCAGGCTACATTCAGCCCCCTCCACATGACACCACACCAATGTCGGCAGTCAGAGACTTTGAAAAATAATATAATAATAATATAATAATTTAATGAAACAATAATTGTGGCTGCCACCACCAGCCCAGCCCCAGGCAAGGCCCAGCTGCCCGTTCAGCTCCCTCCTAATGCCTAGTCTATCTTCTTTTAGTTTAAGACCATTCCCCCTTGTCCAATGCCTTCTTACGGGTAAGAGGTATAAATGGTATAAAACGGGCCTGATTTATACTCCAGACCTTCTTTTGTCTGAGAGTCTTCCTGTACTGCTCTGTGGAGAGCAGCCCATTCTGGAGTGGTCTGCTCCTGAAAGATTGTACCTTGTGGTATGGCTTCAAAGCTGGCAGTTCTTAGGCCGGCAGACATTTGCTTCTGCCCCAGGTTCAGGAGACCTTTTCTGTCAGCCTTTTTCCTGTTAGGGCATGGTCACCTTTATGGCTGCTGTGGGGCCTGGCCTGGCAGCCTGCATGGTTGCTGGCCCCTAGCTCCTCCTGCTGGGCCCTGCGCAGCCATGTTGTGTTCCCAGCATTGGTATTCAGCGGGGACTGAGGCTGTCTGTGTCCATCCTGCTCCCAGTGCCACACTAGAAGCTGTGGAAGAGCTGGCATGGCATGGAGGGGCCACCGCCGCTGCTGCTGCCGCCACCGTCCCAGCCCCGCATTGCGCTGGGACCTTCCCCGGGGCCAGTGGGCCGAGGCGTCCTGCATGGGGTGCGGCACTAGCCGCACGATGGCAGTAATGAGGCAGAGTGGGCAAGTGGCTCTGTGAGCGGCCCACGGCTGAATGCAGTCCCTGCAGAAGGAGTACCCGCAGGGGTCCATGCGACCTGCATCAGCCAGCAGGCCCAAGCAGGTGGTACAGGTCTCTTCTCTTGGGGCCTCCTCTGGCAGCCTGGCATGGATTGCTCATGGTGCCCGTGGCTGCTCCGGTGTGGAGATGCTTGTTCTCCCCAGGAAATCTGCTCTGATGACAAGTGGGTATCAAGCACCTTCGGTCCTCAGCACCTTCCTTGCCGGTCGATGGCAGAACCTCAAAGACTTGCACCAGCAGCACCTTGACAACTTGCACTCCGCCAGAAGGACCTCGATGCCTTGCCTGCAACCAGAGGGACCACAGCATCTCACATGCCCCCAGAAGGACGTTGACATCTCATGTTCCACCAGAAGGACCTTGACATCTCAAGTTCCACCAGAAGGACCAGGGTGCCTCACCTGCCACCCAGAAGGACCTCACGTCTCTTGTGCCACAAGAAGGACCTTGACATCTTGCATGCCACTGGAATGACCTCGACATCGCACCTTCCACCAGTAGCACCTCCACCTCTCACGTTCCAGCAGTGGGACCTCAACCTCTTGAGTGCCACCAGCCAGACCCAATGCAGGCTGGATGCTTGGGGCTTTTATGGCCAGCTGCGTTTTGTGAGGCCATAGGGTGACAGTGACTCTGTGCTGACTGTTGTGAGAAAATTCTGACATGAAATGGCTGCTCCATGCTGACAGGAGCAATGTCTGCCAGTCTGGGGTCCAGGCTGGGAGCTCTGCCTTTGGCCTGGGAACTGCGCCTGGGAGACAGGGACATCCTTGACATGCAGCTGGACACCTGAGCACTGGAGACACCCTGAAGAGACCATTGAGGATGGCACAAAATGAAACTGAGGAACAACCTGGGAGGGTGATAAGTTGTTGATAAGCTGATAAGTTGATAAGCCTGAGCACAAGGAAATTGGCCCAAGAAAGTGGGAACGCATGAGAACTCAAGAGTTGTTTAAAGAATATCAGGAACATCATCAGCTATTGGCTGTCCCAGGAGGATGGTAGAAATGAACAACATCTGTTGGTTACCTGAAGTGGTGGTGTCATCAGAATCATCACAGAACCACAAAATCACAGAATGGGTAGGGTTGGAAGTGACCTGTTGTTGGAAAGGGAAACGGACCGGAGTAACGATGCAACCTCGATGCGAGTATAATCGTCCTCCTTTATTGCAGGTTCTCACAGAGTGTATATAGGCAACTAACTACAGCATGCGCCGATAACAACTTATAATTGGTCTAGCTTCTCCATGCACTTGTCTCTAGCTTGTTTCCTCATTATCTCTAATACAAGGATGTGGGAAGCAGGGCAAAGCCACCTGCGAATTCCTTTCCCACAGGGACCTCCAAAGATCATCTATTCCAACACCCCTGCTGAGCAGGATCAGCTAGAGCACATTGTGCAGGATGGCATTCAGGCGGGTTTTGAATATGTCCAGAGAAGGAAGACTCTTCAACCTCTCTGGGCAACTTGTGCCAGTGTTCTGTCACCCTCACAGTAAATAAGTGCCCTTTCATATTCAGCTGGAACCTCCTGTGCTTCAGTTTGTGCCCATTGCCTCTCGTCCTGTTGCTGGGCACAGCTGAAAAGAGACCAGCTCCATCCTGTTGACACCCTCCTCTCACATATTTATACACATTAATGAGGTCTTCCCTCAGTCTTCTCTTTTCCAGGCTAAACGTGCACGGTTCTCTCAGCCTGTCCTCGTATGACAGGTGCTCCAGTCCTCTCATTATCTTCATAGCCCTCATCTGAACTTGCTCGAGTAGTTCTTTACCCCTTTTGTACTGGGGAGCCTAGAACTGGACACAATACTCCAGGTGTTGTACAGAATACCTGGGCTGAGTAGAGGGGAAGGATCACCTCCCTTGACTTGCTGCCAACACTTTTCCAAATGCAGCCCAGGATAGCATTGGCCTTCTTGGCCATTAGGGCATATTGCTGACTCGTGGTCAGCCTGTACTGGTGCTTGGGATTATTGGACTCTTGTTTTTCAACCCAGCCAGCAGCTAAGTACCATACAGCCATTTGCTGACCTGCCTCCCTCCCTCTGTGTGATGGGGGAGAGAATCAGGAAAAAATGAAAGCCTGTGTGTTGAAATAAAGACTGTTTATTAGGACAGAGATAAAAGGAAAATAATAATAATTATAATAGTACTAATACTAATAATGTGTACTAAACAAGTGATGAACAGTTCAATTGCTCACCACCCACTGACCGATGCCCAGCCTATACCTGAGCAGCTGGTTCCCCCACCCCTGCCAGCCACTCTGAATTAATAGTTCAGCATGATGCTATATCGGTGTCATGTAGGCACTGATCGCCCATCAGGTCATTACAGAGTCTGAAGGAATTTTTGAGTTTTGATTCTTGTATTCTGTTTACTGTTATTCTACTTCTTTGAGTGAACATTTTTCTAATTAAGTGTTTGCCACATTTTAAATTTCAATTATGCATTCAGATGCACATTATAGTAAAGCAGTTCTGAACATTGAACTAGTAATTCTTCTGAAATCTTTACCTGAATTCTACTGAAATCTCTACCTGAGATGACAGGTCACACATGTTAGAGAACAACAAGTATATTTAACTCAGTAGTTAGTTGGATAAACTAACAAGGAAAATATACTTCTTAAATCTGATAGCTAGCAGCAGCATACATTGGGCTCCTAGATCTAATTTTATTTTTGTCTTTTTTCCAAATCAAGCTTTTGTCTTTGGATGCCTTGATTCAACCTCAGTGATAGCCACAATGATTATTGCCATCTTTCCTGGAAAACAGGAATGAGCACAGAGTCCATTGTTATCTGCTGCTGTCTGCTTTCTTTAAGTGATGCCAGTCTGTTCCTGGGAGAGGAGTTTGCCCTGGAGGAAAGGAGCAGAGGGGTGAAATTAAATCTCTGGTACAAATACAGAGAAAACAGTGAATTTTTGTTTTGAAAAACAATAGCTGCTGTGGATATTTCAACTGCCCTTTAATTAATTAATTCCCTTAGGGGAAAATATCTCTTCTTTTCCTATGCTTTCAAAATTTTAGAAATTTTACACCTCCAGAAGAGGTCTGCTGGGTGTTCATCAGCTGTGCATTTGAAGCAGCACTGTCTCACCCTGGCAAACAGCTTCCCCTCATACAGCCTAGTCCACAGCAGCCACAGACTTAGGTGCTTTGCCCCTAGCATTCAGCCCTCTGGAGGTGGATGGTCAATTTATGCGCTCCAGGTAACTGAACTCCTACTTAATGCAGTAGTGATACACTCAAGATAGGGTCTCTTCTGCATTACAGATGGCTCTAGGTATGTTCATTTGGCCAACAAGAGCAGTTAGCAAGCTGTGGTGTTGCTCAGGCTGGTAGCAGATATGATCATGAGATACAGTGCTGGAAGACAAAGTTGTGAGCCTGCTGGTTTTGTGGGAGCAGCAGTCCGTCAGATCAGAGCACAGTGCTTGTGTCTGCTGTTGGAGGTATTTTTCTGCCTGATCTTAAATCAGAGGTGTAGTGATAAAAGAAAATGTGGGTAAGAATGAATCTGCATTTAGGTAGAACGCATAGATTAAAAACATTTACTCTCTTGTGTACTTGCTAACATTTAAAAAATTAACACTGCTTAAAAAACATCCTTGTGCACTTTTGTCAGTTTCCTTTCTCCACAAACTCCAGCATTTGTGAGTCCATTTCTCGTTGACCTTCTGAAACCCAGGGAATACTCAACACAAATGGATTAATACCACATTTTGTTTGCAGATAATGGTATTTGCCAGGTGATTCATCTTCAACAGCTGTTGTTGCAGGACTACCAGCTTCCATAACTTATGGGGGGTTTTAAAAAAAAATCTACATCCTGGTATCACTTTGGAGAGGAGAGATTTATTTTTAAGAAATGACCTTTTCTATTCTAAAGGTGTGAAGGAAGTTTGAAAATATGAACCTTAATGCTGAGAAAACCTTTTTAAATAATCCCACATAACATTTCATGAGATTTGAGGATGTGATCTGTGGCTTTTGAATACTATGTATGTACTGTGACAGTGCTCTATTAACTTTTCTTAGGTAGTTCTTCACTGTGTTTCTCTTCTCTTTTTTCCTGGCAGTCTTCCATGTTGCCTTTTTTTTTCTTTTTTTTTTTTTTCTTTTTTTTTCCCTTCAGGCATTGAACAAGCTTTTAAAAAACACATTGCTAGTCAATGCCAGAAGAGAGAAAAGAAGAGCTCTAATATGTGGCATCTGCTGGAATCTATTATCAAATTAAAAAGAAATTAGCACCACAATAGCTACATTATGTCATAAACGTCACAATTCTGTGTTGTGTTGACTTCATTATAATTACTCCAGGCGGAGGTAATTATGTTAGGTGTGCTGAAGATCTAGCAATTTGAAATGACTGAGCAAACCTTAAATTGACAAATGGAGATGAATATCCTCTGTCCCTCAAAATCCTCCATTTAGAAGAGAAACTTCTGCTTCATCTTTGAAATCTTTGCACTAGTTGGTAGCATGGCACTGAATTATCCAACTGTGCTGGCATGTATAAAACCTGTCTCTCCATAGCAACGAGAGATTATCATGGTAATAAATTCAGATAAACCATATATGCATATTTTACTCTGCTGCTTCCTATCTGCTTTACCTTAAGTGACTTTTCCTTTGATAGTCAGTATAAAGCTATCACACTGACTTTTAGGGAAGTGTAGTACTAAGACTGGATGTTTACTTGGACTTTAGCAAGGCATTTGGTACTGTTTCCCACAGCATTCTCCTGGAGAAACTGGCTCCTCATGACTTGGATGGAGGTATTCTTCACTGGGTAAAAATCTGGCAAGGCGGCCGGACCACTGTGAATGGAGTTAAAGCCAGTTAGAGTCCGGTCACCAGTGGGGTCCCCCAGGGCTTAGCACTGGGGCCAGTTCTATTTAACATTTTTACGAGTGCTCTTGATGAGGGGATTGAGTGCACCTTCGGTGAATTTGCAGACACCAAGTTGTGCAGGAGTGTTGACCTCTGCTTGAGGGAAGGTAAGCTCTGCAGGATATGGACAGGCTGGATTGATGGGCCACATTCTCTTGTGTGGGATTCAACAAGGCTAAGGGCTAGGTGCTGCACCTGGGTAACAACATCCCCATGCAGCGGTATAGGCTTGGGGAAGAGTGGCTGGAAAACTCAGCAGAAAAGGACCTTGAGGGTGCTGGTTGACAGTTGGCTGAACATGAGCCAGCGGTGAGCCAAGGTGGCTGAGAAGGCCAGTGCCATCCTGACCTGCATCAGAAATTGGCGGTCAGAAGGACTAGGGAAGTGATTGTCCCCCTGTACTCAGTGCTGGTGAGACCCCACCTCAAGTGTTGTGTTCAGTTTTGGACCCCTTGCCACACACAAGATTTGGGTTGCTTGAGTGTGTGCAGAGAAGAGGACCAAAAACTGGTGAGGAGAAAACAAGAGGTGCGAGGAGGGGCTGGTGGCCCTGGGGCTGCTTGGCCTGAAGGGGAGGAGGCTGAGGGCAGAACTCCCCGCTCTCCACAACTGCCTGACAGGAGGCTGCACCCAAGAGCAGCATGTCGCTCTCCTTGCTCAGGTGACAAGTGACAGGACACGAGATGACAGCCCCGGGCTGCACCAGGGGGGTTTGGGCTGGGTGTCAGGAAGGATTTCCTCACAGAGAGGGTGACCAGGCCTTGGAAGGGGCTGCCCGGAGCAGTGGTGGGGTCTCCATCCCTGGAGGTATTTAATAGATGTGTGGATGCAGTATTTGGGAAAATGTTTTAGTGGTGAACTTGGTCATGTTAGGTTAATGGTTGGACTTGATGATCTTAAGGTCTTTTCCAACCTAAAAGATGATATTCTATTCTATTTTCTATTCTAAGACACATAGCCAAGCTTCCAAAGATTGAGATCAATTTAAAATTTCTCCTTACCATGTATTTATTGCCTTTAAGGGTACAAGAAGGAGTATGGGAAGATGACCATTTATTAGTGGAAAGCAGTTGGAGTAATGTGCCAGCCTAAATTTCTTTAAGCTTCTTTCAAAATTGCAGCCTTGCTTCTTGTTCTTTAGTCCTTTCTAATCTCCCACTAAATTTATTGGCAATTGCTGTCATTCCCATTCTAACTGGAAGAGGTGGTCCTGGGCTTTTAAATAGAAGAAAAAATGTAAGATGAATGCAGGAAGAAAAGGGAAGGGCAGTACTCTAGCAGTCATTTCACCCACTTAGTTTGGATAGTAATGCACAAATCCCTGATTATAAAAATGATAAAATATGCAATGTTGACCATATGTTGGGAAAATGTATTTTAAGAGGGGCTCTATTCCCTGAACTTGTTTCTCAGAACAGCATTAACTCGCTGTACAGCATTTTCTCCTTCCTACCCCTGCCAGAAACTTTGAAACCAAAGCTTTAAAGCTGCAGCAGGAAAAAAAAAAAAAAAAAAAAAAAAAAAAAAAAAGGCAACTTCACCATCTCATCTGCCAAGAGACCGTACTATATTTACTATATTCATCCGGATCATTATACCCTACACAACTGTGTAGGGTATACCTCATTTTTCCTTAATGATTGCTTTCTAATGTAAAGAAACATCCCTCACAAATTGACTCATTTTGCAGCTGGAATCATGTGAAGGCTGAGAGTGAAGGTAAAGCATCCAACCTCCTGTTGTATTCTCATTTCCACTCAGGAGAGAGCCAGGAAAGGTCAGAAAGAGCACCAGGCTAATAATGAGTGGCTTGAGGAAACAGGCCATGCAGCTGAGTCACCAGGTGCATTGTTTTTTCCATCTTGCTGTACTTTGCACTCAAAATGTCCTGTGTTTCTGGCATTTATGAACACTTGCCCAGTGAATTAAGTTGGCTCAAACATATATATATATATAAATTTAAAAAATGTATATTTATTGGCACCAACCAACCTGCAAAATAGAGTGTTTTTTTGTTTGTTTGTTTGTTTTGGCCTGGTTTCTTTCAATGTGTCTGCAACTTCATTAGATCCAGCATAAGACATAGTAACTTACTGCATGCAACTGAATTATGGTTAAGCTCATAATAATAACAGAGATATCTGTCAGTGCTGAGCAACAGGTATGTCAGCCCCCATTTGCTTCTTCTCCTGAAGGAGAATTCTAACAGTGGGCAAAATGAAGGAGGATGAGGTAATGGTAACTGTCTCTAACCTTCAACATGAAAGTCAAGCATTGCTCCTATGGTTCTTTACTGCAGCAAAACAGATGGAGATGCTCTCATATGCCATAGCATTTGGTGTAAATTCATATGTAAATTCATATTCAGAGAAGAGTGAGGAGTATTTCTGTGATTTCATATTTATGTATTTTTGTTGCATGAAACTAAAACAATTTCCTTTTTTCTTAACAGTCTATTTTGATGTTCAATAGCAGTGTATGGTTGTAGGTAGAATGAAGAACCCAGTTTAGACAGTGCTGGCAATGGAGACAATGAAATTACACAGACATTTAAAATTAGATTTGAATACTGCTGTGGATCAGGATCTGAAAGCGTAATAGAAGAGAAGAGACATGTTCTTAATCCGATTCTACAGTAAAAAAGCTGAACTGTTACTAGGAATAATATCCCTATTGAGGATTGAGTGTTTATTGTAGGAAATGCTCAATTCATGATAATGTATTTAGCAAGATAAGGATTATTTGTGTTAATTTTTTATTTGAAGATCAGTTTTACCTGTTCTTAAATTACTCTGTGGTATAGATGTAAAAGAAAACAATGTTTTCCTCTGCAAAAGTAATTTCACTTAAGCTATCAAATAATTAGAATCTTGAAGCAATTAGAGCACCAACCAGTCATTCAGAGATAGTATCTCCAAACTAAATGCTTTCTTGGGCAAATATGCCCTGAGCTGGGATACCTTTACACCCTGACCACGTTACAGGGCTCTTTGTCAGAAGGCTCTGGAAGTATTTCTCTGGCCTGTCACTGCACTCAGAATGCTGCAACAAGTACCTTTTATGTGTTCCTTTTCTTAACATTATAATAAATATTACTGTGGTAACTTCCTGCATTTTATATATATATATATATATGTATATATATATAATTCTTTCCTGGTTCTGTGCATTCAGCCATTTAACAAATCTTGCTACTGACAGACTGACAGATAGCTTGAGCTCTTTCTTTCAAGCTAACAATTTCATTATCTGAGATTCATGCTGGTATTTGAGACTTACGTTTTAAAGTCTGGAATCCCAAAATACCAGAAGTAATAAGGAAATGTGGCTGTGGCAATTATTTTTAAAATAATTGGGAGAAAGGAAAGAAAACAGAAAAGTGAAGCATATGTAGCAATAGATGTTTTAAAAAAAAACTTTAAAAACCAAATGTCAAGAAAAATAGTTAAGGAGTTTCTCCTTTCACTTAAAGCAAAGAAGAAAGAAGCTGCTGCACCACAGAGAGAAAGGAGAGGTGAAAATGGTGCTGCTTAACGTAGAGCCATGCCCTAGATTTTATGCCCAGATCTCCTAGACACCTCATAAAAGAAAAGAATACATCAGTGTCTCCAGAGCAACTTTAATGTCAAAGAATGACTGCAGGCAGCAGGGAGAGGCATTTCTAGAAAGGCAAGTCCAAAAATTGTTCTGCTTGTTGTTCTTGCTGCTGTGTTTTTTGAAGTCTCTCCAGGAGCCTCTGTGGTGGGTAGGAAAACTGAAGAAAGCATGCTTTTTGTCCTTGCAGGACTATAGCTTAAGGCCACGCACACTGGGGACAGAAGCCCAAGCTGACTCATAAGCAAGCTATTAAAGGTACTAAGCCTTCATGTCTGGTTATTGCAGAGCTGAAAGGACTGATATTAGTGCTATTCCTTGAAGACAGATTGAACAGCCTTCACAAGCCTCATCATCTCACGCAGGGTGATGTGTTATGGCAGGGTCAAGCTTTATGAATACAAGTTCCTGGCACAAGTAATTTCCTGGATCCGCTCACCCATCCAGAGTCCAGCTCCCTGTCTGTTAATTCTGTTATCTTGATTTTAAACAGGGCTCTCTGCAGATAAGGTGGGCTGCTCTCTAAGAGCCATTTGCAGGATTGGGCCTAAGGGCCTAATGTTCTTAGCTTTTCATTTCACTTAGAGGTACTTGGAATGAAGCTCTTTATTCTTTCAAAGGCTGATCCAAAGGTAAAAAGGAAAGAAAAAAAAAGGAAGGGAGGGGAGAGGAGAGGTGAGGAGAGGAGAGGAGAGGAGAGGAAGGGAAAGGTAAAAGAAGGGGAAGGAAAATGAAAACAAAAGGAAGGGAAAGGAAGGGGAAAAAAATACAAAAGGAAGGGAAGGGAGAGGAGAGGACTACCTCTGAGTCTTCTACCTCTGAGCTGTAGTCACTGCTACATGGAGTATGGATGGGACCATTAGGCATCTGCTTGTCAAGAGGCACGTGCATCCACTCCCTGATAGAACAGAAATCATTTCTCTCATGACATTAGGTTAGGGGATCTAGATATGTGAATTTAGGGGACAAACACCTTCTGGTGCGCAGATGATCTGTCTCAAGGTTAACCTGCTGCCTGATGATGAGTATGGTTGCAGTCCTGCCTCTTTTTCTTCTTTTTTTTTTTTTTTTTAATTTAATTTTATTTTTTTTATTTTCTGTGTGTGTGCATATGCAGCCTCACTTTCATTAAATACTTATTTTCTTGATGTTTATGCAGGAGATATATGTATTTTTATCAAGCCAGTTGCAATTGAATGGAGCATGCCAAACTTCCCAAAGCAAATACAAGCTGCCTGCTACATATCTACTAGAAGAACTTAACCTAGAAGCCAAATCTCATGACAGCCCTTTCCTTGGGAACAATTAATGCACATTCTTCTGAGTTCAACTTTCTGGAGCTCATGTTACAATGTTCCTTCCCAATTATGCTTAAAACACAGCAGTATATGTTGTTTCTATTTAAGGAATACATTAATGTGTTGTGTCATCCAACAGATGGTAGAAGTGTTTCGGTTCCCAGGGGAAGTGATGTGTATGTTGGGGGAGTAGCAGACACACAAGTCCAACTGCGAATATTCTGTGCAGTGTGCTCTACTTTTCTGAAAGTGAAATTCTGCCTTTAAAAAAAATACTCCTGCTAGACAAATATGAAGAGAATGGGCAGAATGATCGCTGAGGAAATGTTGCTAACAACATCCATGTGTATTTAGAAAAGGGACAGTAAGTCAAAACAGAATTAAAAAATGAATTGCCCCTGTGCTTTGACAGAGCCCATAGGGTGACACCCTGGGGAAGATGTGTGGTAGTGCTGAGCTGGGCTTTGGTGGAGTACCTGAGGGGAGCCAACCCAACTAGATTATCCTGTATGATATGTGTGTGGTGAAGCATCCCTGTGGGGGCTGTTCTGGAAAATGTGGCTGGTCCAGGGGCATCAGCTGTTGGTGCAGAGGGCATGTTAATGCTAAGCCCTGTGCCAGCCTCCTTGCCCTTTTGTCACTTCTCTGCCTTGTCTTGCTGTCGAGTGCCTTTACACAGTTGCCAGTACAGATCTCCAAATGGCATTTAGACAGTGCAGACAAATGCATGGTAATAAAAAGTGAAGAGTTTCAGTGAAATCCTCCAATGTGTGCCCCTCTTGCTCCCTCCAAATGCTGCCAGACATTCCCTTATCAACACATCATGTTCAAAAAAGAGGTGTGTTGGGCAGCGTCAAGACATTAGTGTTGAAGACAGCAGCCTATTCTATCTGCCCAGCTGCTGGTACTCACTTTATCTGCAAAACACCTTGCCTTCTAAAATGTAAAGTGGTCAGGAAGCTATTCAAAATAGACTGCAGTGCTTGTGGACCTGTGACAGAAGTATTTTTTGACTGTGCTGTGTAGGTGTGGGTCCATGTGCCTTGGCCAGTTCGGTCATTGCTGTTTAAGTCTCTGGGCTTTTTTCCTCTGCAAAGCTCAGTGCTACAGTGAAGCAGATAATTGGAAAAACAAACCAGAAAGCAAGAGAAAGTCTAGCATAGAGCATTTGCTTGGTGGGGAGGGGAAAGAGAGGGCAGTGATGAGACTGACAGAGTTGTTGATGTAGCTGATGCTCCCAGGGCAGTGGACCATGGCCCAGCAATGGCCTGAGCCGGCCTGGGGGAACATGTGTCATGGAGGTGGGAGCGGCAGACAGAGAGGGTTGGAGCTACCCTGGCAGTTACCACAGACTGCTGCAGGTTTGTGCCAAAAGGCTTTTTTGGTCCCAGCGTTTACACTACCTTCGTGGCCTCAGTGTGTGAGGAGACCCAGGTCCCCTTGCCTCCATGACTGTTCTTGAAAGCCTTGGCCCCCTTGCTTGGCGTGGTGGCCCTTACAGAGCTGCCTACAGCTCTGAAATAAGACTTAACTCTTTGCAGTGAGCTGAGATAGCTGGCAGTATGTTTTTGCAAAGCAAGACAGCCTTTCTAAAAAAACCAGCGTTTCTTGATAAACTGGATGAGCATACCACTTGGTCTGGGGCTGTCTCAGCAGCATCCTTATTGGGCAAAGAGCAGCACATCTGTTTGAGCTTCCTTTCTCAGACCCAGAAAACATTTATCAGTGTCTCTCTGACACCCCGTTAGCTGTCACATCTCTGCGTCATCTGCTGCCTTCCTCACAGGTCCTCTCCAATCAGGGAAAGAGTCTCTGTTCAAAAGCAATGCTCAAAGTAACATTGCTTTCTCCCAGAAGATGTCATTCCCCAGTGTGCTCTGCTTGGCTCCAGATGGGTCATTCACCTCCAGATCAGATGAGTGAAAGAAAATGTCACCTTTTCTTCTGTAGAACTCCTTCTCTTTCAGCTGTGGGGAAGACTTTAACCCATTCCCCTTACAAACAAAATGCAGGCTGTGGAATCATGCACCCTGAAATTGAACATATTTAAAAATATTCTTCCATTCACCACACTTAAGAAAATGGAGTTTTAAGGCTGCTTGGTAATTAATTGTTTTAATCTTGACACTTCTATTCTATGTGGCAAACATTCACCTGTCAGGATCATGCTTTACCACTGCCATTTAAATCCAGCACCTTTTCCAGGTTTTAATAGCTGCTGCTTCTCTTTCACATCCCTCCCTTTCTGCCTGCAGCAGTTGCTTCAATTTCTCTTCTTTTCCCCATAGCAGTTCCTTTAATCAGTGTCTCTTCAGTCCTTTGCACAGCTCCCCACATCTCTTCTCCCTCCCTGCAAACCCTCTCAAGACATCTCTTGGCCCATTTCCCATGTAGGAATCCATGTCACCACAACGATACTGCAGGTCAGGAGGGCATGGGGTACTTATAACCCACTGGGGGAAAAAAAAAAAAAAAGTTGTCCCGATGTTAAAATGGGGGCACTTGGGAACCCGAGCCACTTGGACTGGAATTTTAGTCTGGGAGGCTACTCAAAAGAAAAAAGCTCATATGGAAGCAGTACTGTTTGGTTTTGCAGTACATTTTCTTTGCAAGAATAGAAAATTTGGAAAGGAATGAAATGAAGTTGTGGAATTTCAATTTTGAGCCAAAGTCATTGTTTTGGGGATGTGTATGTAATTTCCATTCATTAGTGTCCTAAACCAGTTGTGGTTATGGCATGTTCAAAATGAAACAGGATTTGAAATATATATATATATATTTTTTTTTTCATAATGAAACTTCTATCAGGTCTGAGTACTCCAGCTTCCTACTTCTTCTGGAGGCACCCTTTTTAAATTGGAGTACTGCTAGATGTGCTTCTGCATGCTTTGCATGCTTTTTTTTTTTTTTTTTTTTTTTTTTTTTTTTTTTTTCAGTGCGCTTCTTCTCACAGTGTCAGTGTTACCACTAGTGATTTCCTCATTTTCAGTCTATGCTCAATTTACGGTTCCAGGACAGTAGCTGGAGTGGCACCATGTCTTAGAGAGTTAATTTTGTATAGAAGTATAGAACAACCAGAAATAAAATTCAAAGTTTTTCTATTTTGCTACAGATAAACCAGTACAAAGAAAGAGTCTTTCTATTTCTTAAGCCTCCACGCAAGCCTCCACGCAAGCCTATTTCTTAAGCCTCCATGCAACACTCACAGCATTCAGATGCTGCAAAAACAGGACTTCCTCAACCAAAACTGGAAACATTTTCCTTTAAGCACTCCACCAAAATAAAGGACTAGAGGAGTCATTTCACCCCCTGAAAAAGAAAAAGAAAAAAAAGAAAAAAAAAAAAAAAAGAACATTTTAAAGTTCCCTATAATTTCAAAACTTGCTTTGATTTCTACCAAACTTCTTGTTTGAAGGAAGGGATAAAATGCAACAGAAAACATTCTGATACAATATCTTTTCTGCGTGGGTAGCTGAGGGACTTAAAATCACATCAGAGTTTGATTTATGATAGCGAAGGTGATGAGTCTAAGCAAATTATCTGGATAGGGAATCATTAGAGGACATTCAGAGCTACCAATGGGATCTTCTTTTACCCGTGTTTTCTGATAACATTTCAAAAATTCTCAAGAGGCACCAGCAGTTTGTGCTGCATCTATTAAAGGATCCAAGAGGCTCTAGCCAAATTATTATTTATTATTTGTATTATACTATTGCCTAAATGTCAAATGATTCACAGCTCTTTCAAAAAGGTACCGTCTTTTCTACTCACAGCATCTTTCCCCCATTGCAGGTATTTACAGTGGATATTTTGCAGTCTGGGTTATTGCTGAGGTGAAATTCCTACCCCTGAGATAGCTGCTGTTTTACCAAGCTCCAGCCCATCAAGCTGTGTGCTGTGTCACTTCTCATCTTCCTGTGCCACACGATGGTATTGACAACTTCCTCCCATGTTACCTCTCCCAGTTGGTGATGCTTTTCCCTGGAGAGCATTGGCTGCAGATACAACCATGTGATTTAGTACTGCCAAGCACCTGGCAGCTCCTGAAGGGTTCGCTGAGCAACACCCTGATGCTTGCTCAATAGATGCCACTGTCACTTGTCCCCTCTTGCAGTGCTTACAGCCTGCTGAAAAACAGAAAGAGGTCAGAGTGGCTGACCCAGGTTCCAGTTTAAGTCATGGGGATTGCACTTTCAGTTTATTCCCCAACGTTATGCTTCATCACCTATCATGCAGCTCTCAAAGGAAAAAGAATAAAAGTAGATCTTACACTTTGGAGAAGCAGCGACTATATTTAGCTGCTGCTGATCTTGTAACTTTTGTTACTTTGTGTATGGCTAGCCATCCATTCTGCCAATTACCAATGCAGTGCTTTGACAATAGTGGAATGAAATTCACAGCTACACAGTCACAGCTTGAAACTTTGCAAATGAACATTCATAGCATGCTTCTCAGCTTCCTTTTTATAGAAAAACTGGCACTTACAATTACATACTTTTCAACAAATATTCTTTCTGCATCTCCAGCTTCCAAGTTTGCTTTGTGATCCTTAGGGATCACCCTTGCTCTGCTGAACTTCCCAAATAAAATGAGAGAGGGAAATAATGTCCTCTTACAAGTAGGAGTAACTAAAAGAGGTTATTAAATGAAGATATCGGTCATCTGATTCACTCTTTGAAAAATACTGTTAATTTAAAAGTCTTATTATATTTGGCATTGCCAACAGCATCTAATCCAAGAGCGAAGATTTTATAGCTACAAGTTTGTCTCTCTTGGGAGAAAATGGATATGAAACATTAACACAGAAAAAGCCTCAAGGCAAGGAGAAGCAGTTCGCTGTCCTTAAAGCCACTGTCATTTCTTCTGTAAAGGAGGCGACAAGTGACCAGTACTAATGGTGGCAAGTAGACCTTCAGTGCTGCTGGTCACAAGGGGCTATACCTGGTGTCTCCCAGGGCAGTTAAAATGAATGTCTCATTCACATCTCCTGTAAACCTTATGTAGGCTAGTGCATATTTCTTTCGAGTTTAGCTGAGTTCCAAATGAATAAAGTGGGGCCATCTGTTAAACAAGCTAGGAAAACAAAACAAAACAAACAAAACAAGCAATCGAAGAAAGCAGAAATCACCTTATCCCTGGGTTTCATTCAATGCCAGCTACAATAGCTATGTGGCTGCAGGTCAGGCTGACCCCTACTCTGTATTTTTGTTTTCTTTTCTTCCCTTCCTTCCTGTTCCCAAAGATCTCCCATTTCTTTTCTTCCCCTGTGTCCTCCCAGCATCAGACTGTGGCCCAGTTTTTGCACCCCAGCATCAGTCACAGCATCACCCTTGGGGTCTGACCCTGTCTCCCTCCCTCTGGAAGGAACTTGTATTTGTCACCAGAGGCTAGACAGATGCATTAGCTAAACTGAAGCATTGCTTAATCATAGCAAAGCTTAATTTAAGAAAAAGAGGGCTGTAGGGTAAAAGAAAGCCTTCACATAGACCCTTCTTATTTGAGACCATTCACTCTGGAATAGAGAGGTGCAGGAAAAGACTGCCTTCTTCAGACCCTTCAATGAGGTCTTCCTGCTACATCCCCATCAGGCATTTTCTCTGTTAATACAGCACAGACACTCTCCTCTTTATAAAGGTAACTTTATCTAACCAAATTTTATCCAAACAAAGTCCTTTAACTTTTTGCTTTTGGGGGGGCGGGAGGTTGATTGTCCACAGTATTGCAGAGAGATCCTCAGGAGAGAGAGTTTTCCATTGTATGTTTAGGAAATCTTGTTTTCCAACAGCCCGCCATTATATTTAGCCAATCTAGTCATACCATCAATAGTTGAATTGCACAGTTTTCACAAATTATTACAGATAGGACCTATTTCCATCACACTGTTGTGTCATTGATGTTACCAGAAATAAGGTGGTCATGTCTGGTATGGGACAATGCATAACAGAACTGGAGACTAAAATCAGGGAAATAAATAGAATTTGCTCCACCTAGAATAAAAAATATCACTGAAGGCACAATGGTGAGTCACAGCTTGTAAAGAGAGTTGGAAGTACAAGGCAAATAATGAGGTTCTTGGGCATGTCTTTATCCTTATTTGCAAAGAAATAGCTATCAGTAGAACTGTATTGACTGTATTGATCTTTTTTTTTTGATAAATATAGATTACAGTATATTGTTCAGGAAATTTTTATATTTATTCCCCCCTTTTCTGTCACTGAATCTGATCATATGAATATATATATATATATAGTTACTTTTAATCTAATTTTTCTTCCTTAAGAAAGAAAAATAATTATTTCTTAATAATAATTTATTATTTTTCAGCTATGGGACTCAGCTTTTTAACACTGAAATTGTTAGGTAAGTTTTTAAAATTTCTCTTTCTCCTTTTGCTCCTCTGTCTTTTCAGTCATACTGAACTCTCTGATGATTTGGAAGATGGGAGAAAAGATATGGAAAAAAACACTCCTGTTCATTCATATGCTTATAGTTGCAAAAGATGAAAGTAGAGTGAAAAGTCTAGAAAAATTGGAAACCCTCTGAAACCACAATGCTTGTTTAATTTTATATAAGATATCCTGTGGGGGGGAAAAAAAAAAAAAAAAAAAAAAAAAAAAAAAAAAAAAAGGCAAGCTAAATCGTATTCCTTAGCCAAATCTTGTCCTTGACACAATCTCATTTTTTATAGGAAAATTTTCCAGATGATTATTTCCAGGCAGCAACAGTTGCTAGCTGTAGGAATGACAGAACAATTGGAGCAGCGAAGCTTTAAACAGATATTTTCCTCTGGGTAGCCTTGAAAGAATATATTCACCCACTTACTAAGGGTGAACAGGTTTTTAGCAGATGACTAAAATATCAAGTAGGGAGGTTAAGTAGAAAATGTGACAATGGTTGCAAAATTCAGCTTCACTGACAATTTGCATGTGTTTTTGCTGAGTTTATGTAACTACCAATTTGTGTGACACAACAGTGAAAAATACAAGAAAGGTGGACAAGCTACATGGCAATGCTGATATTGTTGATGCTGTTCAACAGGGGGCTGTGGGGAAACTGTCCTGATTCAATATCATGCATTGCCCCATACACATATCGGTATCTGCAAAATGCACTTTCTCAGGTAGTACTGTACCATCCAAAGAGACAAAGGAAAGCAAACTTTGCTGGTAAACAGTCAGTGGGTATGACAATCATATTGGATTAAATAATAAATCTGCAATAATCGTATCTAAACAGGAAAGCAGAGTCAATTTGGCAACCAAGGGGATGGAATGTATTTGCTAATGCTAGGGAAATGTTTTCATCAGGAGAGAAAAATTAACCTTGAGCTGAAAGCCATCTAAGCTGTTGGCTTGTGAGGACAGACTTTGGCTCAGCATGTGGCAGCTAAATTCAGCACAATTTACAGCCCCACAGTCATGATTAGGTTTCCAATACAAAGCTTGGGAATTCAAATGCCTGGGAGTAAAATTGTCCATTTGGGGAGTCTTGCCACATTATGTTACATCTTCAGGAGTCTAAAGACACCTAAATGACACATGCCATAGGTTTCTGTGACAAGCCAGGCTGTCCTGGCTTCAGGAAGTGGCAGCTCAATGATGCAGCTCTGCCGGTGCACTGCACTGAAATCTGTGAGTTTTCCTTCGACTGTGCTGGGGCTGAATTTCTCATGTTTCACATTCCTGCTTTCCTGTGTGCTGCTGCTGCCTGCAAGCACAGTCTGTTTGTAGGTGGGTAGCTGTCAACCTGTGATTTGCTCTTCCCCTTCCCTTTATGAATCTGTAGCTTTAGGTGCCACTGAAAATGCTACCTGGTGGCTTGCAAGTGTCTGGGTGCACATGCGTGCATGTGTCTACAAGCATGTATGTGTGTGTGTTCATAAAATAGCATGCATATTTATGCCAATGCCCAGGCAGCCAAAATAAGTGGTGATTAACCCATATTCTTCTCTGAAGTTTCTGCTTCAAAAGCAGACTAACATCACAAGAGGACCTAGGTGCCTAAGGCAGCAGATGGAAGTCTGCTGGGATTTAAAATCATCCCCAAAGCTGACATATCAATGGGTGTTTGATGTTGACAAGCTTGTGAAAACCTGTCACTCACTGGTTTGTACCTCTAGATGGTAAATTCCTCTTAAAAAAAGGTTTGGTCAAAACGGGGTGTGGTCCCACTCTGTTCCCTGTATGTGAAAGCCCCTACCATTCGGGGTCATGACACCAGCCGGGGTTGGCTCCAGAGAGGAGTGCTGCAGCTAGCTGGACAGCCTCCGCTGCTGGCAGCTCGGGGGCATCAGGCTCCAAGGGAGTTGGAGAAAATGGGGACCTAGCTGCTCAAGTTGGCTTGCCATGAGACAAGGTCAGCCCAGTGCTAGGGTTTAGGATCTTTTTGCTTTTATACAATGTATAGATTGAGGAAGGGAGGGAACTCTGTTCATTTTTTTTTCTTCCCTTTTTGTTGTCTTTCTGTTAGTTCTAAGTAAAAAGAATCTCAAACCCCAGGTCTTGTCCCCTCAATTTGGTAGTTGAAGCGCTGCTTGAGTACTGAATTTTTAGTATTTGGATTTCCCATAGTTGTTAAAATAGATTCTAGCAGAAATACAAGTATCAAAAACCAAAGTCATCAAATGTTTGTACTTAAAACAGGTAGGCTAAAAAGTATCTCCCTTCTGTGCAGATTCCCTCCTTAGCTTACACTTTCTACATGCTGAAGTCAAATTACCACACATTCCCTCTTTTGCTGTAGGCTCTTGTTTAGATGCTAGGCCAACAAGGCAAGCATCCTGGTCTGTTATAGACCACCAAACCAGGATGAAGAGACAGATGAGGAGTTCTACAGGCAGCTGGCAGAAGTTGTAATCACCAGCACTTGTTCTCATGGGGGACTTCAACTTCCCAGACATATCCTGGAAAAACAATACAGCTCAGAGGAAGCAGTCTAGGAGGTTTCAGGAGAGCGTGGAAGATAGTTTCCAGATGCAGCTGGATAGTGAGCCTACCAGGGGAGGTGCACCATTAGACCTTCTGTTCACAAACAGAGGAGTGGTAGGAGATGTGGTGGTCGGGGGCTGTCTTGGGCAGAGTGACCATGAAATGGTAAAGTTCTCTATAAGACTATAAGGATGTTGTATAATGGTGGTTTTTTTTTTGATGTATAAGGATGTTGTAAGGCTGTGCAGGGACAAAATTAGAAAGGCCAAAGCTCATCTGAAGCTCAATCTAGCTACTGCTGTTAAAGATAACAGAAAATGTTTTATAAATATGTAAACATGAAAATGAGGACTAAGGAGAATCTCCATCCTTTACTGGATGCGGGGGAAAATTAGTGACAAGAGATGAGGAAACGTTTGAGGTGCTTAATGCCTTCTTTGCCTCAGTCTTTAGTGGCAAGACCAGTTGTTCTCTGGATACCCAGTACACTGAGCTGGTGGAGGGGATGGGGAGCAGAACGTGGCCCTCATAATACATGAGGAAATGGTTGGCGACCTGCTACAGCATTTGGATATATGCAAATCGACGGGGCCGGATGGGATCCACCCGAGGGTACTGAGAGAACTGGTGGAAGAATTGACCAAGCTGCTTTCCATCATTTATCTGCAGTCCTGGCTATCAGGGGAGGTCCCAGTTGAATGGTGGCTAGCAAACGTATTGCCCATCTCCAAGAAGGGCTGGAGGGTAGACCCGGGAAACTATAGGCCTGTTAGTTTGACTTCAGTACCAGGGAAGCTCATGGAGCAGATTATCTTGAGTGTCATCACGCAGCACTTGCAGGGCAACCAGGCGATCAGGCCCAGTCAGCATGGTTTTATGAAAGGCAGGTCCTGCTTGATGAACCTGATCTCCTTCTATGACAGGGACATGCTCAATGGATGAGGGAAAGGCTGTGGATGTGGTCTACCTTGACTTCAGTAAGACTTTTTACACTGTTTCCCACAGCATTCTCCTCAAGAAACTGGCTGCTCATGGCTTGGACTGGCGTACGCTTCGTTGGGTTAAAAACTGTCTGGGTAGTCAGGCCCAAAGAGTCGTGGTGAATGGAGTTAAATCTACTTGGAAGCTGGTCACTAGTGGAGTCCCCCAGGGCTCAGTACTGGGGCCAGTTCTCTTTAATATCTTTACTGATTTTCTGGATGAGGGAATCGAGTGCACCCTCAGAAAGTTCGCATATGACACCAAGTTAGAAGAAACCAAGTTGCATAAGAAACCAGGTTAGGTTATCTGCTCAAGGATAGGAAGGCTCTGCAGGAGGATCTGGATAGGCTGGACCAATGGGCTGAGGCCAACTGTATGAAGTTCAACAAGGCCAAGTGCCGGGTCCTGCACCTGGGCACAACAACCCCAAACAGAGCTACAGGCTGGGAGATGTGTAGTTGGAAAGCTGCCTGGCAGAGAAGGACCTGGGGGTATTGGTTGATAGTCGGCTGAATATGAGCCAGCAGTGTGCTCAGGTGGCCAAGAAGGTCAACAGCATCCTGGCTTGTATAAGAAACAGTGTGGCCAGCAGGTCCAGGGAAGTGATTGTCCCCCTGTACTCGGCTCTGGTGAGGCCTCACCTCGAGTACTGTGTTCAGTTTTGGGCCCCTCGCTACAAGAAGGACATTGAGGTACTCGAGAGAGTCCAGAGAAGGGCAATGAGGCTGGTGAAGGGTCTGCAGAACAAGTCTTACGAGGAGCGGCTGAGGGAGCTGGGATTGTTCAGCCTGGAGAAAAGGAGGCTCAGGGGCCACTTATTGCAGTCTACAGGTACCTGAAAGGAGGCTGTAGTGAGGTGGCGGTTGGTCTATTCTCCCACGTGCCTGGTGACAGGACGAGGGGGAATGGGCTAAAGTTGTGCCAGGGGAGGTTTAGGTTGCATATTAGGAAGAACTTCTTTACTGAAAGTTTTGTTAGGCATTGGAATAGGCTGCCCAGAGAAGTGGTTGAGTCACCATCCTTGGAGGTCTTTAAAAGATGTTTAGATGTAGAGCTTAGTGGTATGGTTTAGTGGAGGACTTGTTAGTGTTAGGTCAGAGGTTGGACTCGGTGATCTTGGAGGTCTCTTCCAACCTAGACTATTCTGTGATTCTGTGATTCTGGATGAGGAGCAGTATTTATTTATGTGAAGCAAGACAGAGATTTGTCATTAGCAGATTTATTCCAGAATTGCAGAGCTAATTATCTAAACCTCTAATTCATAACTCAGTCTCTTAGTTCACTTTAAATTGCTTCAAGTGTAAGAAACATGCTGTCCAAGGTATTTATTTTTCCAGGCTATACTATAAATGTCCTGCTCTGAAAAATGCTGATAAGGGAGTCATAGTGCATATACAGACTGAGGGAGAACTGAAACCATTGAGATAAGACACATTTAACAGTCTTCTAAGACACTTATCTGTATATATATATATATATATATATATAATTTTTTTTTTTGAGGATACACACATTTAAAATTGTCCTTAAGCTACTCAGACATGTTAGTGCAACCTTGAAAAGATTTCAGGTGACTTAAGACTCCGAGCTGCTCCCAAAGAAGGCTACCTCTGTCCTCCACAGGGAACTGAGGAAGACTAACATCCCCAGGCTGAAGCTGATCTTGGAAATGCCTCTCTCAGATTCTTAAGGCATTTTTGTTCCTGTGTATTTTGATTATTTAATCCCCAAACCCATGCTAGTGCCTGCATACCTTTGAGGATTTGTGCAGTGGGTTGTTTGGCTTGTACCCAAGACTTTCAGCTGAATATTAAAACTGCTAATGGAGCGAAATATTTGTTAACTGTAAATGAAAACCTTTTCAAGGTGATTTATAAAACTAGAAGACACACAAATAGTTTCCTCTGTCCTTTGTGGATTATCTTTAAGAGTAACTATTGAAGTACATTAGACATATACTGTTGGCTCTGAAAGCTCATGATGAAAAGTACTGGCATTATTATTTAGGTAAAAATCAGTGTAATAACTCAGTTCCTGAGTTATTCCTTCGAAAAAGTGCTAGTTTAGTTTAAGAACTGCTATATGAATAATTATGTCTGAGAACTGATATCACCATGTCTTCCCTCAGCCCATGTTTGCTTTGATAACCAGCCATGTAATACAGACCAACTCAAATTAAAATCTCACACTGGTACACTGTTAGCTGCAACTGCATGGCAGAGACAGTAGCATTTTGCAGTTGTTGGTGTTTGATGTGCCTGGGTTGTAGCAGCCTCTAGAATGTGCTTTTATCATTAGGAATATTGAATTAATGTTTACTGTCTTGGCTTCAAATACACCTCATGATTTTTTCTGTGTTTCTACACACCAGCAAGCAGAATAGCAAACCTTGAGACTGCCAGGAAGGAAGCTTCAAACAGACCAAAACCATTGCAGTTTTTGTTTTTAATTTTATTATTGGTTCCTACAGTTTTTATTTTCCCTGGGATAAAACAAGCAAGAATATCTGAATCAGCTCTTCAGATCCATAGTACGAAGCTAGAAAGAGGGTGACTTGACAAGTGTTTATGGAAAGACTCAGGCTCTGTCTGATTTGAGAGACTTTTGGTTTCCTGAGTCTAGAGATACAGAAGTGTAGTATGTAATGCAAATTAGGCAACCCAAACCAAAACAGCCAGGCAGACTCACCCATGTTCTGAGCTGAGGTGGAAAAAAGTCCCACTGCATCCCTCTCAAGAAGGAAGGAAAGCCAGCCACATAGGTGGGAAAGGAGCTGTATCATGCAACAGCCATAGTGTTGGGAAATGTGCTGGTAGTTATACCAGGGTCACACATATCTCCTGTTCTGTCTGTATTTAACCTGGCTGTAGTAAGGACTCTCTGCTCCATGTAAAAAGCCTGTAACTTTCAATGGTGGAAATGCAAATACAATTAGGAGTTGCTTAGGTGGGCAGAATCTGACGCTGGGCTTTGGGTGAGGAGCAACGTTATTGATCTCAGTAAGAAGGCACTGCTATGAAAACAGTGGCTAAAAAAGAACCAGTGAGAAGGGAGACCAGATCCTTGCATTTTCCATGGGTCATATTTAAACAAGTACTTTTTAGTCCGATTACTTCATTAACACAAATCATAAAACTACTTTAGAACTGATGCCCTAACAGGGCCTTATGTCAATTGATTTTCTTAGATACAGTATTTTTTTTATTGCATGAACAATAAAAGAAAAGAGTGCAGATAAAACATCACAGCTAACCAATAAAAATGAAACATTAAGAAACATTATGATGCATAAAAAATTAACTCCATGCTCATGTATGCAAAACTTAATTACATAGGCTTCAGATCTCATCAGAGTCATAGTTTAACTGCTTTTCCCAGAAACTAGGCTAACTCTCTAGAAACATTTCATATCTATCATTAATTTAAAAACAAAACAAATCAAAACCCACATTTTAAATGCAGTAAATGTCTAAACTTCAAAGAAAATTCAGTTTCTTCATCCTGGGCTAAGTTTGCTATGAGGATTTTGTTGTATTGCTATTTAGACAGATGTTTTCCAAATACAAGTGTAACTGAAATAAAGCTCTTGAGCCCACAATTAAATTTGGTGTAAACCGGCATTGCTTTATTAAAGCTCATGGGGGCAGATTTGCCTTAGTAGAAGAGTTTGCACTAGTTTCTTTTTTTGAAAATAAGATTCAACATGGTCAACACCCTAATCAGGAGACAAGGGTTTTTGATTCTGGGTAAACCTGAGTGGCTGCAAGAGAAGTATTTCAGTTAGTATTCTTAGCTGGGTAATAAGGAATAAGTAAACTCTGAACTAAAGGACAAATCCAGAATCAAAATCACGTGTGCTCCAGTCGCTAATGGGCATTGTGGCTGCAGGACCAGATTAGGTTTATAATAGTTCTGTATCTTGGAGAGCCCCGTAATGTCTGCTTTCGATGGTTTAATTAGAAATATTTTAAAATAAAGTTTATAGTAAGTTGTAAGAGGGAGGCCCTAGGCTGGCTGGCTTCAAGGATGATTTTTTTGTATTTCTGTCTCTGTGAAATGGGAAAATTGTTAGAAAGAAGAGCTTTTCAGACTATATGGATTTCCCTGTTTTGGACATACTAATGATAAAAAGTTTTCACAAATCTATCCTAATGCTTGAGGATTGTTTTTCTTTGCAAAAAAAAAAAAAAACAAAAACAAACAAACAAACAAAAAAAAAAAACAGAGGCCTTCATGGGCACTGGAAGCTCAATGCAGACAAAATAAACTGTTTTGGAGAGATATTCTAAACATTTTAAACACATCATTCAGTGTCCACACAGGTGTTTTTGAAGCATAACTGTTCTGCATAACACCTGAAGCATAACCCTTTAGATCTGGTTGTGATGGGAGATTTTCTTGTGCCTAATTTCTCTGATGTGGGACAAAAGAAGCTCCCAGGGAAAACAAATGATCTTTAATAAGCTGGAATATGTTGTGAATACTTCTGGCAGGTTCACGGAGCTTTAGGGAAGCTCCTGCAACACCTTCCCCAGGAGGTCCCTGGGACAGTTCCCATGTGGATGCCCCTAGCTGAGCGTGGCTGGCTGCTGCCACCAGGGACGGTCAGGGCATCACAAGCACCTGGCTTTGAGGCAAGCAGGTGATGGTGGCAGCTGGAAGGGTTCTAAAGAAGATGGAAAGTGCAGAGGTGAAGGTACATGTATATATATACTTGTGTCTTGCAAGGTGCATGCATACATATGCTCTGGCTGCCAAAGCATCTGCTGGTTCTGCTTATCCTACTTTCATACTGCTCAGTGGTGTAGGGTCCAACAGTAAAAGCTTTAAATAAGAAAAGAACAAAAGAAAGACAGAAGGAAGGAGGAAAAGATCAGAGACACCATATAAGAAGAGGGGATGACTAGCACATATTGCATCTGGCTGATTTTTCTTTATTGCTACTTATCCCTTGACTCCACTCATGTAGGCTCCATGGCAATTAGCTTTGGGATATATTTGCAGCTGATAAAGGAGAGGTTTTTCCATCCAGATAGAAGTGTTTAAATTGCACCTGAATATTTTAAAGCAACTTCAGAGCTGCATCTGACATAGCTGGAACCTGCTTTTCATACTGGAATCTCAAGTGGTCTTTGCTACCTCCTTCATCATTCAGGCAACCACTCTTGTGCAAAAATGTGTCTATGTGCTAGGACAAAAATTAGATAGCATTGCCTCCTCGTATATATGTAGCAGAGATCCTTTTGTCTATATCTTAGAATTAAAGGAGCATAAATACATTTGTGCATCTTCAGAAAAAAGGTTGGAACCATTTTTTATTTTTTTTTTCATGAATCCAAGTGTGCAGCTGTGTTCATCTGTAAACCTATATTTCTGGGTAGCTGCAAGTACATAATAATGTTGACAAACAATTATCAGAGTTGTGTGTCCGGATATGACCCATACACACATGATTTTCCACCTGAAAGGAGGGTCTGCCTGACATTTAAGTGGTAATGATCAGACAGGAACAAAAAGAGGAGTAAAAATATATTTATTTGATTCCCCTGAGTTCCTCTGAATCTCCCCAGACATAAATGGTAGCCTCACTGCATGTAAGTACCAGAAGCATGCCAGAGACACTGCTTACTTCATCCCCTGTCAATCTGAACAATATTTTTGTGATGTCTGGATGCAGCACAGATTTCTGTTCCTCTCTGCTCTCTGTCCTGCAGTTTGCCTTTTCATTTCCAGTCACCAGTGCCAACCCAGTTAAATTCCTGCTTGACATAGCTGAAACTCAGCCGTAACAGCAGGTACTCAGAAATGCCCCAGATGATGGACAAATGCCACAATTCTTTCAGCATCTGTGCTAACCTTGAAACCCTACCGGTAGGCTCAGTGCAATCAAAAACTAATCAGTGAAATCAAGCTGGGATTTGATCTTGGGAGCTAACAGGAGAATAAAAGATGACTGTGCAAATACAGCATGGCTTTCGAGAGGGGAGATGCACAAAGCCGTTGTTAATCATCAGCAACTCAACAGAGCACTGATAGGAGGAACTGGCAAAGCCTGTCAGCATGTGTGTTAATCCAGTTAATTAGAGGGAAAGGACAAACTCCTCTGGAAGCACCTATGTGACGGGCAAACTCTCTTCACATTTCAATAGGATGATTGTTTTAAAGGTTGCAGGCAAAACTGTGCCTGTGTTGCTCTAGAGCTTTCCTTCACTGCACGGGCTAAAGTTGGGGCATGTTGGAGGGCAAGGGGGGCTGGCAGGTAGCTTGGGAAGGAGGAAGAAGTGTGGGAGAGAGAGGGTAATGTGAGCTCTCACCTAAAGTCTGTGAGTTTCTCTCCCTCCTCTTCTGCCTTGATCTTCCATCAAGTTAAAAGGGGAAAAAAAAAAAAAAAAAAAAAGTCTTCAATGTGTCACAAAGGAACAGACTGGCAGACATCTGCCTCTTTCCTTATTTATTTATTTCTTAAAAAAAAAAAAAAAAAAAAAAAAAAAAGGAAAGGAAAGGCTACAGAGCCAACTCTTTACTCCAGAGCCTCCATTCCCTTAACAAACCAAATGGTGGCTGTTGGCAGGGTATTGACAGCTTGTTAATGAAGGAATTCTTGACAAAATGACAACCTGTGTGGGATGCAGAATACTCCCACAAAACAGTACTAAGTAATAAGGAGGTGGTGAAAATAGCAACTAACTACGTGTTGGGAAGAATAGGAAGCAGGGAGAAAAAAATCTCCTAAATTAATTATAAAAGCAGTTCTGGTTTGAAAAGTATCCCTCTTCCCTTTCCCCGAGAAGACACAACAGTTTCACTGAAATGTCTGTTTCATCCTCTGCATTTCTCTTCATGGGGCAAAGGGTGCATCTCAAAAGACTGCACCTGATGGCTGTGAACACAGTGTCTTTTTCTTCTGCAAAGATGCAGTAACGGAAGTTCCACAACAAGTTGGCCACTGGGGCTGCTGCTTCTGCTCTCCACAAGGGCCTGCCTGCTTTCCCTTGCTGTGGTTTTCCCTTGATTTTTGTCTGATTGCTTCAGGCACAGCTCTCAATGCCTGCAGGAGGTTTTAACCCTCCCTGAAAGGAGGGTGGGTGATGAACCAGCCAAAACAGAGAGCTCAAACCTCACCAATTACAGAGTGGGTCTTGCAGGAAGGCCCATTTTTGAACAGTGGCTCAGCTTTTGTGGTCATGGCAGCAGCATCGTTCATGACAAGGACATCAGGAGCACTGCAGCAGTGGTCAGCAGCAGTTGTAGCTGAGTCCAGGGCTTGTTGAGGAATTATGTTTCAGATGGTCATTCCATTTGGCTCACTAGGAAGATAACATTCTCCACCCTATCTTGTACATGAGCTCATGCTAATTTAACTAAATGGCTTGGGGAAAAAAAAAAAAAAAATTGTACAAGAAAGGACACTTGAAACAAGATTATTTTTTTAATGTTGATTTATTTTCACAGAGATTTAAAACTTTTGAACAATTGTAACATGCAACATGTAATCGGGATAAAATGAATTGAAGAAAAAGAAACACTGAGAGAGTTTATTATTATTATCATTATTATTATTGATGAAAGCTAGAGTTCTGAAAGTTCAGCTAACTTATTTTGTAGTTTTAATCTGTCTGGCCTTTTACCACCTTTTTCAGCTTCTGGGATTGACATTTACTTTCTACAAGCACAGTTTCAGATAAGCAATATGAACTGAAATGATGTCTTCCATTTTTAAAATAATGAGGATGCATGAAGAACTTGTAGACCTTAAACAACCCAGATTATATGCATTTTCAATTCTTCATGGATATTTTTTTTTGTTTTGAATGAGCAAAGTATCCTGACTAACTTTATTGTCTCTCACCTGTTACTCAGTTAACTTTGTTCCCATTTGTGATGTTTGTAGGCATGCTCTTTTAATATATTATAACAACTACAAATAAATAACTGCCTGAAGAATTATGCATTGGTTCCTGAAGTGAGTGGATAAAAACAGATCTATACATTTAAATCCATGAACTATTTTTTGGAAGGAATATAGATTGTCTTAGTTCTGGTTTAGTGTGTGAGGTCAAGAATAGACATAAGAAAGAACACTTTAAAGGTTAAAGGCTTCACTTTGCAGGGAGCTGTCAAGGCATCTAAAGTTTCAATAACCTACTGTAACAGTGAGAGGCAAAATTCAAATCAGGGATATTTCATTTTTTTTCCAAGTATACCAACAGAACTAATAATTGCTAATAATTACTAATAATTGAAATAATTGCTTATGAAAAATCTAATGAATTTTGTTTAGCTCGTGTTGTGTGCCTTAAATTACTGATTATTTTGTTTTCAATGACTTCTCACCCTGCTCAGTTTTCAAAGAAATCAAACCAGTGTCTGATGTTGGATAATTACGTTGCTCGGTAGCATTGGCAAATTAATGATAGAACATAAATGAATGTTTTATTATCTGGTTAGTCATCATTTTTTTGTTATGTGAAGAAATATAGCAATAGTGAAGATGCAATTTTGACCTGTGCAAATGTATGAATGCATATTAGCATTGGTTCATAAGAATCTTGCTTTACACAGATTAAAAAAAAAAAAAAAAGACTGGAAATCAGTAATTTTGCATTCATTTCTGGCAGATGGATTAAAGGTTTTGGATGTGTTCTTATGACAATAGGATTGAGAATGACTCCAGAAAAGTAGCATGCAGGATATGTGGTGAATTAATGCACTGAATTTGTTTGAAATACAGATTGAAATACAGCTCATTTCTTTTTAGGAGGAGTCACTCCACGTTCTGGACCTCAGCATAGGGCCTCAGCATGCTACCAACTGAGGGAAAATATATCCAAATACAGAGGAAACAAGGCTTGTTACATGATGGCTATATTAAAAAGGTAAATAAAAAAAAATTAGTCACAGCATGGTTGTGACTATGTGGTTTAACCTGGCCGGCAGCTAAACACCACACAGCTGTTTGCTCACTCTCCCCGCTCCCTCTCTGGGATGGGGGAGAGGAACAGGAAAGTGAAGCCTGTGATTTGAGATAAAGACAGATTATTAAGACAGGAAAATAATAATAATAATAATGATAATAATAATAATCTGTATGAAACAATTTTGATGCACAATGCAATTGCTCACCACCCGCTGACCGATGCCCAGCCCAACCCCGAGCAGCCGGCCCCCCACCCCGGCTAGCCACCCCTATATATTGTTTAGCATGACGTCAGATGGTATGGAATACCCCTTTGGCCAGTTTGGGTCAGCTGTCCTGGGTCTGTCCCCTCCCAGCTCCTGCTGCACCCCCAGCCTGCCCGCTGGCAGGACAGAGAGAGGAACTGAAAAGTCCTTGGCTTAGTGTAAGCACTGCTTTGCAACAATTAAAACATCAGCATGTTATCAGCACTCTTCTCATCTTAATCCAAAACATAGCACCCTACCAGCTACTAGGAGGAAAATTAACTCTGTCCTAACTGAAATCAGGACAAGCACTTATTCAAATCAGAACTGTACTGAAGAGGATAATCTTTCCTTCATGTGTATACTAGGTGCTATAATTGTCTTTTCCACAAATGGGAAAGAAAATGTATATGATCCCTTTATGTTCGTGTAGGTAGTTTAGGGCTGGCTTGTTGATACTGAAATGGGGAGAAGCTCATTTACAGAAAATAGGACTGCTTGAGTGATTGTGTTCCTGGGGTCCAGTTCTTCACTTGTAGACCGAGAAGCAAATATTAAGGCTACCACTGATGTGAACTTCTTAGCCCTCAGGGGGATGCTGCTGCCTGTGCTCTTCATGGGTCTTGATCTCCCACTCCTGGTAACCATGCAGAAAGTGGAACTGGTATTGGTCGTGGTGGAAAATGCTCTTTTGCAGAGTAGGTAAGAGGTACTGCTCATCACTGCTACAGAAAGTGTCAGTGAATGGGGCTTGCTCTTCTGACATGCTCAGCAAAACATTTTTTAAGTCAAGTGCTTTGCAGGCTCCGGCTCAGTGCGCTCAGTCTTTTGTTATATCAAACTTTCAGTGAGGAGCCATACACCGGAGAATCTCTTATTGCTCCAGGGACTTATTTGCCCAAAAGCAATCTGAAATGCAAGTAAATTCCAAGCAACTCATGAGCAAAGCACTTGGAACAGTGTCAGCAGAGACAGATGTGTGCAAGCAATGTGGACTCCGCTAAGTTGACTTGCATGGGATTTGTTCAGCTGCCATACAACAAAAAAAAAAAAGTGATGGGATGAGATCTCTTTCATTCTTGCATATATATTAAGAAACTTGTACATTTCTTGTGCTAACTAGAATAAAATATGAAGTCTTTTAAAAACCTGGCAAAGTTTATCTCTTAGTACCCCTTTATGTGTGAGCTCTCATTATACTCAAATGCTCAGAAAAGCATCCAATGGGCAGCACAATAATGATAGTCTTCAAAGATCTTTCCTTTGTCTTGTGGATGAGAAAATGTATATCACTTTGCATTTAAAGATCATGCTGTTGGATTTCATATGGAGTAGCAATAAATAGCCTTAAACATACTTGTTTTTGTGACATTGCAAAGTTATGTTTAATATTTGCAAATTGGTCATTGAAACTTACATTCTGTCCAAACCACAGTAAATACTGTGATTCTTTCAGAGCACCATATTTCTTTTCTATTTTTTGGGACCAGTTGGAGGTACTGAATACTTGACACCTTTGAAAATGAAATTGCTCAGATAGCTGCTGAAGTAAGGCCAAGGGAACCGTTTTGGGTGGTGATTTTGAAAATCTTGACCCAAGGTCTGGAGTGAATCAAGAAAATGTCGTTACTGGGTGGAACGTGTTCATGTATCCTACCCATTCAGCACCAGATCTTAGCTTGTCCAAATTTTGTGTTTGTTACAGCTTCACAGTGAGTGAGTTCTCTTCATGAAGGCCTTGTGTCTGCATTAGAGCCTGCTATTTGAGTCTGTTTAGATCTGGTAATTTGTGTACGGTAGGTAGAGAAATAAGCAGCGATCAGTAAGCAGCCTCCTTTCCCTTGGCAGTCCTGGCCAGTACTGTTCAGGGTCCCTCCAAGAAGGGTATTTGTGGATTTCAGGGCAGAACTCAGCTTTCTACTGTTTTTATCGTATGAGCTTGGAAAGCTCCCAGTAACATCAAGCATCCTCTTCCTTTACCAGACAGTGCTAGCTTCCATGCTTGAATGGGTGCTGGCTTGTGGCATAGTTACTGCTTTCTCTTAAAACAATTGCATTCCCACAAACACTAACCAGCTCCAGCAACTGATGATGGCTGAGCAAATTGTAAGCTGGGATCTCTGCTGTAGGTGAATTTAACTGCAGCATAGATGTACATTGAGGGAAGATACAGATGAAGGAGGTTGCACCAGTAGCAGCAATGTACATAAGTGCTTTATAAAATTTCTTGGAGAGAAATGGCACCATGTTGAGTTGTTGTTGTAACTTCAAAATAATTTACAAAAAATACTTATTGGGTTGGTAAATAAATATGAGAAACTGAAAACCAAGACAAAGGGGGGTAAAGGAAATTGTCCAAGGAGACTGCAATTAAATCATGGGAATTTCTGAGTCCAAGGCATGCATTTAACTCAATTCATCAGACCCAGCTGCCTGATAATTATTTAGAGTGAAATGTATGTGGGCTTGTTCACTTTATTTATTCACTTTAATCATCTTGCAGCTCCTTCCAAATGCCAGGGCATTGCCAGTGGACATGAGATTTATAATTTGGAGAAAGCCTCAGCCTGGTAGTGGAGGAATTGCTACGGCTGTAGCACAGGTGTCATTTCATAGTGGTAGATCCTTTGATTTAGATCTGCAGACATTATGGGCTAACACAAACAGAGCTTGTACAGCATGCAGTAATATATAATTGGGAAACTGTATGTTGCTGCATCATTGTTAGGATAAAAGGGGGATAGGAGGTATTTGCTCTAATTCAACAGTAGGCTATCAATATTCTCAGCAGCATTATTAGTATTTATTGAAAATCTTTTGGGAAGCACTGTAAGTTTACGCAGAAGTAATTTACATCAGATAATTAGGATGCCTAAAACCATATATGGAAGGATAGATCCTAGTTGTGCTATGTACTTCATTGTATTACATTGCAGTACTATTCTAGGGGGATTAGAGCATTTTTTTTGTCAATGTCAGTTGCATGGCAAGAAAATGAGAAGTTTGTTACACACATTTCTGGGTCTGACTGGTGATGACTGTGCTTTAAAATGGCTCTGGTACTGCAGTATCTAGGTGCTGCTATCCAGCAAGATAAGATGCAAGTGACATACCACAAAATGGTGAATCTCATGTTTTACACATACTATGTTGTACTTACATACAAATGTTTTTGTAAAGTAACTGTGTGTAAATCACTGACTTTGCTTTTACCAGTATACCATTTTGAAAGACAATATTGCCAAAGGCACGAGTTCAGAATTAAGCCATGTTTAGTGATTGCTTCTTATCATAAGGCAGTATTTTTCCTTTATAGAAAGAGGATGCTTTATAGAAAGAGGATGCCATCACACCATCAAGAATCTAGACTTGAGCTTGAATTGCCCCATTTGTTCAATTTTGAAAATACCTTTTTTTTTTTTTTTTTTTTTTTTTTTTTTTTT
>NC_048894.1:67145382-67148322 GCF_011077185.1 Oxyura jamaicensis | reverse complement strand
TTTTTTTTTTTTTTTTTTTTTTTTTTTTCCTGCATACACAGACAGGATTTAATTTCAGTTCTTTATGGTGTGAAACTTGTTACTTATCCAGAAGGAGGATGCAATTCTGTATGTTGCAGGTAATTTCAGTATATGCGTAGGTTTAGATCAGCCCCAGTTAGTATCACTCAGCCCTTAATTCAAGATGCATTAGAGCCGTAACCAATACTGTGAGCCCGATACAAACCCCACAGAATTCAACTTGAGATTTTTGATCTCCATCAGTCATCTTGGTAGGAACCCACTCTGCTTACGTAAGCTTTCCAGCTGAGGAATAAGTCTGACCATGCCGTAGGCCTGTATCATCTTCAGAAGGAAGAGCCAATAACTTTTCTCTTGGAGGAATTTGTTTGCACCTTCTTTGGTGTGTATCAAGAAGTGGCATATGGGCTAATAGAATATCAGTTGTGTATCTGTAGTCAGTCCCTGGCTCTGCTGATATGCTGAGGGGAAACAGTTTGAGAAGGCACTGGAGCCCCTGTGGTACGGAATGTAGGGAGTGAATTTCTGACCACATGAGAGCTGCTGAAGACTGTGAAGACCTTTATGCCCCCTCCTAATGCTCCTTGCTTAAGCACTCACATGGGGCCCAAGCAAAATGTGGTGGTGTGCCTGGCAGAAAGATTTTGCTAGGTCAGGCATTAGAATGATGCTCTCCAGGGCTAAGGTTTCACAAAGAACAGAGGCACAGAGGTCCAAGAGCATTACTAAATAGGCCAATCAATCCTGAATCCATTTTTCATTATTCATTCACAGGAAGAATAGCGATGTCTAACTTAATCATTCCTTACAGAAAATAAACAGGCACCTTGTCAGTCCATGAGAAAAATCATTCACTGATGCCAAGTAACTAACAACTGACTGGATCAAAGGTGAAAATTAATTGATTATGTGTTAAATATTCTCTCTCTGACATAACACTCTCATCTACACGGAGTGAAAATACCCAGACAGTAGGCTGAACAAATTCTTTTTTGTTGCCATAGAAATTTCAGGCAATTATCCAGTAGCTTGGCTGGATTGCTTCTAGAGGCATAGGGTTTGATTCGTTTTCACTTTCACAGTGTAAATCAGAAATAGCTCTGCCAAACCCAATGAATTATAAAGCTGGTGTAAATGAGAGAACCTGTGCTACAATGTTAAAAGTTGTCTCTCTTTTTTTTTTTAAAAAAATATATATATATATATTTTTAACTAAGTGAAAGAAATGATTGAATTATGCACATAATCCACAGCATGTCTGTTGTGGTGAAGTTCAAAATCCTGGCTGGACTGTTAAAGACTTTAGGATTTCTGTTAATCACTGATAAAGTCTTTGGTGTAGGACTTGAGTGCTGTTAAAATTTATAGTGAAGCTATATCCTTCACAGCAGGATTTATGTCTGAATATGGGGGGGTGGGGGGGGGGAAGGAGGGGAGGGAACAATGACGGGTAGTAAAGGTAAGAAGAGAAACTAAGGTAAGAAGAGGAAAATGGCTTGTCTGAAGTCACAGGCAGACCAGAGGCAGGGCAGGAGCATGTCTCCTGTCTCTCCTGCTCCCATTTTGATGGACAATGCCTGTGAGTATAAGGGCAGAGCAGCAGGTAACCAGAAGGCAATGCTCCATTACCCATTTTGCTTTTACCAATATGCATTTGTCAGATCTAGTTGGTAGGCTAAGATCCAACCAGGCATCCCAATAAGCAGCATATGACTATGACATCCAGATGTGGTCTGTTGCTGTTGTGTCAAATTAATCAGAGTTTGGCTCTCTGTACTCTTTGTGGGAAGGGAGAGCTGAGGGAGTGGAAGCAAATGAGTTTCTTTTATGCCAGGCATGTGTATTTGTAACAAAGCATTTAACCCTTGCCCAGAGCACTATGAGTCTCTGCCCACCTCCTGCAACTAACCACTTCCAGTGCATGCCCAGAAGGGGAGCTCAGTGTGCAGCTGAGAAGGAGATGTCCTAATGGAGATGTTCAGGACCTTAGGCTCCCTCTAGGTCCAGCCTTGCTACCAGGAGGTTGGGTTGGCCCATACACAGTCGCTGTCACAGTGAAGGTGTGACCTGGTGGCAAACACAATCTCCAGCCTGAGCCTGGCCAAGTGCCTCATCACCATCACAAACCTGACAGGGTCCTGCAGCTTTGCCCTTGCCTGGAAAAGCTTGTACCCATGTATATACTGGAGTGCCTGAGAACACCTGTGTTTGGGACCTGAAGTTTCCAAGGCTGGCCTGGTTGTTTGTCTTGCAATTATGCACATATTTTTTCAAGCCTGTTCACTTGGACTCATGCCTGGCCTCCTGCATGTAGAGTGTGGAGTGCATGATATTCCCAGGGACGTGCTGTTGGTTGTGCACTGGAAGCGTTCACCTCCAAGGGTGAGGAGGCACATGACATGCAGCAAGACATGAGCTGTTGTTCCTCTGAGCAGTGTTAGTTTCATATCTGTAACCTGATCACGCTTTTGAATTCTAGAGCCGAGGGGGTGGCAGCACTGTAGTGAGCCATCACTACAGAAACCTTAACTGGGTCATCAACAAGTAAACATCTGTCCCTGTGGCCTACAGAAGTCTGGGTCTGCAGACAGGTTTTCCAGTAAAAGATCCCTTACCAAATAGGTGTTTCCGAGGGAGACTTTCATTCCCTTCCAGGTATTTATATTGGTGAAGAGAAAGATTGGCCATGTTATCTCTTTTCTTCTGTTTTGTGCTGCAGTATAGGAATTTTTAACCGCAGGGCAGGAGTAGTGTTAGGTACCTTCCTTGTGCAATATTGCTATTACTTGCCCAGGTCTCAAAAAATTTACTGGGAGCACCGTGGACTTTCATATTTGGGCCATCTGTAAATACAGCAGCTCCAAGACTCATGATTTTATTTTATTTTATTTTATTTTATTTTATTTTATTTTATTTTAT
>NC_048894.1:67102737-67145372 GCF_011077185.1 Oxyura jamaicensis | reverse complement strand
ATTTTATTTTATTTTATTTTATTTTATTTTATTTTATTTTATTTTATTTTATTTTTATCCATTGTAAGTCAAAGAAAAACTAATGTGGCCCGTTTGCAGCTGGACTTGTTTAGAAAATCTGATTGCCACCTAGACATCAGCCATCCATGCTCCAGGGATGACAGTCTTTCCACATGGTAATTAACTGAGGACAGAAGAAATCATTACAAAATATTCCCATCTTTGTGTCTGCAGCTGTAAATTCTGAATTAAAGTAATCTGGGGAGAAGTAATGTTGTGAAGAGTCACAGAAGATTTGCAAATGCCAGTGCTTTTAAAGAAGCTATGCTTATAAGCATGGACTGAATATTGTACTGAAATATAACATTCACTGGTTTAGTGATTTTTTCTGCCAGCCCAGCCCAGTAGAACTGGGGCTCTGGAAAGCATCCACATAATTCAGATTAATAGCTTAATTGGGGGATTACATTGATAGGAGCTAGAAGTACCTCAGGTACAGACCTTTGATATCTACTCTATTCTTTGCTAAGCTAAGCCGCTGAGAGTCATTAGGATTCTTTTCAAAATAAATGTGTCAGGAGAAATGGCAGAGGCATGAGGCTCAGCTGCTAAATAAGGAAATTTAAATGAGCAATATCTTGAATTCCATAGATTTATGTTATACCAGCTGCCTGAAAGAGACAAATGTTAGTTATTCAAGAGGAATCACATAAAGTGATTCATGTTAATCACATACAGTGATACATGTTAAGAATATTATGACATTGGTTGCTGCTGCATGGAAATGGGAAAGGTGAAAGATGTCCACGAGGATTCCTCTGTGATGGCTGCATTTTGTCAGCTCTTCACAGAATCACAGAATCACAGAATTTCTAGGTTGGAAGAGACCTCAAGATCATCGAGTCCAACCTCTAACCTAACACTAACAGTCCCCACTAAACCATATCCCTAAGCTCTACATCTAAACGTCTTTTGAAGACTTCCAGGGATGGTGACTCCACCACCTCCCTGGGCAGCCTGTTCCAATGCCTCACAACCCTTTCAGTAAAGAAGCTCTTCCTAACATCTGACCTAAAACTCCCCTGGCGCAACTTTAGCCCATTCCCCCTCGTCCTGTCACCAGGCACGTGGGAGAACAGGCCAACCCCCACCTCTCTACAGCCTCCTTTAAGGTATCTGTAGAGAGCGATAAGGTCACCCCTGAGCCTCCTCTTCTCCAGGCTGAATAAGCCCAGCTCCTTCAGCCGCTCCTTGTAGGACTTGTTCTCCAGGCCCCTCACCAGCTTCGTCGCCCTTCTTTGGACCCGCTCAAGCACCTCGATGTCCTTCTTGTAGCGAGGGGCCCAAAACTGAACACAGTACTCGAAGTACGGCCTCACCAGAGCCGAGTACAGGGGGACGATCACCTCCCTAGCCCTGCTGGTCACACTATTTCTGATACAAGCCAGGATGCCGTTGGCCTTCTTGGCCACCTGAGCACACTGCTGGCTCATATTCAGCCGACTATCCACTATCACTCCCAGGTCCTTCTCTGCCTGGCAGCTCTCCAACCACTCATCTCCCAGCCTGTAGCTCTGCTTGGGATTATTACGCCCCAGGTGCAGGACCCGGCACTTGGCCTTGTTAAACTTCATGCAGTTGACCCCAGCCCATCGGTGCAGCCTATCCAGATCCTCCTGCAGAGCCTTCCTACCTTCAAGCAGATCGACACTCGCACCTAACTTGGTGTCATCTGCAAACTTACTGAGGGTGCACTCAATGCCCTCGTCCAGATCATTGATGAAGATGTTAAAGAGGACCGGCCCCAGCACCGAGCCCTGGGGGACGCCACTAGTGACTGGCCTCCAACTGGATTTGACTCCATTTACCACAACTCTCTGGGCCCAGCTATCCAGCCAGTTTCTAACCCAACGAAGCGTGCGCCAGTCCAAGCCAAGAGCAGCCAGTTTCTTGAGGAGAATGCTGTGGGAGACGGTGTCAAAAGCCTTGCTGAAGTCAAGGTAGACCACATCCACAGCCTTTCCCTTGTCCACCCAGCGCGACACTTTGTCATAGAAGGAGATCAGGTTCGTCAAGCAGGACCTGCCTTCCATAAACCCATGGTGACTGGGCCTGATCGCCTTCTTGCCCTTCAAGTGCCGCATGATGACTCCCAAGAGGATCTGCTCCATGAGCTTCCCTGGTACTGAGGTCAAACTGACAGGCCTGTAGTTCCCCGGGTCAGCCCTCCGGCCCTTCTTGTAGATGGGCGTCACATTCGCTAGCCGCCAGTCAGCTGGGACCTCCCCCGATAGCCAGGACTGCTGATAAATGATGGATAGTGGCTTGGCCAGCTCCTCTGCCAGTTCTCTCAGTACCCTTGGGTGGATCCCATCCGGCCCCATCGACTTGTGCACATCCAAGTGCCGTAGCAGGTCACCAAACAGTTCTTCGTGGATGGTGAGGGCCACATCCTGCTCCCCATCCCCTTCCACCAGCTCAGGGTACTGGGAATCCAGAGAACAACCGGTATTGCCGCTAAAGACTGAGGCAAAGAAGGCATTGAGCACCTCCGCCTTTTCCTCATCTCTTGTAACTAAGTTTCCCCCTGCATCCAGTAAAGGATGGAGATTCTCCTTTGTCCTCCTTTTTGTGTTGATGTATTTATAAAAGCGTTTTTTGTTATCTTTAACGGCAGTAGCCAGATTGAGCTCCAGATGAGCTTTGGCCTTCCTAATTTTGTCCCTGCACAGCCTCGTTACATCCTTATAGTCCTCCCTAGTGGCCAGCCCACTTTTCCAAAGATTATAAACCCTCTTTTTTCTCCTAAGCTCAAGCCACAGTTCTCTGTTCAGCCAGGCTGGTCTTCTTCCCTGCTGGCTCATCTTTGGGCACATGGGAACAGACCGCTCCTGCGCCATTAGGATTTGCCTCTTGAAGAGCGCCCAGCCTTCCTGGACCCCTCTGCCCTTCAGAACCGCCTCCCAAGGGACTCTACCAACCAGTGTCCTGAGCAGCCCAAAGTCAGCTCTCCAAAAGTCCAGTACAGTGGTTTTACTGGTTCCCTTCCTGGCCTCGCCAAGAATAGTGAACTCCACCATTTCGTGGTCACTCTGCCCAAGACAGCTCCCGACAATCACATCCTCCACCAGTCCTTCTCTGTTTGTGAAGAGAAGGTCTAGCGGGGCACCACCCCTGGTAGGCTCACTAATCAGCTGCGTCAGGAAGCTATCTTCCACTTTCTCCAGAAACCTCCTAGACTGCTTTCTCTGGGCTGTGTTGTGCTTCCAGGATATGTCAGGGAAGTTGAAGTCCCCGACGAGTACAAGCGCTGAAGATTTCACAACTTCTGTCAGCTGCCTGTAGAACTCCTCATCCGTCTCCTCGTCCTGGTTCGGCGGTCTGTAACAGACCCCGACCAGGACGCTAGCCTTGTTGTCCCTGCCGATCCTAACCCAAAGGGACTCGATCTTGTCATTCCTAGCCTCGAGTTTTACAACATCGAAAGACTCTCTAATATAGAGAGCCACACCGCCACCCCTTCTGTGCTGTCTGTCCCTTCTGAAGAGCCTATAGCCAGGCATCGCAGCACTCCAGTCATGAGACTGGTCCCACCACGTTTCCGTGATGGCAACCAAGTCGTAGCCTGCCCGCTGCACGATGGCTTCCAGCTCCTCCTGTTTGTTACCCATGCTGCGTGCATTGGTGTAGATGCACTTCAGCTGGGCCATTACCTTATTCCCCGGCCTTGCTATTGTTCCCCCTGGCACAGCTCCAGCAAACCTTGCTTCACCCCCATCCCCCTTCTTACCTAGTTTAAAGCCCTATCAATGAGCCCCACCAGCTCCTGGCCAAGGATCCTTTTTCCCCTAAAGGATAGGGACCCGTCTACGGCCATCAGACCAGGTGCTGAATAAACTGCCCCATGGTCGAAAAACCCAAGATCTCTGCGTTGGCACCAGCCCCGGAGCCACGTGTTCAACAGGTGGGCTTTCCTGGTCCTCTCCGTACCCCTCCCTGTCACCGTAGGGATGGACGAAAGCACTACCTGCACTCCCGCTCCGTCCACTAACCGTCCCAGCCCCCTAAAGTCTCTTTTGATTGCCTTCAGGCTTCTGTCTTCAATGTCGTCACTGCCCGCCTGGACTATCAGAAGAGGAATACTCTTACTTTTTTTTTTTTTTTTTTTTTTTTTTTTTTAAACCATAAGTCTTATGATATCTGCTGTTTTCCAGTCATTTTTGCTGCTATAGTGCAAGAACCTGAGATTGCATAGAAAAGAAGGAAAAGAGTTTGGGGAATGGAAGCCTAAAAATGTGATTAAAAACATTCCCTATCCAGAAGATGAATGAAAACAACCTAGCATTTTATCTTTACCTCCAGATTTGTTCTTCAATAAAACTGGAAATGACTCCTTAGCTGCAGGACTTCACTCATCACAGTGGCTCTGAGTGGTCTGTGTGCTCCCATTTACACCCACCCTGATTTCCCAACAGAAATCTTTGTGTGGATGAGTGCATTCAGGGCTGTTCCAAATCCCATCAGTCAGTCAGTCTTTCAATTGCCTGTAGTGGTCTTTGGCTCAGCCCTGTAACCATTAATAACATGTTAGAAATGGCCACTGCAGTGTTCTGGCTACCCCAAAAAGCTCTTGATAATATTTTTCTGCTGCAGCAACCCCCACCAGTGACTGTTCTGCTTTTATCCCTACCACCGAGCATAATAGGTCTACATGAGGTGTGTGAAAAAAAGCAGTAAGGAAAATGACTCCTGCTTTTATGACTTCCAAGTATCTTCTTTATTTAGGTATGCCTGCTTCACTGTCTGTCACATTCTAGATGGCTTGGTAATGAATTAGAATTCAGCATCCACTGGGTACTCTGTGCTGAACAGTTCTAAAAAATGATAATTTTAAAAGAATGATATATTGACAGCAAAAGCAGTCCCAGAAGTTTTGCAACCACTTTACATATGACTCAAATCCAGGGTGTCCAGCTGGTTCAAACAGAGCTTGCAATGATTTTCTTGTAGTTCCTGCCTCCTTGGGAATGTTATTAAACAACCCACTGTTGCATGATTACATTGGTAAATGGGTGTGCTATCCCATCCCAGTGCAGCCAGCAAGTGTAGAAAATTTCAGGTGGGTCCTGGAATGTTTCTGTTTACTGATACAGTGAGTAGAAGCACTCTACAAATAGACAGCAGTGGGGTCTGCTACCTGTGAAAGATGGCAGAAAGCAGGCAAATTTTTATGTCCATCAGCAAGATGAGCAAAGTGCTGGGAACTAAGCCCACAGCATCTGCAGACAGGTATCTGTGAGGCAATACTGAATAGCTTTTTTTGAGGAGGCTTGGTGGCTGATGTAAACTTGTGTATCCCCAGCCTTATGCTGATACAAGATAATAATTTTAAATAATCAGCCATAAGTCAGCTGACGAGCAGCATTTTGCTTACTTCTGGCTCCTGCTGGGTTTCTACTGGTAAATCTGGGAAAGTAAATAATGTAGCCACCCTCCTATGAAAGGTGGCATTAAAAATCTAGTTAATCTCTTTGACCATTCACATCTACTTTTATTTCTAGTGTTGCGATCCTGGAAATGCTAATGAAAACATGCTGTGCAAAACAGCTTCTCTGCAGCTGTCTCAGGACCTGGGATACTACCACAATCTCCTGAGCAGGTTTTGCTAGATAAAGATTCATAGAGAGGAGGAAAGTCTGAACCCAGTGGAGTTACTCAGTGCTTCAGTGTGCACATTAGCAGGGAAAGAATAAGACTATCAGAGTCTGGCTCAACAGGTTACATCAAGTAATTATCTCCCTGTTTCCGAAACATGGGAAGTTCAAGGGCTGGGCTGGAGCGTGCTGGACCAGACCATATGCCCAGCTTCCTCCCCATGGAAATTAGGCATAAAGCAGAGACGGGCTCATCTTAGTCTGGAGTCTGGACATGGCCCTGCTAGCCATCTGGACCTGTGATCTGGCCAGAAACTTGGCTCCCCAGTGTAGATTAGCACTTAATGCATATACTTATGTGGATAACAAGGTGCATAAACAGGACAGTTACTATTTTAATTGACACCAAAAAATGCATAGCTCGGTTTGCTCCATGTCAGCTCCATGTGTGCTGACACTGCTGGAGTCATTTAGTAGATTAGAGCAACTTCCTGTCTGACTTTTTGATTTGCTACATATTCCTATTCAAATCCCTACTAGGAAAGGAGCCCTGACAGAGTGTCAGATTTAAATCTGTCTGCTTGTGAGGATCAAAATTTCATACTTCTCTATTATTTTTCCTTCCTAATAGAAACACGCTGGTGTCTGTTTGACTATAGCTCAGCTGCAGCTTGATTCCTTAAGCAGTAGTTTAAACAATCTGAAGACAAAATTTAAGCTATATAAAATGCATGCAGAAGATAAGCGTGTAAGGCACATATTTCATTAGCAAGATATCTTTTTATGGTACAGTGCACAGAGAAGGATGTGAGCATAGGGTGCCAAACTCTGTGTCCCACAGGGATCATGCTGGAATTAGAGATGAGAATGCTGTTTCTCCTATAAACTTGTATGTTTCCAGTTATGTCATTTTTCAGCAACAGCATTTGCCCATAGAAAGCCAACTCTTTTAATTGAAGAGTAATTACCCAAATGCAATTTTAAAATAGTTTTGAAATGTGACAAGCTCTAAGTTCATTAAAGGGTGCTTTCTGTAGTCATCAGTGGAATTTGCTTCAGATGAATGGTCATACCTCATAGATGCTATGAACTTACTTGCTATGGGACTTAAAAGGGAGATTTGCAAAGGCCCAAAGGGGAAGCAAGTATCTAGTTCTTGTCATCATATGAAGCTATTCATCTAACTATCTTTTGTTCTCTTGTACATCTGTCTTTAATTTGCATTCATACGGCTGATCCTTTGTGTTGGTGTGGCAGTGCCACTCAATCAAGCACTGAGTTAATTAAGAACATGCCTTTTACCTTGCTATGCATGAGGCTTGATTTAGCATTCATGTGACGCTCAGGAAGGTTTTTAATTAGGGTATGCCACCTCCACGTTTGAGCTGGGGCAGTCTTAATCTGTTTGATCAAGAGAAGGAGCAAAATATGCCTGAGGTGACTGGCACTTGGAGTGGCTCCACCCTGATTTATTTGTGGTTTGAACTTGGTGGTTCATAACACATGGAGCAGACACCGAGCACTTTCAGGGAATTATCCATGCAACAGACACTTTATACCTCTGCCCTGAGGAATGGTCGGTTTAAACTGTGCCAACCACATTATGTAGACAAGAGAATGTTAATGGGGTTGAAATCAAGATGCATGCCAAAACAAATAAATAAAATGAAACAAGATGAAAATATTGTTTAAAGAAGCATAATGGCTCAATGGTACATGCAAAATGAGCCTCAATTCAAAATCTCAGTTGCAGCTGGGTAGGCCCTGCAAACTGATACCCGACTGCATGGGGCCAGGACAGAAAATTTCTTCTGCAACTTGTGCAGCTTACCTGCCATCTCTTTTCAGATGCTGGTCTTGAGTACTGCCTTCATTTTTCATCACTGTGAGTGAGCTTGGCCAGCAGATCTAGCTCTGGTCATTGTTCTGGGATGCAAAGAGACTCTTCTTAATATAGCATAAGCAGGTGAAGTCACTTTTTGGTCTGGAGGTCTGAACTGCAATTTCTCCATATCCTATTGAAAGCAGAGGAGGATGTTTAATAAAAGACTGGGTTAGGTTTGTATTTATGTGCACATACAATCAATGTGGGTTTGGTATCCTATTAAGAAGTGCCAGAGAGTTTTGTCTAGTATTAAGAAAGTAACCAAGGACAGGGAAAACAACAACAACAACAACAACAACAACAACAAAAACTATATTAGCATGCAGTGTGTGTAGGTGAGCAAGAGATCTGATTACCTTTCTCCTCTATTTCTGGATGGGAATGTGAATATAATGGAAATAAAATGATTTGTTAATGACTTTGATAATGCAGTATCTCATAGAAGGGTAGTTAGACAGGGGTATATCTGTTGAGAAACAACTGAAAATATACCTTTTGGCACTTAGTGCTCCATTTCAGCCACTAGCTTCCTTTTCTGTAGTAACAAATTGCCAAGAGCAACAACTGCAGCCTTGGTTTAGTTCACAGAGAGTGCCCAGTCTGAGATAGAGGAGTCTATGGCAATACTCTCTTTGGCTTCAGCAAGGCGCTGATCTGTTTTTCAGTATACAGTTTTTGGGATCACTGAATGGCCCATAATATGTTTCTAAACTTCTAAATGCAAAATGAGATGCAATTAAGACTAGACCAAGGAATGACTCAAAATGCATGCACACACTGGGCATGTGCATGCCTGAAGAGGTAGCAGTGCAGATAAAAACTTTAAGGGCAAAATTACTTATGTTACTTCTTATGTTAGTTTTCCTTCTGCACGTGAGACACTTAGATTGTAAGACCAGGTCTAGCATCTGCTAGCTTTCTTTTAAGCATTTCAGACATGCATAAGCATTTCTTACACTTACTGATCCTAACAATCTGCTTTCAACTCAGCAATATCATTGCCAAAGCATTTTTGTGAGTCCAAAAAATGTTTGTTTGAGTGCCTGGAGCAAGTGAGACATGTATTAGATTTGACTGAGGTCTTTTCGAGGGTCTAGAGAGAAAGAGCAGCTGTGGAAAGTACTATTGTTCTCTGCCAAGGTTGAAATTAAGGAAAGCCTTATACAAGGTGATGAAAGTTTTCATTTTAAGCACAGGCTTACGTTACAGATTCCTAACATCTCTGGGGATTTCTGTCATGAGATTGCTAATAGAAAGCCTTTTCACAAAAGAACAGTTGTTTAGAGTCTCTTCTGCACCAGCACAAAACTTTCTTTATTTCACTTTTTAGAGGAAATTCATTAACTCTCACTGGATATTTTCAGTGGATGGTTGCCTTTCTCCCACGTTGCTGCCTGCTGTCTGGCCTGCCTGTTCCTTCAGTAGTGGAAAAATATTTTCAAATGCACTATGAAGGGCATACACAGACCATTATTTTTTCTTGCCAGTATGCTACTCATACTGTGGATGTTTTCCAGTAAATGTGGCAGGAAGCTGTCAGGAGAGGTTACAGGGTGAGCAGAAAACCAGGCTGAATATCATGGAGAGAAGGGGCATGCTTTTGGTTATGTCTGTGGCCCTGAACTTTTGTAGAAAGGATGGGGTAAGAAGTCTTTTACACTAGTGGGTACTACACACATAGGGAAGTGGAACAGCAGCAATTGTTTGGTATGAAAATGGCCCCTGGAGTATCTGGAAGGTGTGTTCCATGCAGAAATATGTGCTAGCCTCTTCTTATTGTCTACTATAAGCCTATTCTTATATAATTACAATACAAATATTTACAATACTAATACAATCCTAATCCCTATCTATGCTAACATTAGCCTATTCTTATGTTCTGGTATCAGAGGAGAAAGAGTCTCATGTTTTGTTGTGGTTGCAAACTTTTGGTGATGTTAAAAATGTGTGTTAAAACACTGCACTTCTATAATTGTGTGCCTGCTTCCTCCAGACACATCTGCAGTAACTAGGGAATAAGTATGCAGAGCAGAGCAGCATCTACTCAGTTTTGAAAAAAAAAAAAAAAAAGAAAAAGAAAAAGAAAAAGCAGAGTTAAGGCATACCAGGTCTTTTGCAGTAGTCAGGGAGAGGTTTAGCTGTATTAGAAGCTTCTCCATTGTTCTCTTTACTTCTCAAAAAATTCTCTGTGGTTTCAGCTCTGAGGTCTGCAATTCAGCTATGGAGTATTGTCTGTAAAGTCTCCTATTGGTGTGGATCTTTAACACTATCGTGAGCCCCCTGGAGAGTGAAATTAAATGTAGATGATGATGGAGTGCTGATATTCAGCAAAATTACAGTTTCAATTACCCAACTACAAACATGGATCAGAGACATATTCCTAAACCGTCCATTCCATCTGGGTCTCAAATGACTTCAAACTCACATACATTTTCCTTGTTCAGTTGAAACCTGTCTTATTTCTTCTTATGGTCCATTTATTTTCCTGGCACAGCCATTAAAGACGTTTAGTCTGGTAGGCACTAAAAATTGTTTTAGAAACATGAGCTAATATCACTTTTGGGAAATGATCTTTTGCCATCTCACACTCTGTGTCTCCAAATGACGTCTGATGCAAGTCCAGAGGCTGAAATTAGAAGGTACGTTGCAGCTGCTTAAATAACCCAAATTCATTTTGGATGGTTTCTCCAGGAGTATAAAACTGTCTCTCACTATGTTGATGATGAGCCAGCCTCTTCTGAGACCTCCAGGCACTGCTAGATCATAATTTTGTAATAATAGATATGCAATATAATAAGAATTGTTATTATAAATGTTGACCAAACAGGATGAGTGATTATGTCAGCTCTGGAAAGTATATCTAGATCTGAGATAACTTGTTTTGTTTTGTGTGGTATTTAAGTTACCATGTGGCTAGGCTGAAATGGACGCGTATTATAGAATTTGGTCCATGCCAAAAAGTAAACAAGCAATAAAACAAAGTATAGGCTCAAATACTCTTGTGGTAGGGTTAATATAAATACTGAGTCAGGAAGATAAGCATATCAAACCATTAAGTTTAAGTGAGATAAAAGAAGTTCTTTAGAGCAAAGTCTTTGGAGTAATTTTCCAGCTTACCTATCCCAGGGAAAAGCATAAACCCAACAATTATATATGAAAATTCCCATCAGGTTGTGAAAATTCTTACTGAGTGACCAGGTTGAAAGTCAAAGATCATGTCAGATGTTTGCTATTGCCTTTAAGCAAGTTCCACATTAAAAGTCACTGTATAGCTCAAGATATTAGGCCTTACAGTAAAGAGAGGATGTCCCAAGCTGATATTATTATTTCATGTTGCTAAGAATTTTAGGGAATATGTCGTACAACTGAATGGAGTTTCAACTCTTTCTAGTATGCTGCTCATTACAGAAGTGGGGATTAACAGATAAAGAATTTATTAAGCTAGTTAGAAACTGCTGAAATGGTTATGAATGCTGGGCCAGAACTTCAGTGGACATAAATTGGCACAGCACAGTTCTACTTGGTGGACTATGCCTATTTTAAATCTGCTGAGATTCTAGCTCATTATAGAGAAACCTGCATCCATTTATAGATAATAGTCAGAAAAGGTTAAAATCATAGAAATAAAGCATTAGTAGATAGATCTACCTTTTCCCTTTTTTATATTAAATATCAAAGTCAAAATGACCTTTAGAGATGGCATGGTGTTTGGGGTGCTAGAAATTTATATGTTGTTACAGAAGAAATACAATATATTGTAATTGCTAGGGTCAGAAAGAAGACCCTAGCAATTACAGGCCTGTCAGTCTCACGTCAGTGCCTGGTAAAATCATGGAGAAGTTGGTTCTCGGACTTATTGAGGTGCACCTGGGGGACAAGGCAGTCATTGGTCCCAGCCAGCATGGGTTTGTGAAGGGTAGGTCCTGCCTAACTAACCTGATTTCCTTTTATGATAAGATCACCCGTATGGTGGACCAAGGGAAACCAGCTGATGTGATTTTTTTGGACTTCAGCAAGGCTTTTGACACGGTTTCCCATAGGATCCTAGTGGACAAAATGTCCACCATACAGCTAAATAAAAACATCATACGATGGGTGAGCAATTGGCTAACGGGCAGGGCCCAAAGGGTTATGGTAAATGGAGCTGCGTCAGGCTGGCGGGCGGTCACCAGTGGGGTCCCTCAAGGCTCCATTTTAGGGCCGGTACTTTTCAATATTTTTATAAATGATCTGGATGTAGGAATAGAGGGTATTTTGAGCAAGTTTGCTGATGACACCAAACTTGGAGGAGTTGTGGACTCAAATGAGGGCGTAAAGGCCTTGCAGAGGGATCTGGACAGGTTGGAGAGCTGGGCGATCACCAACCGCATGAAGTTCAATAAGAGCAAGTGCCGGGTCCTGCACCTGGGACGGGGAAACCCTGGCTGCATGTACAGACTGGGCGATGAGACGCTGGAGAGCAGCCTAGAAGAGAGGGATCTGGGGGTCGTGGTAGACAGCAAGTTGAATATGAGCCAGCAGTGTGCCCTGGCAGCCAGGAGGGCCAATCGTATCCTGGGGTGCATCAAGAACGGCATCGCTAGTAGGTCAAGGGAGGTGATTGTCCCGCTCTACTCTGCGCTGGTGCGGCCTCACCTCGAGTACTGTGTGCAGTTCTGGGCACCACAGTATAAAAAGGACATGAAACTGTTGGAGAGTGTCCAGAGGAGGGCTACGAAGATGGTGAAAGGCCTGGAGGGGAAGACGTACGAGGAACGGCTGAGGTCACTGGGCCTGTTCAGCCTGGAGAAGAGGAGGCTGAGGGGAGACCTCATCGCAGTCTACAACTTCCTTGTAAGGGGTTGTCAAGAGGCAGGAGACCTTTTCTCCATTAACACTAGTGACAGGACCCGCGGGAACGGGGTTAAGCTGAGGCAGGGGAAATTTAGGCTGGACGTCAGGAGGGGGTTCTTCACAGAGAGGGTGGTTGCACACTGGAACAGGCTCCCCAGGGAAGTGGTCACTGCACCGAGCCTGTCTGAATTTAAGAAGAGATTGGACTGTGAACTTAGGCACATGGTCTGAACTTTTGGGTAGACCTGTGCGGTGTCGAGAGTTGGACTTGATGATCCTTAAGGGTCCCTTCCAACTCAGGATATTCTATGATTCTATGATTCTATGATTCTATGAACATATTCTGGCCATAATTCAGAAGTCCTTTATATCATGAAATGAACACTTGGGAATAGATGTATAGTTAGGAGGAGGGAATAAAGAAACATTTTATTTAGAATAGATTCATTTGTAAGGTGTACAACATAGTTGCTGGCAGTAGCTGAAAGCAGTAGGCTCACCTCCCTAGTAAGGTTTTTCCATTATTTACGCTGTTTCTTACCGAAGATCCTCAGTGCTTCATCTCCAGTGCACGTCAGAAGAATGAGTGTCATTTAGTGTTTTACTGCAGGTAAGGCGATGAAGGAGGAGAGAAAAGGATGGAGGAAACTTAAGTGAGGCATGAGGGGACATTTTAGAATGTCAAAGTCAGTTATATTGTCTATATTGCCTCTCTCTTTGTCACTTTCACCATGACACTTCTTTCAACCAAAGTTTTGCTTGAATTGGAATACCATTAAAGATACCACTTTCCAGTGTAAGTTACAGTTCAATTACCTACAGTACAGATACAACAACTATTGTTGACCAAATCTGGAAAAAAACCAAACAGCTACAACACTGAAGAAAACCTGCCATTTAAATCTTGGCAGCATACTGTTGTTTTAATAGTAGTGAGTACTTAAAACCATTTTGTAGACTCCAGAAATAGGTCAGAGCACATGGACATTACTCACAATGCTATTTAGTCTGCATGTGACTAAAAGACAAGTGATAGTTCTGCTTTAAACTAAGATTCCAACCTTGACCATAATAGCATTATTTGAATAAAACAAAGGTATCACAAACCACAAGAGAAACCCCCATCTGTAGCTAAATTCAGACATGCAAACCTGGAGTAAATTTGCATTTGATAAGTCAGATTTACTTAAGAAAATATTTGAGCTTATCAACACTTTGCAGGAAGTGGTAGACATGAAGATTTCTGGAGCTAACATCTCACTAACACAGGCTTCCCATCATATCTTAATTTTCTCTCAAGAAACAAAATGAAAGGATCTAGACTATATTTGCCATGGTATAAATGAATACTTCCACTGGCACCTTGGTTATTGTGCAAGAGGCTTTCAAGTTGCTCCCTTGTTTGGCAGCACCAAGGCAACAACACTGAAAAACACTGGAAGAATTGCTGGTCATGCGCCACAAAACATTTGCCCAAACACAGAAAATATTAAACTGCTTGATATAAACAAGCAACAATTCTTAGTAAAGAAAAGTTTGCTTTCTTTTCACAACTGGAGGATATTTATCCACAAACCCACCAGTTATCTCCTCCAAAGGCAAATCAGGAGATTACCTGGAGAGATAGAGCTAGAAAAATCTGAAAATTTGTGTTTTCTTTAAATACACAAGGTCATGGGGGCTCAGTTCAATACACAAAAGGGACCAAGCCAGTTCAACTATTCCATCTAAATTTGTATCAGTGCTGGTAAAACTGTTTCCTGCATTAGAAGTCTGAGGGAATTGTCAAGGATCACTATACAAAGCCCTGCTGATTGTTAATAAAGATGCTTACAAGAGAATTAAATACACTACTGCTGTGCAGGAGCCAAGTAGTTCAACTACTTTTGCTCTCGATTTATCTCATCTCGATTTGCCTCATCTCTGAGACCAATTTAATTGCTCTTGCTCTTGGTGTCATGGAACACAAGCAAGGGAGTTCATGGTTGGAAAAAGTTTTCTGCTGGGGAGAAGGCTATACACTAGAGCAGGTGAACTTGATTTGGTTTGCAGTTTTTTTTTTTTTTTTTCTTCCTGCTTATATACTTGCTGGGCAGCTAATCTCCACCTCAACCACTCTCTAACTAACCCTCCTCAAAGAAAAAAAAAGAAGAAAATACAATGGAAAGGGCTCAGGGGTTGAGATAAGGACAGGGAAATTCTGTCCATGGACATCCCCTCCCTCCGTTAATCTGCTCTCACAGAGGTGCAAACAACAGCACTCCCTGGATCAACTCGGGCCAGCAGTGGGTCCATTTTGGAGCCTGCTGGAGCTTGCTGTGATTTAACATGGGGCAGCTCCTGGGCTCTGCTCACAGAGGGTATCCCCTGCAGCCCCCTCTCCCCCCCCCCCCCCCCAATACCAAAACCCTTCCACATAAACCCAATATATTTTTTTTTTCCATTGAGCATTCAAGAAATTAGGGTCTTTTTTTTGGTACTGGGGCAGCAATGGAAAAAAAACACCACCACCACCACCAACAAAAAAAAACAGTAAAAGCTTATTGTGTTGGGCCCATATGCCACTCTTCCATATTCCCAGAGTTTATAAGATGCAGATAATTAAATACACCAATCTCCCAAGTGTATTGTGAATATTAATTAACCAACAAATCCAGAGCACTGAGAACAAGTAGTGTATTTAGTGGACTGCACATACAAAAAAAATTTTAGACCTATAGAAGAATATGCATTAACATTTAGAATTCCAAATATTAAGACTTTCTGCCAATGAAGCATTTCAGAACTATTGGAAGAAACAAAAACCGTAGGTTGTTAGTGCACTCATTACAGAAGACTGACTCAAGGTCAGAAATGAAGTGCAGAAGCTGTTAAAAATTGTGAGAATAGTCAAATTAAGTTTGGACTAGTAATTGGAAAATTAGGGGGGTTTTTACAGGAGAGCAATTTTATCAGTTTTCTAACCAGGATAACAAATGATTCAAGAGAAGTATAATTCAGCATATTCAATTCCAAAGTAAACAAACTAAGCTATAATAAATACTGTTCACTGATCATTCTGTGCCTGAATAGCTACAAACAGATTAGTTCCTTCAACCATTTCACTATTTAAAACACAGAACTACAGAAGGGTTCAATTTGGAAAGGACCTCTGGAGATCATCTCGTCCAACCCACTTGCTTGGAAGGGTCAACAAGAGCAGGCTGCTCAGGGCTGTGGAAGGATTTTGAGCAACTCCAAGGATGGAGACTGCCCAGGGAAGCTCTGGTATCAGTTTGTGTTTAGCCACATTCACAGTGAATACATTTTTTTCTTTAAATGGAATTTCTTGAATTTCAGTTTGTGCCCACTGCATCTTGTCCTTTAACTGGGCACCACCAGGAAGAGCCTGTCTCCACCAGCTTTACTCCCTCCAACTGGTTATTTACACATGTTAATAAATTCTAACCCCCACATCCCAATCCCCTTATGTCTTATCTTTGACAGGCTAAACAGTCCCAGCTCTTCCAGTCTCTCTGTATATCACAGAATCACAGAATAGTCTAGGTTGGAAGAGACCTCCAAGATCACCGAGTCCAACCTCTGACCTAACGCTAACAAATCTTCCACTAAACCATATCCCTAAGCTCTACATCTAAACGGCTTTTAAAGACCTCCAGGGATGGTGACTCAACCACTTCTCTGGGCAGCCTATTCCAGTGACTAACAACCCGTTCAGTAAAGAAGTTCTTCCTAATATCCAACCTAAACCTCCCCTGGCACAACTTCAGCCCATTCCCCCTCGTCCTGTCACCAGGCATGTGGGAGAATAGACCAACCCCCACCTCGCTACAGCCTCCTTTCAGGTACCTGTAGAGTGCAATAAGGTCACCCCTGAGCCTCCTCTTCTCCAGGCTAAACAGTCCCAGCTCCCTCAGCTGCTCCTCATAAGACTTGTTCTCCAGACCCTTCACCAGCTTCGTGGCCCTTCTCTGGACTCGCTCAAGCACCTCCATGTCCTTCTTGTAGCGAGGGGCCCAAAACTGAACACAGTACTTGAGGTGCGGCCTCACCAGAGCTGAGTACATGGGAACAATCACTTCCCTGGTCCTGCTGGCCACGCTGTTTCTTTTGCAAGCCAGGATGCTGTTGGCCTTCTTGGCTGCCTGAGCACTCTGCTGGCTCATATTCAGCAGACTATCAACCAATACAGGCGGCTCTCTAACCACACATCTCCCAGCCCGTAGCTGTTTGGGGTTGTTGGGCCCCAGGTGCAGGACCCGGCACTTGGCCTTGTTGAACTTCATACCGTTGGCCTCAGCCCATCGGTCCAGCCTATCCAGATCCTCCTGCAGAGCCTTCCTACCCTCGAGCACGTGGACACACGCACCTAACTTGGTGTCATCTGCAAACTTGCTGAGGGTTCACTCGATCCCCTCGTCCAGATCATCGATGAAGATGTTAAAGAGGACTGGTCCCAGTACTGAGCCCTGGGGGACTCCACTAGTGACTGGCCTCCAACTGGATTTGACTCCATTCACCACAACTCCCTGGGCCCTGCCAGGTGCCTCAAATCCCTTAGTCATCTTACTGGAACAGGTCTAGCAAAAAGTCACTATGCCCACACCTCTCATACTGCAGAGCCCATGTGGAAATAGAACCTCCAGATAGAGTCTCACCAGAGTTCAGTGGAGGGGAGTAACCAGCCCCTGGGACCTTCTGGAAACAGCCTTCTGAATGCAGCCAAGTATGCCATTGGTTGCCTTTGCCACAGAGACTATCTGCAGACTGTATTTCAACTTGGTGTTTACCACCAAGGTATCCCCTTGGTGTTTGCTGATGCACAGGGTTGTTTTTCACCAGGTGCAGGACTTCCCGTTGTTAAATTTCATGAAATTCCTCTCTGCCCAGTCCTCCACCCTGTCAAGGTCCCTCTGAATGGCAGCACAACCATCTGGTCTATCAGTCACTCCACCTAGCTTGTATCATCTGCAAGCTTAATGAAGGCATAGCTATCTTATCACACAGGTCAGTAATGCAGTTGTTAAACTGCATGGCCCCCAGCATTAATCTGTGAGGCACACCACTACAGCTTGGCCTCCTGCTGGAGCTCATGCTGCTAATCACAGCCTTCCCGAGCCTGCCAGTTCAGCCAGTTTTCAAGGCACCTCACTGTCCACTTATTGGTTACAGGGGAGAGTGCAAAAAGTCCTGTTCAAGTCAAGGTAAATAATATCCATTGCTCTACCCTTGTCCCTCAAGGCAACCATTTCATCATAAAGGCTACCAGGTCGGTCAGGAATTATTTCTGCTTTGTAGATCCATACTGACTACTCCTAGTCACCTACTTCACCCTAATGTGTACAGAAACAGCTAGAGAAAACTAGTTTATAAGTTACAAATCAAAACCCATTGATTTTTTTTAAAAAACACACACTACTTTTAGAGTACACATTTTCTGGTAAAAGTACCTTAGAATAGTTATCTTGAGGTAATATATCCAAAGCCATCTCATAGATCTAGAATTGTATTTCTCATTTTCCAGAAGTAATCTATACAGTCTCCTTTACTTCAAAAAAAACAACAAAAAAACAAACAAACAAACAAAAAAGAAAAACACTCCTGAAAGCAGGATTAAGATGCTTTTCACATCTTATCATTTAATGTTAGAAGGGGCCCAGCACTTAATTCGAGTCAATTAACAATCATAAGTCTTACACTTAAAAAAAGCCTACTAAAAAAAGCCTACTATTCAAATAATTTCACAAATGGAATGTTTTGGCCTGTTAATTTGAAGGTCCAAAGTGGACTGTGACCAAACAAGCAACCAGTAATTAAAATTTAACAGTTCCTTACTCCCCACAGCCAAACTACCACCTGATTCTTTATTTCAGACTCACATTTGACTCCCTTGTCTTACTTCAAAACCATTCCCCATTACATTTGTCCCACAGTGGTATTACATCTGCACACCAAGATCCATTTTTGCAGATGCCAAGTCAATTCTTTTCCTTTTCCAGGATAGCCTTTCATAAATCAGGTATCATTAAAATTACACACATTGCAAAAAGAATGTGGGGAGGGAAATCCCTTCACAAGCAATTTGCCACAGTTCTGACATCAGTTGAGTTGAACGGCCAATCTCAATTTAGAGACACCACATCCTTAGGTTAAGTTGCTCAGCACTAAGTAAAACAGTACACAACATGAAGACTTCAAAAGCAATTTCATTCACTAGTAACCCATCGCTATCAGCCATTCCTGTACAGATAGTCCTCTACATGCCTCTTCAGAGAAATCACAAGAGTTTTAAGACTCACAACATTCAAGGCTTTACTAAGGTCCGTAAATAGTCCAAATAATGTGCTGTGGCTTTTTTAAAAAATATTAAACAACCTTTCTCTGTCATGGGAAGAACAGTGTCATTATGAATATTAGTAATGTCAGCAACAGCACTGTGTGACGAATAGAAGCCTGACTGCAGAATGTTCAAAGAAAACCAGGTTGATTTCATCTTTCTATGTCAGGTGTTAGATTGCCCCCCCCCCCCCCCCCATCCAGCAAACACACAATGGGTAACTGACACAATGAAATTGCCAGCTGCAGGGAGTTCAATACATTTCAAGTTGTTTGTGTGTCAAAAGGCTGCATTTATACAAGCTGTGTTGGCCAGAAACCGTGAAGCCAGAATTGTCTTTTGAGCCCAGTGGAAACTTCTGAATGGATTTGAGTGACCCTTCATTGCAATGGAATATTCACAAAGCTTCATTAAGTACACTTTTTTCCCCCCGTGACTGCTGTAGTCTGTTCACATAACCAATATTTTAACCTCCATGTCATCTGTCTTACATACTCAAATCAAGTAGGGCTGTTTGTCTGGAGATTTCTCTGCATATCATGGAGCTCTCCAGCTTTGATCGGCAACAATTGCCATGGCACTGAGCATGATGGAAAGCACTCAGCATGCAAGCTGCACTGCTTATATTTAGAGCCTAGTGTAGTTATCATTGGTGGAAAGAGGGAAAGGGACAGAGGAGCAAAACAATTTGGCCTTGTTTAGATATCCACCAGGGCCAGAACCAAATGCAAAACGTCACATTTCCTAGCTGACATTTCTTCTAGACCAGGAGAAAGCAAACTGCCAAAGCCTACTTTAGCCTGTATTTCTTAATTTAAGTGATAAAAATAAAATTGACTAAGCTTGGTTAATGACAGACTTTTCTCTTTTTTCCTCCTCCGAAAAGGTACTTTGCACATAGCCTGATTTCTCTTGTGTGGAATTACCAGTGTAGTTCTATCAGGTTATGTGGGAGAGGAAAAAGGTTGACAGTTGCAAAAACAAGGCTGTACTGTCTAGCCATGCCCAAGACAAAACCAGGGAGACACTTTTGCATAGGATTTTCTGAAGAAAAGTAACTACACATACACTGATTAACAGATGTGCAGTTAAGCTGAGCATGTTTAATGTCACAAATCCCACAGATGCAAATACAGATGATTTGCAAGTCTGGAAATCCACCAGAGGTGTCCAAAGCCCTCAGATTCTATTATCCACCACTTCCAGTTAGAAGACAGAATACCCAGAAGTATGATAACCCTGAATAAGGTTATAGATCAAAATATTTCTCCCTGACAGCTAGCCTTCAGTTTTATGGAATGAAGTTACTCTGAAAAGTTATACCCACAGCAGAACTCTATAGAGAATTCATTGTGGAGTAGAGGGATTCTGCAGACTAATAGCTTATTAATACTAATAATAATCTTTGGGGGTACCCTTCTTGTTTATGACCTTCCTTCTAAAAAGATGTTTCTCAAACTACCTTTGTTAAAATACCAAAAATACTGCACAATAACCACATAAATTGTTACTTATAGCCTAGCAGCACAGAAATGCACAATACAACTAGGTAATAATTAGAGGCCATACCTCATCTGAAGTGGCTTCAGGACAGGTTATCCATTCACTCCACAAAACACTGTCAGAAAGCCACAAGAACCATAGGTCCCAAAGCCAAGAGGCGGTTAACTCTCGCATTCAAATGACTTGTAGAAAAATCATGTTCCATGATAATTTGTTTGTTTTCATTTCAGCAGGCTTTGTCTCTGTAACTGTTTCCTCACAGCTGTGAAACTTCTTCCTCTTCCTCCAAATTACAGCTGAGTCTGTAAGGACAAAACAATAACGAAACCCTGAAGACAGCTAGAGAAACCAAAATTTCAATTTTTGCAGTTGTCACAGGAATGAAAACAGGACACAGGTTTGTGCATCAAAAAACACCACCTGTCTGCAGTCTATTGTTTCATACCCTCATTTTACAATTTAGCCAGTTGGTGATTCTGAACAATTACTTAACCTTCTTCAAGAAAAACACATTGTTTCAGGTCACAATGTGATCTCTTACATGTCCCCCTTCCCTCTTGCCCAGAAACTGTTCTCTAACACATTTGGAGGATGGCATGTTTTGTGTTGGTGTCAGAAAACCCTCAACTTTCACAGAAAAATAATGTTTATCTGTTTCCCCAACAAATATATGCCTTTTTGTTTTTGTCCATACTGCAGAGATGACAAATCTATGCAAGAATGGATTAGGTCATTTTCTGTGTCATAAGATAGAGATACCAATTTGTTCATCAGCTGCTGAGGGATCACTTTCAGCCTTCAAGGCATTCAAGAGAGCTCCGATGGATATTCAGATATTGATTTCAAAATATCTGCATTAAAAATATGTATTTTTACCACATCAGCAAATATATACTTGCTTGGGGAGAAAAGCCACATACACTTGCTTGGGGAGAAAAGCCACATACACTTGCTTGGGGAGAAAAGCAACAAAAACATGCTACTTTGGGTCTTGGGGCATGTGTTTGTATGTATACTGCCCTTGCAGTATAAATCTGCTGCAATTCTTGCAAGCTTTCTAAGAAGACAGAGAGCAGGAGCCCAAGACCACTTATCTTAAAATGTCCTTTTCTAACATGAAGACTGGTTACCCAGGAGATCCTGTGGCTATGAGAGCCTTGTAATGTACCTATGCATAGCTGTTCAAGTGCTGCAAAACAAAACAGTGTTTAGCTGAATGGTTTAAATTCAACTAAGAAAATAAAAGTTTTTCAGGAACCCAGCAATCTCATCACCCAAAATTAAGTTGCTCATCTTATACAATTCCATACATTCAAGTATTACAGTGCCTTTTATAAACAGTGGTGACAGGAAGGACTTTTGCTGCTATTCTCTTTTTATTTTAGGGTGAGTTTGGTATAAAGCAAGCTACAGTGGATTACCTTGTGTTGCTAGCCTATTTGCTGCAAACTAGAATGTTAAATAGGAAACTAACTCACAGAATCTAAAACAGCGTTCAAATAGTACTCAGGTATGCAGATTGAGGTTACCAAGGTTTTAAAGAGACATTTAACTTGAAATCTTCCCTTTTAAAGAACAAAAATTCAAAGAGAACATGATACGACAAAACAAATCACATCTGTAGCCTGTGGGAGAAGCACAGTTATGGTTACACACATTCTCATACACACAACAAGTCGTGAACACCCACATTTGCTTGCGCACACTAACATACTCAACCACACTGCTGCGTAGGGTTTTGCAGGTTAAGTCCAAAAGCGATGGCATACCTTCCCTGACTATGCCTGCCAGAGATTCACCTCCTTTCCAAATACAGCTAGAAGCTATGTATCTGTGGTCCATACAGCACAAAACTCACACTAATAAACCCTAATGAATAAGAGGCACTTTACTATGGCATGCTTCTGAGGCAGAGACGACCTTGTAGCTTTTGCTTCTTCATCCAAAGAGCAGAAGCTTGTTCCCGAGTCACACAGATCACATGCAAGCAAGAGGAACATCCAAATGCACCAAATTTTGTAATGATCTTTATTTCGTCACAACACAGTAATTTGACAAATGCTAACACTTCACAGAAACCCCGATCTTTTGAGAGAAGACAGAGGCAGGGCTGGAAATCTGCCTACTTCGTGGCAATTTACTTGGCTCTTCATCAGCAAGGAGCTAGAAGCAAGGACTTGCAGGCTTCCCAGCCACCTGAGCTCCCAGCCCATGACTCCCAGGACAGACTCCTGCTCACCAGGGAATGGCAGGAGCCTGCAAAGCTGCTGCATGAAACCAATATAATCCTTTTAGTTTCATAAGCATCTCCCACTGATCAACAGTAGTGAGACTGTCAACCCCCATCAGCATCATGCAGCAGTAGTCAGGGATCCTGGGCAGCATGTGGAGTTTCTGAGCAAAATATTGTACAATTTTAACTGCATACTCCGGGGAATCAGAGGCTGTTTTTTAATCCCAGTTTAGAATTCTCACTGTATGGGGATGAAAACCATGAATATAAATTTGATTTTGAGACCAGCTCTGCCAGAACCAACTGAATCACTATTTGTATGTCTCATGATTTCTGACAAACTACAGTGCTGCTTTCCTGTAGGTTATTAGTCTGAATCAAGAGACTTGCCAGTACAAAGGTACACTATAATCTTTCTTCTCCAAATGTGTCCTTCCTACAAGGAAGGACGAACTAGTTACGAGCTGTATACACGCTCGGGGTCTCACCAACAAACATTTCAACCAGTGGAGAAACCCTCATATGGTAAACAAACTTCTCCTAGAAACAGTGGTTAGGTATGATCCACTAGTGTTTAAGAAGTACTTACCAAACAGATCTGTACCTGCATTGGATGAGCCATGAGAACCCAGCTGTAGCTCATTACAAAACCACCACCTGACATACTGCATAAGATGCAGGCTCTGTGGCAATGGGACATCCTCTTACTGCTTCTTTGCACAGCATAGAACTTCATGCAGCCTTGATCTGGACTGGATTTTCCAGTAATAACAGATGTCAGTCAATGTCCCAAATCATAGTAATTTAGTAAACCAAATATCTTTAGGAGTAAAGTTGCCATCATTTTCATAAGTTTCAGGCTTTTGTAGCACTGAAAGTTACATTATGAAACCATTATTAGAGAAAATAATTAAAATCTCATTTTACCATAGTTGTGTTTGTATATGAAGAACCTCTCCTACATCTTTCAAGAAATATGGATTCATGTGAGCATGCTCTAAAGCAGTATACAAACATTTTATTTTATGTTATTAAAAAAAGAATAAGACTAGTTTATGACCAGCTATCACGATGCTGGCTAAGGAGCTGCTTTTTGCAGTAACAGTCCTAGAAGTCTAGACTTGGCTGTCAGTCAAAAGCCTAGAGTGCTCTTGCATTTAATAGGGAATGAGGACAACAAGGTCTCTTCCCTGCAGCTGGAACAGACCGGAACCTCAGCTGAGCTAATCACACATTAAAAGCTACTCCATCTCACCTGCTATGGCTCCTCTGCAAGGTAACCTCGAGTATCTCATGACTCCAGCTCTTACCCCACCAACTTCCTCACAAAACCTACAAACCCACAGGGATCATCTCCCAGAGGCCTCCAAGTCACCTGCCACCAAACCTGAAAGCATACATAAGAAGCCTTGCCTGGCAGTCAGTTTTCAGCTATACAGCTGCGTATATTTCAGCTCTGGCAGTCAGGTTTCAGCTACAGGAGATGTCAGCCTGAGAGAACTAAGCATTAAATCTTTGCCAATTCACTTTTAATCAACTTAAAACATCATATGCAAGCTATCTGCAGAGAGATACATGAGTTTTAAGGTATCCCACATATGGAGTTGCATGTTTTACTCCACAGAAGTTGGCAGTGCTGCCAATAAGCTGCTGCTCACAAGGCTCCAAGCTGCAGCTGAGCCTGGTTCAGAACCCTGTCCCCCCATGGCTTGGCAAAACCCAGCAGCCACCGCCAGCCCCAGCACTGTGACCATGTCACTGCCATTACTTTGGCAACATAGAATCTCTGCTGGCATCATAAACACTGAACACAGCATAGTTTTGTCTTTTTTTTCCTCTCCTAAATGAACTGCAAATAGACTTAAATGTTTGGCCTGGGAAGTTAGCTTAGCTACTGCAAAGATGAAGTCCTACCCTTCCACTTCCCAAATTTCTTTCCTCTGCAAAAATACAACTTTTGATGCAGTCTCTCTGCAAATACAATCTCTAGAAAAATGATTTTTCTGTTGTCAAATGAGCCACTATAAGTAGGCAAAAAATAATTTTAGTATTTTTAGTCATAATCCTTATCTAAAGGATGTTTGTGTTTCTTCACCCCCCTCCCTTCCCTGTTTTCTCTCATTGTGAGGAATTCAAAATAAAACCTACTACACTTGTGCTGTACTGGCAAGTCCCACAATTTAACTGAAAAAAAGTAATAGCATCAGATAGCATCTTATAACACACTGAACCCTATTAAACATCAGCATCAACAAACACAAATCAAAGATCAAGTGGTTAAAGTGAAAGTGATAAATAATTTTTAACCCCATTTCACTCTGTGCTACTTTTGCCTACCCTTCTGAGTCAGGCATGGCATACTGACAGCTCCTTGAATGAAATAATAAAAGCATAATGCTACCCTTTTACTTCAGTCTAATGCATGATAAACAGGCCATCACAAGCAGTTCTCATCACTGAAGTTTCCAAGGGGTTGGGGGAGAAAAACAAACCAAGACCAAAACTCCTAAAAAAAAAAAAAAAAAACGGAAAAACAAGCAGAACTAAAAACCATGCAACAAGTGCACAGGTTTCCAAGCTTCATCATCAAGTTGGGGTAATTAAGACTTTCCTTTTCACAGGTCATTCTTTTTGCATTGTATCTCCCCAGATTAATGTAACTTCATCTATCAACTGCCAAAGGAATGAGTCCTTTTACAGAAGAATGTGAGGAGTACGGTGTTTCATTCCAGATTTTTCTGGAATGTGGCTGTTACCATGGAAGCCTTCTCATACCACAGAATATTAAATTGTGATATATGTTGCATATAATAATACATAAAGGCAGCACGTTTTTGACATTATGTGCATAGAACCTTGCTATGAAACTGCCTGGGATCTCTGCAGAGCTGCCAGACCCAGAGCCTTCTAGTGCACACAGTTACCAAACACCAGCAAAAACAGATCTCCCTGGCTACAGTCAAAGGGAATTAAGGAGTTCAGCCAACTTCTATGGATTAAAAACAAAAACAAACAAACAAACAACAACAAAAAAAAACAACACTGGAATAGGAACCCACTCAAGTTTTGCTTAGCTAAAGAAATAATTGAGATACATTCAGAGATGAATAATTCTAGCCAAGACATTAAAAAATAGGTTCCTACAGATAAGCATCTACAACCATATTTAGGAACCTATTCAGTAGGGCCACTGTCAGAAAAAATAAATGCTTTGCAAGACACCTGAAGTAAGCTTCAGCATTGCAGTAGCATCCCCTCAAATAAACTGACCAGGCAACTGAAAGATGCAGGTCTGGATTTAATGGTCTAATTTTAGGCTTCCAGAATTAAAAACAGAATAGGTACAATCAAACACTGCCATATGAAACTGCTGCACTTAGTGATTCTTTCAATTAATAGCGTAATTTTCTACACAGATAAACTTTTTTAAAAAATGCAATCTAATTCTTGCTCATAGATTTAGCAAGGATCAGCAGTATTTCAAATGAAAAAAAAAAGTTCTGATTTTCTAACAGCAATGAGCAATCACTGAAAGGTTCAGACTTATGTTTTCCAAATATCATTTGCTTCTGCTTGGATTGCAAAAAACAGCGAGAACAAACAAAACAAGATCAAGGATAGAGTCCACATTGCAGAAAAAAAAAAAAAAATGGAAATAACAACAGAAATCTCAAAAGAAACAGAAATAAAACAATGGAGAGCAACAAGGAGGTAACTTGGAACACGTCTACAATTAAGGCTTTTTCTTGCATTTCAGTTTTTCCCCCCAGTATCGTTACTCCAGCCCATGGTGAATGAAATGAGTCTGGATTCAGAGCAGCTCACAAACAGGTGTGTCAAAAATCCAGAGGGGGAAACAAATGAAAACTGTTTTGAGGGCATTGTCATCAGGAACCGTATAGCTATAAAGATCATTCTTTGTTCATTTTTACACCAGAAATTAATTCAGCTGTTGCCATTCAGGAGAAAGCACTGAAAAATTAGCTCCCTTCCTTTCTTCCTCCCCCAGTTTACCAGTGATCACAGCAGGCCCAAGGCTCCACCAGGTTGCTTCAGCCACTTTGACAGTGAACTGGAACAGGCACGCAGTCACCACGGAAGCAGCAGGTTTCCGAAGAAGAGCCAGTAAGCGAGAGGTGTCCTTGAGCCTCATGGCACCAAGGCTGAGAGGGAACAACATGCGCTGGGAAAGGACATTAGGACACACTGTCCTGGCAGGTCACCAGTTGGTGACCACTGAAAGCCCCCTGCCTGCTACAGGCACCAGCTGAAGCCACCTGTTCGAATTTTAAATTAAGCCAATTAATTCAGAGGCTGGGGTGAACAGGGGGAGTTGTTCACATCAGCCACAACCCTAGAAATAGAAACTTGTGGGAGATAGAAAAAACAAAAGCAGCTTGGGGTTAATAAAATCCATACAGCCTTGAAGTCACAAAACAAAACTCCCACCTGGGGGGAGGAAGCGCTGAAGTAGCAGTAGACACAAGAATTAGAGGCCCTGGCCTATGTCAGTCAGTCAAATTAAGTTACAGGTTAAGTTAAGACTGCAGCAAAGCAACTCAGGATCTGGGTGGTGCTCAGTGCTGGGGGCAGAGCCGCAGCCTGTTCCAAGACACTCAGAAGGAAGGCTTTCTCTGCTGCACCATAATGTAAGCATGCTTTGCCATCCAAATGCCCTTCAGATCTCCCAGCCCAACACCAGAGGAGCCAGACTGAGCAAAAGCAGCAAGGAGCGCATGGATTTCATTTCAGCTATGGAAGAAAAGTAGTGGTAGTGACTCACACAGATCCTTCACCCTTGTAAAGAACAAGCAGTAGTACAGCAGCCAGAAGCATGGAGCTGTTGATTAAAGCCATGAGTTTTTAATCAGTGCCCTGAAGGCCCACCAGCCCGTCTGTGCTGCTCCAGTTGCAGAAGGACAGAGCTGTGAAACTGTCCTGCAGCTGTGTAGCACGTGCTTGGCAGTGCAGCAGGAGAAGGGTTAAACACACACGGGGAAAATGCACAGAAATCTAAATACCTGGCTCCAGAAGCCTTCAGATTGTTCTGCAGCCACACATCAAATGGTCACCTTTTTCTTTGTCCTTTAGAGATGACAGACAATTAACAGAATTAACAGATGCTTAAAGTGATGGCTTCAAAGCCATCATTTCTTTGTCTAAACTGTTTCATGGCCTGCTTTTTAATTGCAGCATCCAAGCGGGGCAGGAAGGTGGATCAAAAACCTCTAAGCTGTATGAGATGGTAAAGCCTGTGCAGTTCTTATTGTTCTGCTATTTATTTCCATAGTGGAAGACTACTTTGTGGCAACCCACTCCACCACACATACTCTGACTCATTTCTTTAATACAGTCCTTTGGAGAGAAATGACTCCCTGCATTTTCAGTATTTCATTCACTGCAGGTTCATCAAGTACCCCTGGAAAGCTGGAAGCCAGGTGAAGCAGGGGCCTAATCCTGCCCTACAGAACCGTGTGGCACAGCCTTCAGGCTCTGCTGGAAAGTGTTCAAGCTAGGGAGAACCTGGCCACACCAAGGAGTTAGGTTCTTGCAGGTTCTATTACAGAATAGAAATAACAATTTGATTTGGCAGGGGCCAACACAAATTGGCCTGGATTGACTTTCAAGACATTGTAAAAAAGAACAGAAGTAAAGAGATTAATTTTTTAAACAGACTGACCAAACTTTTTCTTTCACTGAACCAGAACTGAATGTGGGTCCCTGAAAAGGCCTGCACAGGAAAGGTTACCCAAGGCACTCAAAGGACCTAGAAGTCCTTCTCCCCAGGCTTTCAGGAGGCCCACAGCTCAGGTTTTAGCCTAGGGTGGCATCAGCTAATCCTATGGCACAGGGACTGCACACCACATAGGTGTGTTGGACTAGCTTTAAACTAAATACCTAGACATGCTTTGGGGCATCATGACAACAGTTTTAGCATCACATCAACTTTCTACAGGTAATGACCACAGGTAATTCTTGGTGACATGTTTTGCTATTTGCCAGCAGAATAAACAGGGGTTTTTTCCCCCTCAGGAAACAGATATTGCTTCCAAGCAAGCCGGATTCAGCTACATGCAGAAAATGTTATATAGGCTTCAGTATCCCAAACTGCTTCTTCACAGCCTCTGGGTATGGAGAATTATTCCCGGCCCCCCCCGCCCCCAAATTTAAATGACTGAAAATCCAGTTTTTTACATTTTCTATGGGAATCTAAACACACATGCAGTTTTCTTTACAGGTGCTCCTTTTCTAGACTAGAAAGAATATCTGTGGCAAGATTTACAGTGGGATTTATGGTCCTAAAGCAAGACTTAAGTGGAGAACAGATACATTCCTTCAAAACTGCACTTCTGGCTAAACAAAGGTCTCTGCTCAGCTCTTCCTAAATTACACTATACTGTGAAATGCCAGAGTCACGTTTTACACAAACCAATCATGATATAAAATAGTTGATCAGTTCAGGGAGCAGAATATCAGAATTCCCAAGCAAATACCCTGGCCTTGCCACTAGGACATAGGCTACCTCCTCCCTTTGTCCTGCTTGATCTCATGGATCTTTTCTCATTGCAAGTACCTCCAAAAACATAAAAAAAGGGCTGAAAGGGAAGAACCAGGGACCGCCATTCTCAGCAATATGCATAGCTTTCAGCTTTCTCAGACAAGAAAATACAAATAAAATAAAATAAAAAAATTCACTCCCTGAAATTACACAAATTCCAAGTACAGGCAACAGTGACCAGCACCTACCCCATTCATCATACTTGAAAAGAAGCAAACATGTCTTGCTGTCAAAGCAGCTCTTCATCCAACTCACTGGTTTTATCTGAGGTGAGGCTAATTCTAGTCCTATTCTCACACACTTCAAAATGAGTCAATATACATCTCACTCTGAGTTGTTGCATCTTCTGTGCCTACTACCTACAAGACAAATTCCTATATGAGCAATAACCCTTACCATCATAATTTCCCTCTGCTTTTTCTAACCTTGTATTTCTAGTCTCCCCTCAGAGCAGAAGGAAGGACTCACATTCCTGTATTTTTCTCTCAAAGTTTAAATGCAAGTTAAAGCATAGCTGCAGTTCCACAACACCACAAGGGGAAAAACAACAACAATAAATGAAAATAAGAGCTGGGAATAGGAGGAAATCCCTTAATCTAGTTTAGCTTGTTTCAACTTTACTCCTGCTGCCCATGAAGAAAGCGATCACCTCAGGGTAAAAAATAATAATTCAATAATCCCGGTTTATTTGTGGGACAAAGAATGAGTCCCTAAACTATTTCTCGACAATTGGGTGCCATCAGACTACAGCCAGCCAACCTGTGACTAATTTAAGGAAACATGCGGCAATCATCAGCCAGCAGGCACCAAGGCAAGATGGGCTCATCACTATAGAAAGACCCTGCAGAGAAAATGCGCATCACTTCAGGCACGAAGATGGGGGAAAGAAAATGACTTTACAAAGTTGACAGTTGCCTCTCTCACACCTGGTCTCTAGAGAGACTGTGCACTCCCCATCCTGCCACCTTTGTTTTAGGAGCCTTAATACATACCTGGAGTTACAAGGCAGAGAACGTGCTCTGGCTCTTCAGCTTAAGCCCCGATCGTGGGGTTTGGAGATTTTTTGTGCAAATGCACACCCCATTGAAGAGCCATGGTGAAAATAATGATCAAAAGAATACAAGAACCTCGCTTTCTACAAAATAAAATTGTGAAGCAATTTAAATTTTCTTGAACTATTTAGATAATAGTGAAACTTCATACAAATACTAGCTGCTGACGTCTTCCTTGAGTACTAGTGAACTATTATGGTAATGCAGGGAAGACTTCTACTGGTTTTAGTTAGCAAGTTTCACCTACTGACGTTTGCGGTATATTTCTCCCAGAACCTTTATTGTTGTTGCTGTTATCTCTTACATGAGAGAGATATTGCTCACCCTGCCACAACCGCTTGGAAAACATCTACTGCTTATGCTGCATCAGCAGTGTGTACCTGCAAAATGCTTCTAGTGCTGACCCCAGCATTAGTACTAAAAACAGTGTTCTTTAACCACACAAAAAGATGACTTATCTCATTCAGATCCTGATAATACAGCATATTAGCACTTAGTTGATTTTTTTTTTCCTGTAGCTTTAAGCGTAGAATATTCTATCACTGTTCTTAAAGCTGAGATTGTCACAATTACACATCTCCAGGATCCAGGGTTTTAAGGAAAATGCAGCTGTAGAACTAAGAGACCCAGGATGAAAACCACTTCCATCATTTTTGCATTTCTTTCAGTACCACTAATGTCATCCTGACATTTGTAGTTAATTTATGGCCCTGGTCTTGGATTCCCCTTGCCAATTTGAAGCAAAATGACATAAAATCGCAAGGAAACAACTACCAACACAACACAGAACATCTTCTTATCTTGTCAATAGTAAGTGTATGAAAGAGCTCTTATGATAAGCTAAACCTATTGTAAGGTATTCAATAATTCAAAATTCACATTATTCCCTTGCTAGTGGCAGGGGTCTCAGCATTACTTAAGTCTCATCATTTTAGCATTTCAATAATCAATTTCTCAGTAATTATCTCCATGTGCAAAAAAAAACTCTGCATGTGGAAAAAGCCTTGTATGCGTATACACACATCCACACTAGCTTATCAAACATCGATGTTATAAAACTTAAAAGCACAGCAGAAGCTTGTGAGTCAAATAGTTGGAAAAGATAGATCTTGATATATTTAAGTGGGGGGGAGGGAAAATAAGTATGAATACATTACTTTGAGACAAAAATACTAATGCCTTTCTTGGTTCATGTTTTATGCAAAAATCACTTTTGGTAGATGAGACAGAGTTGTTTAAGTAGATCTTGTGAAATAACTAGGTTCTCTTCCAGGCTTTTAGACTTAAATAGCTTTGTGCAAGTCACTTAACCTCTCTATACCTCCCTTAAAAACTCCAGAAAAGAAAAAACATCATCCAACTTGAGACCATTTTCAGCAAGCCCCAAGTAGAAAGACAACATATATATTTACTTGGGGTTCAGTTTGGTGTCACTGACATTAACAGGGCATAGTTATACATGGACTTTGGAAACAGTTGATGTACCTATTTACTAGTTGACTGCTTTCATTACAGCTGCACCTCCGTAATTAGTCATCTGATTGAGCCTCATATACCATCCAGAAATGTTTTAAATCAAGCCAGAGAACTTTGCACTGCAGTGAATTTGGAGAGCCCACGTTGCAGCAGCTCTGCTTCAGGGACAGTAGCAATTAGCCATCAATCACTGCAGCCATTACTGATGTTCTCCTGTGATTATGCCCTTTGATCAGATACAAAATATGACACACTAGCATGCAAGTGTTTTTCCTCCTTCTCTCCCCCCACCCACCAATGTCAGTGTTCAAAAATACACAGTAAGAAACAGTGGATCTTTTTACACCATTAAGCAAGAATTAATGTTTTTACTGATATTTTTAAAAAAAAAAAAAAAAAAAAACACAACATCATCTTTCATTAACACAAGCTTGTTCAATATGTTTTTATGCAATTTGAGGAATTCTTTTTTTCAAAAAGCACTCTGACTTTATAGCTGACTTGACTAAACAAACCCTTGCTGTGAGCTCTTTACATAGGTTGAACAGTTGTAAATTTTTTCTATCCTGTGCCCCTAATGCCCACATCTGAAGAAGATGCAATTGCTACAGTACTGCAGAATCCGTTTCCCCCACCCTGCTGTTGACCCCTGCAGATATGACCAAGCTTCTCTGTTCATTGTAGAAGAAGCTGAATCTCTGCTGCCATTCCTCTTCCCCAGGTGACTTCTTGTCAGGCTGCCAATGCTGTGTGCCTGGGACTATCTCTGACTTCTCAGTTCAATGGGAGCTGAATCCCATTCTCCCTTTCAGTGAGTTACCAGGAAAAGGAGAAAATGGTGCATTATGAAAATACTGTGAATATAGAAAGGTATCTAGGGGGAAGAAAACATATTTTAGTACACTAATTAGCAGGATTGCCATAAAAGTGCACACTAGTAACATCTAAAGCAAAAAAGCTTTAAAGGTAACAGTAAAACAAAGAACAAGCTTTCAGCATCTTTTGCTTCTCTGACAGAACATACAAGTTAAAATAGATAGTATCAGCCTGAACTTTTAAAAAGGATAACTGGTTTAATTACTCTGATATTTTTCAATTCTTTCCCAGGAACAATATACACAATTACTTTCATGACTACAAGACACAGCATTTATTACTTCTCTCCCTGCTGCAATATATCAAAGCCAAGGACAGCATAAGGAAAAAAGTGCAACTTTTCTTAACCCTTTTGCTTTAGACCTTCTAAAACTTATTAACAGGTCCTACGATTTATATTCTCAAATGGGCATACAGAATTGTAAAAGTCTTCACTTCGGTACTATAATTTTTCTTTCATCACTTCCTGTAGGAGAGTAGAAAGCAGTTGCTACATACCTCACAGAATGAGGTAACAACTTTGTGTCAGCTCATGCCTGTGCTCTTAATATTTTAAACTGCAAGAGTTAAGAAAGCGTTCAACATGATGGCCAAGTAGCAGCCTCCTAAGGCAAGCACTGCATTGGTCCTGTACATGGGCCAAACACATGCTATACAACTTGAAGACCAGCCTTTTCAAGAAGCTTTCAATTCCAGATAATTAGTTTTGGATTGCCCATCCTGTCAGACAAGTGGAAGCCTACCTGAACTAAGTCACAGTATCTTATATTTTAATGTAGAGGCGTAAAAATCTATATTCTCCTCCCCTTTATAATCAAGGGAGGAAAAACAGTACCCTCTCCCTCTAAGATATCTCAGAACTAACCACTCCATGTTCTTTCACCTTCACCCCTGCATGAGAAGCAGCCAGTAGAGGAGCTTGAGAGATTTAAGGCTAGAGTTTCAAGTTTTCCTGCAGTGCAAGAAGAGTACAGAGTCATCGTGTTCAGTGCTTGTGTTCCACAAGGCAGAAGTGACAGAAGGTGGCCCTGCCTGAGCCAGCAGCAGGATGCTGCATCTTCCACGGGAGCAGCAGTACAGCAAACCTCAGAGCATGGCTGAGAGAGATGATCTCACAGCTCCATGGCCAAATGGAAACATACCGGGAAAATAATATTGTTTCCATTATAATGCATAGGATTTGTAGGAGGATTTTACATAAAGGCAGGGGAAAGGAGGTTCATCGAAATTGAAAGAATCCACTGGCAAAGTGAAAAGTTACCATAAGGTAACTTTAAGTAGTAACTTCCACCATAAGGTGGAAGGTTTGGTTTATTTGTGGGTCATATAACCATTTTGCTTACCACTTTTCTCTACGTTTTACGTAGGCCAAGTTCTATAAAAAAGCTAAAAGCTATTTTGAAACAAATTTCAAAAGGACTTTAAAAAACACTGGGCATTAATTAATTCAGCTTTTAAAAATGAATCATTTTACTATTTCTAGTATTCACATCATAAAATCACAGAACAGCTTGGGTTGGAAGGGGCCTTAAAGCACATCTAGTTCCAGCCCCCTACCATGGGCAGGGGCACCTCACACAAGATCATTTTGCTCACCAGAATTTTTCGCTAGCTTTGCCCTGATTTCGCAAGCAATATGTGTGTCTCTTCCCACAACTCCAGTATTGCATGCATTTACCATTTGCCACACCACTGGTAAACGTCATTGAATTTGCTGGGTGTTATCTGGAGGCAGGGATGCCCACACACACTGAGGACCTCAGTCTGCTCTGGAAGAAGAGCAGTTGGTATGGAAAAAGATGCAGGGGCACACTCTCAGCCCAGCTGGCCTGAGCAGCACTGTAGACACCCAGCCCTGTCCAAACCCCAGCCACTTCCAGGGCATTTGCTCTTCCTTCTGTTCCCAGGCATCTTTCTTGGGCCAGGAGTATCAGTAGTGATGCAGCATTGGAAAGTTCAGGTGGATTTAGGCTCACATCTAAGAGCCATCCCTAAACAGATGGATCACATGTTTATCTCAAACCCAAGGGCAGCAGCTATCCTAAAAGAACAGGCACAAGGAGAGATGACCCAGAGCTCTCCTTTGTCTGCTCATACATTCAGCAGGTATCACAAACCTTAAAGAAAACACTCTGGGTCTTGTTATTGTTTGGTTTAAGTTTTTCCTATAAATATCTTTTTCTTCCTCCATAGGAGCTAATGGAGTCCACCTTGGCACATAACTTGCCTTTCTGTTTTGAAACAAAAGCTTTTCTTCTGATCCTGCCATGATTTTCTCCTTGCTGTGTCCAAGCTCTCTCTAGATCCTCTGATGTATCCTTGGCAAAGCTCTCAGCTCTGCAGGAGCCATGCCTGTACATAAAGCCTCTCCCACACAGCAGCCAGCTGGGCAAAAACACCAGATCTGACTCATTTCTGGTTTTGCTGAAGGTTAGCAGTGTCAGAAGCAAGAAAAAGACTGGATCAAAGAGAAAATAATGACAGGTATATGCCAATCATAGCTTAAACAAGAAGCAATTTAGAAAACAGAGCTCCAGCCATTTAGGTCAGAAATGAAATACATCTCGTCCTTATTCTCTTTACAGCTAATTAAAAATCAGGGGCAAGAGGGAAGAGGGCGTAGAAAATTATCTGTCATCAGACAGAATTACTTTCATGAACGCTAAAAAAATGAGAACATGTAAATTGGCCACTAAACCCGAGGAACTGTGACAGTCTGCACCCATCAAAAATTTGGTCACAGATTGTTGGTGGTTTGCTATATCTCTGCCTGCAGAGAAGCCTCTGCTGTGGTATGCATGGTGAATGCATATAATTGCAGGATGGGCATAAATCCAGCCAGTCAACACTGGACAAGGCGGGGGCTGTGGGTAAGAACATTTTGATTTCTCTTATGTGCATTGGCTTTGAAAATATTTGTATTGAAATAATTATTGTTTTATTTAATAGCGCAGCTTCATAATTACAACTTTTAAAACAATGCTGTTATTCTTCAGTGATTCAGCAAAATGTGCATGTGAATCAAGCTACATTTATAGAATAGCCAGACACATTTCTGAAAAGAAAAGCAGAGGGAGATATTTGTGGATTATTTTTTTTTAATGCCTTGTACAGAAACAGGAAAAAAATCAGTTATGTACTTTGTGTAATGATAATAGTTAGCTCTTACGTAATTCAGCACAAAAACCATGCGTGGAAACCATAACAACAAATTAATTGGAGATCATTGCGGTCTAGAGAAGCGTTAGAAAGATTCAATACTGCAGAGACTGCACCATCTCAGAAATCCCCCTATGACCACATCTACAATGTGGTACTCAGCTCCCAGTGTGGGACTGGTGGAAACGCCTACCCTGTTCTGACCCCATACTGAGGGACAAATCAAGAAGCTCCTATAATTCTCCTTCCAGTCATCTAAGTAAGAAATCCAGGTGCCTGAAACTGATGAAATCAAGTGCATCATTCATTGCCCTCCAGAGGGTACCAAGACTGCAGAAGGCTCCACATACCTGCCACACAAGGTAAACGTACTTGTGTGCACTGTGACTGCTTTTAGAGGGAAGCTGAGCATGGCACAGTGGGAGCATTTTAGAGTAGGGCTACTTGAAAGTCTAGATACTGATCATAAACAGGTTTTGCGTGATGAGGCAGAGATCACAGGCATGTGACGTCATCCAAAACCCTTCTAGAAAAGGTATTTCTAACTTTAGAGTGCTTTCTTGACAAGGATGGAGCTCCCCCCATGCCTCAGGGCCCATAGTGACTAACCTTGTGGTTACAGCTCAATCCCACACTGGTAGAGCAACTGCAGGAGGTCCATGAAAGATTGCTTACAGGCAGCTGACACCCAGCAACACCCACAACCCAAACTGCCACAGAACATCTTTGCACCTCAGTCCAGATCCCTTCAGGATTGGTTGAGGTAATGGTTATTAAGACAAATTATATTTTTTCCTCCAAAAACCTAGTGCACCAGGGAGCACCAGACTGAGATGGATTGAAATTACCAAGCCATCCCTGAATCATGGCTAATAAGCCCTGATGGACCCAGATGGCCTGTCTACACACATACACAGGGAATGCTAGCATACTTGTATTATCTCAGCTTTTCCTGCTACTTTGTCCATCTCAACCCACTGTTAATCTGGCTAACAGAGCACTGTCTGCCTACTTAAAGCCACATATGAATGTAAATGAGCCAAAAACTCATTAGCCCCAGAACTGTACCCAGTTTGGAGCAATACGGATGCTGAAGTCCTTCATGCACCTTACATTTGAGGCTCCCTGTCACAATTTCATGTCGTAACGCATTTCTTTGAACATTTTCTCTTCCCATTCTTATAACCATATTATGTTTCCTGCTCTTTAGTGGAAACAATTTTGTCCATACAACATCAGTAACACTCTTTTCTTCCAGAGAAAGTGTTAACTGATGTGATGATTGGTTGGCTTTAACATAATCCCTATATTAAAATCAGAAATATTTTAAGTTTTAAAAAAATATTCATATGCTGAGGAGAGTATGGGATGTTCCTTCTCTCCCTGATCCAACTGAGCTCTCCTTTTGTCAGAAGCAAGAACAAATGGCTTCACAGAATGCAGACTTTGTCTTCCCCTTCTTTTCCCATTTATATCTATTATTCATATATCACTGATTTTTAAAAAATTGTCAAGAATTACACCCACCCTTGGCAATGCTGATCCTGGCAGTAAAAGCATGTATTAGTCCTCCACTGACCGCTCCCATCCTTTTCCTGGTCAAAAGGCAGTGTTTACCAGCAAATTCTTGAACTTTCAGCAACCTTCTCTTACTACTGAAGAACTGGAGACCGCTGAAACCATCAGATCACAGGGACTGGACTCACTGATTCAAAATTAATCTTCACACTTCATCACAAGCCAGCTAGCTGGGCAGTGTTGGAGGGTTCAAACTGCCTGACACTCTCCAAGATCATGACAGAACACGAACACCACAGTGCTCTACTTCCATCTTTAGCACTAGCAGGGATCTTCTTCACTCACCAGTCTGTACTCAATGATTCCTTAGCTCAGCACTTGGGCTTACACATCAGCACCAAACTCAAAAGAAAGGTGTCAGCTTGTCTACATTTATTTGGTCTACAACTGAACAACCAAAGGGCCTAGTTTATTTTTGCGCATCATGACATGATAAGCTTGCCCATTGGAAAGGAATTTGGGTACTCAGTGAACCACAATACACTGTCAGCTCATGCACAGCACAGGTAGAGTATCAGATTATACACAACTATCCATGGTACACCACGTTTATAACATCACATTTGTGATTGTGATCACATTATGTCAGGTTATATTGTGTCAAGCCACTTCATTTTCTCTAAAGGAAACTCATGTCAGACAGAACTGTAAAGATGACTTCCACTCTTTTTCATTTCATGTAGTACGAATGACCCACCTGTAATAATACCAGTGACCTCCCCTTTCCTCTTCCATCTCTGAGGACCTCTTAGAGATATCTGTTTTCTTTATACAAATGCTAGAAACAAATACGTAATTTCTTATATCAGAACACACGTTGCCAGTTTAATAAGGGCCCTGTCATCCAGCCCCTCAGAAGAGTCTCTTGAAAGAGCGGAAGTGGGAAATTGTATTTTATTACTTCAAATAAAAAACATTAATATTCTCTGTTCTACAGCACACTCACATCTTGTACAAGTGGATTACAGCACTTTGCAAACATCAGCTTTTTTTTTTTTTTTTTTTTTTTTTTAAAGAAACCAGCCTAGAATAAAGGTTGGCTTACAAACATGTTGGGGCAGCTGTCCTACTTGCTTATTCATTTGGTTTCCTCCGGAGCAATGTGGAATGCATAAACACTGCTTGAAACTACCAGAAGTGTGGATTTAATAAGGAACTATACTGGTATATAGTAGTAGTTCACACCCTGCTGCATACGGCAGTTTTCCATTTTTGCTACCCATTTTTCTTTCCTTCTATACCCTGGTTAGATCATCAGAACATCAGGTAAGGGATCAGTATTATACTGTGCAACAGTTGGCATGATCAGACATAATCTGGGGACTGAGACACCCTGTAATATGCACAGTCAGCGGTAACTTTCTGTTGCTGGAGGTACCAGAACACAAATACATGCAAATGTGTGTCTTGAAGCACCTATCTGCCCCAAATTAACTGGGCATCTGGGCACGACACTAGCAAGTGTGGGGGAGAAATCCACAAGAAAATGAGTGGTGGCAGTCGACTGTATTTAAGATATCCATCACCTTAACCTTCAGTAAGATCTTGTACTGAGTTCTGCTACATTAATTTCATACATAATTGCCAAAAGCCTCATACTTTATGCTTAGTATGTTTATTGTACTGACAACTCAGTAAGTTTCCTACTTGTTTTTCAGTAATACATAAATTTTATCCCTTGTGAAAACATACTGTGAAGAAACAGATTGCTGCTGTTTTTATCTAACTATAGTAGGATACAGAAGTTGAGTGAAAAATACAAGGTTTATTATAATTCAAATATTAAAACGTTTCAGCGTTCAAAAAGAGTAATTCTTGTACAAATTTCATTCTACAAGATTAATTCTTTAATTAAGACCTTGTTTCTTGTTCAACCAACCAACACAATGATTTATCTTAGAATACTCATCAAAAAAAAAAAAAAATAAAACAGCATTTACACTGAGCAATGGGGGGATGAGGGGGTGAGTTTTGCTGAAATACTGCATGGATGTATCAATGGAATATTAAGTTTTGCTACCCTGTTACTTGAGTATAACTACTGCATTCTCTGTTCATAATAAACATGCCATCACTAAGATCCAAGAGTTAGAAGAACAGAAAAAATAAAGTTCTATAAAGCTCTAACAGTAAATATTTGAGTCTAAAAGCTACATTACACTCAAGTTATGAAATATGCCTTCCACTGTATATATGCACAGAAATCCAACTGCAGTCAAGAGCACACAATAATGCATTCAGAGAAATTCACCATAAAATGCAAGTTTGAAATTACAGCACACCAAAACAAGACCTGTGTTTTTTCTAGGCCTTTCAGAGAGTTGATATATGAAAGACTAATGTGAACACACTAGAACAGCACATTTCTTTCTTCTTTTAGGAGTTGTTTCTACACAACTACAATAAGAACAGGTTTATAAGCAACATGCTTACCAAGCAACAAGAGATGAATTGTTCCACAATTTAAGTAAATAAGAGGACAGCAGTTTCAGACGAGTGTCTCTCAAGTGGAAACAAGCACCCAACAGCTGGAGGTACTTGATAGACCAAGTCTCAACAGGTGTCTTGCCAGGAAGCCACAGGCCTGTGAAAACTCAGTTCTCCTATCCAGACACCTGGACAACATTTACAACTACTTCTCATGTGCCAAATAATTTCCACATGATGTTGGGCACATTTCTTGAGAAGGCAGGGAGTAGTCAGTATTTGTATCGCTGACTGTATCCTGGACAGGACTTTAAGATGCACAGCACCAGACTTGCAGAACCCCTAATCACTTGGGACTGATAAAATAATACTGGATCATAGAATAATGTCCAATCAACCAGACACATTTTCATGAAGCCTGCCAAGCAGAAACTCAGTCTGGCATTTTAGGCTTGAATCCCACAGTAGCAGATACTTTAAGAGACACAATATAACATTATATACTTTAAACAATTATCAGAGCCTCTGTTTCCCAGCACCAAGCAGGAGGCAGGCTCACCTCGGGCCTTCCTAAACAGTGACCATTAAACGCTCACAAATGCTTTGATACAACCCTGAAAACCCTTGGGAAACCCAGGGGGAAAGATGCAACGAGGTGCACTGAATAAAGGCCCCTCTGTCCTACCTTGACCTGAAAAAAATGAAAATATTGAGCAAGTATTCCTTCAACAAACAATGTCTGGCAACAAAGATTATTTAATAAGTTATCAACACTGACAGAGACTGAGAGCAGCATTAGCATGGAAAGCTTCACAGCATTTCATAACTTTCAAGGGCTTAGCTTTGCAGACTTAACTTTATTTTAACCTGACCCTGCTTTGATACTTAATCATGTTTCCCTAGCAGCATTTTTCCTCCCTCCTGCATCAGAGGAGTGTAGAAGAACATGGTGGCCACCCTCATGGCCTGCAGCACCCACAAGTGTCACCATACCTGAGCAGTGCTGGGACGGCCAGAGGCTCCCTCAGTATCCCTCGACATGCCAAGGGGACAAACCAGGCCCTAGTGAGGAAAAGTCAGCTGCTTGCAACAGGCTGGGAACCTCAAGCAGCAGGACAAGCTTGAGTATAGCCCAGCACAGAAAAGAAAGACTCCAGCAGAACTGAAAGAGAATCCCTGGTTCACAGGTTGGGGTAGGAGGGCCCCAGGTGGAGCTGTTCAGGGCTATTAAGGCTAATTTGTGGCCCTAGGGATTTTGAATTTTTAAATCAAAGAACTGGGGAGGGACAAGAGAAACTGTCTCATTTTCTAACACTGACAAAACAATCTATTTCCTCCAAGTCACCTTCTAAGAAATGGCTGAGTCACCTTCCCTTGCAGCTTCCCTCACAAGACATTAAGCTCAAGGTACAGATCTGGCATGGAGAATTTCAGCCTGAAGGGTTAAAATCATAAGTAGCAGACAGCAGAGTCTTAAAATAGGAGATATTTCACTAAGTATCACAATAACCTTCTCCTGTTGCACTGAAAAATGGAATAGATTCATTTCTGTGGGAAGGGTTACACAAAATAACATCTCTCATAACATCTCACTGCTACATGAACCTCGTTTCAATGCTGCTTACACCAGCGCTGCTTGGATGCAATTCTCCTGTTCCTGATTTATTCCAGTTCAAGGGAAAAATGAATGCACCCCTGTGTGTCTGGGCGTCTTTATGATTGAACTCCATCAGAAAATACATCAAAATATCAGGACCATATGACCATGTCAGTCTGTCATCTTTACTTCTCAGGAAAAAAAAAGCTTACAGCTTAACAAAACTCTCCTTTAATTCTCCAGAGCTTGCTTCTTTCCTGATCCCCTCAGTGGAGGGAATGGCATGCATGGTACAACAGCTTTAGGTATGATTGCTTTTCATACCAATAAAACAAGTGCTTGTCAGACTGCACCTAAAGTACTGTGTTAAGTTCTTGTCCCCTCAATCAAAATAGATGAGGACAGACTGAAGAGGGTCCAAAGGTTAGCCATAAAGATGGCTGAAGGGCTGGAGAACCTGCCCTGTGAAGAAAGAGTGAAAGAGTTAGGTCTTTTCACCCTGGAGAAGAGAAGGCTCAGGGGCCACCTCATCACAGTATTCCAGTACTGAAAAGGTGGCTACAAAAAGGATGGAAGCCGTCTCTTCACAAGGAGCCACAGTGAGAAGACAAGGGACAACAAGTACAGACTGCACCAGGAGAAGTTTTGTGTTGATATAAGAAAGGATTTTTTCACAATAAGCACAAACAATCACTGTAAAAACCTCCCCTGGGATGTGGTGCAATGCCTACCACTGGAGATTTTCAAGATACAATTGGACAGTATGCTAGATAATCTCTTCCAGGCTCCTTTTTTACACAAAAGGTTGGACGTGATGATCCTTCAAGGTCCTTTCCAATCTGGGCTGTCTTATCATTCTACAGCTGGAGTCCCGTGCCACTGTGTTGCAAAAGATTGGCAGCAAGAACAAGGAGTGGAAATTTTTGGCTAATGTTGCTTGCATCTCCCTCAGTTACTCTGACTGAAATGATGGTGGGCCACCCTTCCACCCCAGCCATCCAGGCAAAAGCCAACACATCTTTCACTCCGCCAGGTCTGAAGTATGTGTTTACCACGTAACAGCTATGCCTTTGTTGTTGGGCACCATCAAACCTCCAGTGCTGCTCTCTTCTTTACAGAAAGGAGAAGACCTGAAACTACTTTTTAAGCTTCCATTGGTGAATCTTAATTTCAGTTTGAGCAGTTTAGTTTGAGATTCCGGTAGAGAAGAGCTAACAAGGAACAATCTGGATTGTGTTTGAAAAAGGGCAAGGTCACAGTTATGAATATATGCCTAAGACCTTGTAGTTGGATTTTGTGTTATTATTATTATTTTATTTTATTCTCAGACACATTAAGTTTTTATGATGTCTCTTGTAAAAGTGTAGTTAAAAATAAAATTGCAATATAAAGAAATATAGCTGTTATCTTCCTAATAATATAGAATAGAATAGAATAGAATAGAATAGAATAGAATAGAATAGAAT
>NC_048894.1:67102641-67102727 GCF_011077185.1 Oxyura jamaicensis | reverse complement strand
TAGAATAGAATAGAATAGAATAGAATAGAATAGAATAGAATAGAATATCCTGAGTTGGAAGGGACCCTTAAGGATCATCAAGTCCA
>NC_048894.1:66968457-67082641 GCF_011077185.1 Oxyura jamaicensis | reverse complement strand
CGTGAGACTGACAGGCCTGTAATTGCTAGGGTCTTCTTTCTGACCCTTCTTGAAAATTGGCACAACATTTGCCAGCTTCCAGTCTACCGGGACCTCTCCAAATTCCCAGGATCGTTGAAAAATAATTGATAGAGGTTCCGCGATGACATCCGCCAGCTCTTTCAGCACCCGGGGATGAATCCCATCCGGACCCATGGACTTGTAGGGATCCAGGTGGAGTAGCAAATCCCGCACACGTTCAGGGTCAGTTGGGAGTTTGTCATCCCCACCGTCCCGGTCCTCCAGCTCAGGGCACCCTGGGTCCCGAAGCCCATCATCGGCATTGAAGACAGAGGCAAAGAAGGCGTTAAGCGTCTCTGCTTTGCCTACGTCATCGTCTGTGAGGAGACCTTCCCTATCAAGGAGCGGCCCTATGTTTTCTTTAGTTCTCCTTTTTCCATTTACATATCTAAAAAAACCCTTTTTATTTTCTCTCACAGACACAGCCAGCTTCAACTCTAGCTGTGCTTTGGCCACTCGAACTTTCTCCCTACAAACACGAACAGCATCCCTGTATTCTTTCCATGACGCCTGGCCCTCCTTCCAGTAGCGAAACACTCTCTGTTTCCTCCTAATCTCCATTAGAATGTTCCTGGTCAGCCACGCCGGCTTCCTGCCCCGCCTGCCTGACTTGCGATATTTTGGAATTGCCTTATCTTGTGCTTCTAGGAGGCATCGCTTAAAGAGTGACCAGCACTGGTGGACATCGAGGCCTTCAAGAGCAGTTTCCCAGGGGACCTTACTGACTAGTTCCCTGAGCAGCCTGAAGTCCGCTTTCCCCATATCTAGGGATGAGGTTTTGGTGGCGCTTTTCCTTCTGTCACCATAAATGTTGAACTCAACCACTTCATGGTCGCTATGACCGAGGCGGCCACCAATCGCCACATCTCCCACCAGACCCTCTCTGTCTTCTAGCAACAGGTCTAGGAGGGCACCTTTCCTAGTTGGCTCCGTTAGCACCTGTACCAAGAAGTTATCATCTAGGTGCTTCATGAACCTCCTGGACTTGCTCGTGTCAGCCGTGTGGCACTCCCAGTTATGTTCATTCTCATCATTCTTTTGCTTAAACAGTTCTCTTCTTCTCAAATTATGCCATTTACTACTGAGATGTGTTCATTTTGGCAGGCTATAAAAGCAAGCTCCTCTGGCGGCTCTTAACTGTCTTCCTTTGTGTTTTTCCCCCTTTTGGTTAAATGGACAAGTTGTATGTAACCTTCCAGATAAGGTCCCCCTTATCTGGGTACGATGGCTTTTTAATTTTCTCCCTGACAACACCTCTTGTGATGGGACCCTCTGTCTCTTTCATAGCCATGTCACTTGTCTTGTGAGCAAAGGAATGCTTTTACCTGTCCTAGCATTAGCAGCATCTGGTGCTATGTGGGAAAGTATTGTCTGAGCTACAGGAGAGGTTAGTACAAACACATTGTTGGGAGTGACTCAAAGTGAAACTGTAAGGCTGGAGAGGAGTTTATTAGTGGAGTCCCTCAGGGACTGGTTTTGACATAGATCTTATTTATTATTTTAACTAATTACCCAAAAGTAGGACAAAAACAAAAATGTGCTAATGAAATTTGCTGATGGCTTGAAGATGGGACTACATAAGGAGAAGACTATCCTACAGGACTGACCTTGAATAGCAGTGAGCTGGAGATGGAAAGGAATTATTGTTAAAATTATGTTAAGCTAGGTGCATAAAGGAAAAAACTAATATTCTTGGGAGCTCATTTACTGGGGAAACAGGAACTTGGAGGAAGACCCATCTGTATGGCTTAGTCAGCTGGTAGCTATAAATCATGTTTAAAGTACTGGGAGGTCTGATTCTTCCTCCACTGGAGGGAGACAAGGACTAATGAGAACAAACACAGTAAATGTTAGATGATTTGCAAATTGACATCCAAGAGCTGCAAAGGAGTCTGACCCTTGTGATGTGGAGAAAATTGCCATTGATAGATCTGTCTTCAGTTGCACCATGTTAAGATGGGCAGAACACAAGGCAGTGAATGTCACAGGGGACACATGAAGTGTGTGCTGAGCATTTTTTATTTGCCAAGCTTTTTATTATTGTTATTTATTTTATTTTATTTAGAGCACACATGATTTTGAGGTGGTTTGAAACTAATCAGGAGAGTTCAGAAGGCTGAGAACAAAACTGTCCTGAGAATGGTGATGGAAGCACCTCTTAAATAGTTGCTGATATCCTGTGCTCCCTGGAAAATTGCAGTCAATTTGATTATAAAAATGTTTATTCTTTAATTTCAACTGAATTGTTCTGTAATAAGTTGACGCAAAGTTGGTACTATTGTCATTCTGTTGATAAAGACTAATTTTTCTTACACATTTTTAAATGGAAATTAAAAAACTGCAGGCAAACAAGTAAGACTCCGTAACATACAGAGTCATGAATAAAGGAAGACTTTAACAGTAACAGCAAAATTAAAGGTGTGGAAGTATTTGCAGAGAGAAGAGAATAATCACTGAATTCTCTGCTCTAAACCAACAAAAACTGCAGTACTGAAATTTTCCTGTTGAAGAGCCAGGATGTTATGCAGTAGCAAGACTGACAGACAACAGCTGCAATAACTTTTCTAAATGTGTGTGTTGGGGGGGGGGGGGGGAGAGTAGCTAAAAGAACAGGGGTAGATCATGTAGGTCCTAATGTAGTGATTGCTACCACTGTTTTTTCCCACACTGTTAATCTGCATGCCATGTCTATACTGTGGAAAATGCCATACAGCCACCACTGTCTTTCCAGATTCCAAAATTCACAGATGTTTGTAGTGCAGGGGTTTCATAGTCTATTGTAAAAGGTAGGAAGTAATTGAAAGTTGGAAGAAATTGGAGCAAATCAAGAAACTTCTGTGCAGTTTGCAAAAAAACTTTTTCTCTCACTTGCCAGAATATGAATTTCTGTCTGGAATCTTTCCCCTTCCTTTTTCCTCCTTTTTTCTTCAGTTCTTCACCTTCACAGTACCTCCTATGGGCCAGTGTCCTCACTAAGAAATCAGAGACTTCTCTTGGTTCTAAAGCTACTGGGGACTTAAACGCTTGTCTGTTTTGGTAGAAGTCTGAGTGCTATAGTGATCACAATCACAGGATTTAGCACCTTTTGCTGCAATTTAGCTCTGCTGATGCTTATGCTAGTGTTTCACCTGAAGTCTGCAGTTATTTTACTCCCTCATGAATATGTTAATTAGTTTGCACTTGGGGGAAAAAAAAAAGTCTTCGCAGTCAGAGCCAACTTTGCATCTTGGGGTGGTATTTAAATAACTTATCTCCATGGAAAATGTATAAGTCTAGGTTTAAAAAAAGGATAGTGAATAAATTCAGTGTGGCATGAATCTGACATCTGCATTGCAAAAAAAATTCAGTGCAAGTAAATTATGCATTTTTTTTTGTTACAACAGTTCAGAAAATACACTTGCAAATGTTGCTCTAATACTGTCTTTATTCTACTATTTCTAAATAAGCTTTCTACTTGGCAACTGACTACCTGAAATCTGATATTCTAAATATTTCCTTATTTCCTGATACAAGTTGCATATTTTATGATTGCTCTCATATTCTAACTTTCTCATGTCAATCAAATTGGTATTTTAGCATGTTGATATCATTAAGCCCATAAAGACACAGGAGGATGATATTACTATTTTTTGTCTTACCTTTTCATTTAATTTTTCTTTATGTATGGAATTGGCTGTAGTAATTATTTGTCACCCGCTTTGTTTGTCATTTCAGTTACTTGTATTATAGATGAGTCCTGGACATGCTATCAGATGAAATATCATGTTCTAAAGTTCATTAAATCAGTACCTTATATATAAAATGGAATTTATGAGTACTGAAGAATTACAAGTATATATAGTATTTGTAGCTTTTGCTCTTCACACACTATTATTGTCAAGCTTTTAATGAGGTTTCTAAGAGCCCTACAACCTACTCTTCAGATGAAAGTAGTTCAAAGAAATCTGAATGTATGTACACATTTTATTTAACATCTTACTTTTCCAAAGCCTATTCCAGTCAGTAGGTGGGTATTTTGATTAGCAACAGTGAGCTTGAACAAGGACTTTTGTTGTTGTTGTTATACCTTTTTTGAATATGAGCCAGCAGTGTGCCCTGGCAGCCAGGAAGGCCATCTGTATCCTGGTGTGCATCAAGCACAGCATCGCTAGTAGGGCAAGTGAAGTGATCGTCCCACTCTACTCTGCGCTGGTGCAGCCTCACCTTGAGTACTGTGTGCAGTTCTGGGCACCAGAAAACAAAAAGGACATTAAACTGTTGGAGAGTGTCCAGAGGAGGGCGACGAAGATGGTGAAGGGCCTGGAGGGGATGACATATGAAGAGCGGCTGAGGTCACTGGGCCTGTTCAGCCTAGAGAAGAGGAGGCTGAGGGGGGACCTCATCGTGGTCTACAACTTCCTCGCAAGGGGGTGTGGAGAGGCAGGTGACCTATTCTGCATAAACACCAGTGATAGGACCCGTGGGAATGGGGTGAAGCTGAGGCAGGGGAAGTTCAGACTACATATCAGGAGGAGATTTTTCACTGAGAGAGGGTGGTTGCACACTGGAACAGACTCCCCAGTGAAGTAGTCACTGCACCAAGCCTGTCTGAATTTAAGAAACATTTGGACTGTGCACTAAGTCACATGGTGTAAACTTTTGGGTAGACCTGTGTGGTGTGAGGAGTTGGACTTGATGATCCTTATGGGTCCCTTCAAACTCAGAATATTCTATGATTTTATGACCTATAGCATGCTGGGATGATTTAAACAAACAAATACAAATCAATAGAATCACAGACTCATCTAGGTTGGGAGAGACCTCCAAGGTCACCGAGTCCAACCTCTGACCTACACTAACAAGTCCTCCACTAAACGTTATCACTAAACTCTACATCTAAACGTCTTTTAAAGACCTCCAGGGATGATGACTCAACCACTTCCCTGGGCAGCCTATTCCAATGCCTAACAACCCTTTCAGTAAAAAAGTTCTTCCTAATACGCAACCTAAACCTCCCCTGGTGCAACTTTAGCCCATTCCCCCTCGTCCTGTCACCAGGCACATGGGAGAGTAGACCAACCCCCACCTCGCTACAGCCTCCCTTCAGGTACCTGTAGAGTGCAATAAGGTCACCCCTGAGCCTCCTTTTCTCCAGGCTGAACAGTCCCAGCTCCCTCAGCTGCTCCTCATAAGACTTGTTCTCCAGACCCCTCACCAGCCTCATTGCCCTTCTCTGGACAAGCTTGAGCACCTCCATGTCCTTCTTGTAGTGAGGGGCCCAAAACTGAACACAGTACTCAAGGTGCAGCCTCACCAGAGCTGAGTACAGTGCGACAGTCACTTCTCTAGCCCTGCTGGCCATAATACTGTTGGCCTTCTTGGCTACCTGAGCACTCTGCTGGCTCATACTCCCAGGTCCTTCTCTGCCAGGCAGCTCTCTAACCACTCATCTCCCAGCCTGTAGCTCTGCTTGGGGTTGTTGTGCCCCAGGTGCAGGACCTGGCACTTGGCCTTGTTGAACTTCATACCGTTGGCCTCGGCCCATCGGTCCAGCCTATCCAGATCCTCCTGCAGAGCCTTCCTACCCTTGAGCAGGTGGACACACGCACCCAACTTGGTGTCGTCTGCAAACTTACTGAGGGTGCACTCCATCCCCTCATCCAGATATTCAATAAAGATATTAAAGAGGACTGGTCCCAGTACTGAGCCCTGGGGGACTCCAAAAGTGACTGGCCTCCAACTCGATTTAACTCCATTCACCATGACCCTTTGGGCCCGACTACCCAGCCAGTTTCTAAGCCAACGAAGCGTACGACAGACCAAGCCATAATTATCCAGTTTCCTGAGGAGGATGTTGTGGGAAACAGCATCAAAGCCTTACTGAAGTCAAGGTAGACCACATCCACAGCCTTTTGCTCATCCACCCAGAGCGCCACTTTGTCATAGAAGGAAATCATGTTAGTCAAGCAGGATCTGCCTTTCATAAACCCAAAATTTGACCCTGGGGAATTTACACAGCTCCTATAATCACTGTGTTTGAAAGTTGGATAATCTGTACTGCTGGCCCAGGGTGGGAAAGATGAATATATATATATTTTTCATGGATACTGGAAGAACTGTTGGCTGGAAGCCATGTTTTTAAGGGATGTTGTAACTTACCCAGGACTGACCTGGAAGTCCCTTTCTGAACAGTTCTACTAGGTTTTAGGGTAATGTTTTGGTTAGTCTTTCTGTTTATTTTCTGCATCTGAAATGCATCCTTATTGGCACTTTGGTAATTTGAGTTCTCTGATTTGTTCATCAGAGACCTTGCCGGCAACAAGTAAAGTTGTTCTTTATTACCATGTTTGAGTTCGCTGTTTACAGGAAAATGCAGGATGAGAAAGGGGAGTCTCTTCCTTTGGTATTTCAGGTTACTCGTGGCCTTGGAGGATCTGCAGGTAATAGAAGGGAAAGTACAGCAATGGAGACAGATGGAGAGTGTTGAAACTTTAAACTGAAGTGTTGAAGCGTTGGAAGGAAATACTTCCTTCTTTAAAATAAACTAGATTGGCTTTAGAAACAACAGTGAGAACTTTTGCTCTTTCTTTGTATTAAAACAGCTTTTATGTTCTAGTCAGGTTCTAACCAATAACTGGATGACGGTATACTAAAGCATCAGCTACTACTTTCTCCAGATGTACACTCAAGGGTGCAAAGTGTTTGTGGTTGGGTGCAAAGGCGCTCAAGGGTTTCAAAACTTCAGGAAAATAATTTATACTATTCTCTCCCATTGCAGTAGACTGCTTGGGTCTCTAGAAACCATTACTCCTAAGACTTGTACTTCAGAAGCTGTGGCTAAGGCTGAATGCCAGGTTTAGGGAAGAGAGTTCAATATGACACTAGAGAGTTAGGTATTGACTTGTGCCAGTCCCCATAAGTCATTTAGGCAGAGGGGATGTGAGACTGGGATTGTAGTTTAATTGAGGAGTTTTAGCTGACCCCTCTAGGGAACTGAAAATGCTTTTGTTCTGGCTGTAAATGTAATGTGGTAGATGATCCTTGGTGAATCATTTGTGCTTTAATCTCTTGCTAATGAGAGGCAGGGAGAGAAATTGGCACTGTGGTTTCATGATGTGAATCCCTCATGTCTCATGTTATGAATAGGTTTCTTCGGAGCTCTTTGTCTTGTGGTATTGCAGGCACCAAAGGGAAGGGTAAGACATCTAAAATTTCTGTGTGAAACTTTCCTTCTACTATGCTGGGGGTGAATGCTCTCTTTCCCTTTAAGATGGGCATTGTTTTTTAAAACAACAACAAAAACCAAGCAAGTACACTTGGATTAACCTTGAACGTCTGTTGTATTCTGAAGTGTAACTGACTTCTAAAGTGTAACTGACTCTTCTACATCAATGACAAGTGCTACTATTATGTTTTTGTTGCTAAGTCTTGAAGGGGTATTGACCTGAGCCCCCAACCTTGGCCACCTCTGAAATGAGGCTTCTTCATTATGTTCTGAGGTATTCTGTGCTGACTTTCATAGGAGTTGTTCCTGGAATCTACATTCAAACACAAGATTAGCACCTGGAGGTTAAAGAAAAGTTATCAAAGCAAGAACTGTAGCCTTAAACTTGTACAAACAGTTTTGTATTTGGATGCCTGAAACAAACTGTGTACAGGAATTGCTGTTGTGTCTGTCTTGCTTTAGTAACACACCACTTTGCTTTCATTCTTTTGCTGAAGATCTCCCCCATGGAAGAGTAGAGAGAGATCTGAATGTCTTGGATTTTGGTGAGCTCTACCAGGATGTGCATGTGTAAGCAGATGGGAGCTCAGCCCATTTGCAGTCTGACTGGAGATGACTCAACTGGTGGTTTCAGAAGTTTGTGTTTGCAAGGGATGATGGCTGAGGGAGTAAGACGTGGATTGATCATGTTGAGCAGCTAATTCTGTACTCCAAGGATGTGCAGAAAGACTGCCTGTGAATAACAATTTTGTATGCAGGTTTTTTCTTTGTAATCATTTACTCTTTCTGAACAGTGGCCAGAATCAGAGTACTTCTGCAATGTGTTTTAGCATTTGTAAACCTGGTTGTGGAAAAAGGTGCCTTACTGGGCTGAGATAGAATCAAATTTGTATGAGAGGTTGCAAGATAAATTGGCACAGACCAACCTAAAGGCATGGTGATTACATGTATGGTAACAAAAATCTCAGTTCATTTTGAGAGCCTCACAGTTCAAGAATCAATTGGATTTGCATATCCCAAAAGTTCAGAAATGGCTTTCCTAAATTATGATATTCAGGGCACAATGATCATGTCTGCCTGTTATTATATGGTCGAATATATTCCATGGAGGGTGAATTATTTAATCTTTGTGGAAATGAGGAATTTTCAAGATACATTAGGACTGTAATGGGCGCCTTTTTTTTTTTTTTTTTTTTTCTTGCAAGGGAATGAAATTGTTCTGTCTCCTAAACATATGATCTGTGATGCCTTGAAGGCTGCTTGGAGAGGTAGATAATTAGCTGCCCCACTGCCTAGAGGAATAGCTTGGAGAATTTTAGAAGCCTTATGCAAATGGTTTGGGATATTATACAAAATTAGTTTCAGTTAGGCTCAAATTTATCTGATTTAATTATTGGGAGAAGTAAATCTTTGAGGTGGGGGGAAAGGAATCCTGACAGAAGATGACAGCGCAAAGAAGGCACTGCAATATAGACTGCAACGATTAGGTACTGATCATTTTACAGCTGCCATTCACTTTTTAGACATTCATCTCTAAGGCATCAGTAATGACTTTGTTTTATGGAACTCCATCTATCAGAGTTAATACCGTAGGTCACAGGTGGAATAATTACTTAACTGAACTAAACCATTTTGCTGATTATGGCTGTATTCTGTTTTAGCGGTACTGTATACTCAGCTGGTAAATCTCCATCTTTCTGGGATATTGAAGTCCTTGCTTGTCCTGCATGTTTCACTTCAAGTTTCAGGGGATCTCTGGCCAGTTACCTGAAGGAGAAACTAGAAACTACTAAGTTTCTCCTTCAGGTAACTGAAGGAGACTTCCAGGACTTGAAAGCCTTGTCTGCCTGCATGAGCTGTTGTGGTTGGTTTTATGCCTGTGTGATGTCTCCAGCTATCTTTTCATCCCTGAGTTGGTTGTGGATGCATCAAGTTTCTTAATCCAGGGAAGATGGTTGGGGGGGTTAAAGGAGCAGGTGGCACACAGCTGATTGCTGAGGGCTAACTGCTAGCTGCACTAGGGAACTGGCAGTTGTGCTGCGTGGGGTAGGTAGGCAGACTGCCAAAGCAGGACTGCATGAGACTTTCTTGTTTAGAGGGGCATAGTAGGACTGTTGTTGCATGGAGGATAAAATGAGGTATGCAGCATGTCAGGGTAGCGTGGTGTCTGTAAAGGGAAAGAGAAGGGCAGATCCCTGCTGGGATCATGGACAAGGGGGTTATTACAGATTAACCTCTGCTGATATCAGCTGCATTGGGAAGTCTTATAAAAGTCTTATAACCTAATCTTCAGTAGTTGAACTTCTGCAACTTCAGTTAGCTCTTGTTTTGTTGCAGCATGCATAATGGTTTTGTAGAGCTATTTTAATAACCTCAAGTGTGATATGACATAAGAGCAAATTCATTGAGCAATCAGTGTTTTTCTGAAAAAGCATATTCAGCAAGTGCTTGCTTCAGTTGCTGTGTTTGGAACACACCCTGAATTTTTCATCTAGTTTGTTTCCTTGTGAGCTCTTTGTTTGCTCTTGAGCAGTATTTTGTGGGCAATTGAAATAATTTAATTAGGGGTTTGATTAACTGCAATACCATAAAAATTATTTTATGTTAAGTAGCTATTTTAACAGTGACAGTTTTTCAAAATATGTATCAGTAATGGAGCCAGGTTACTTAGAGGACAAATACAGTTTCAAAGAGACTGAAAACACAACCAGACTGAAATTGTTCAGGTAACAATCATAGGTTTAGGCAGTAGTACAGTATGTTGTTATTCAAAGATACTTTGAGAATATAGTATTGAAGATACAGGCACAATTTGTAATCATTAGTTATATAGCTCTGAACACAGGATTCTGTTCATCTGTGGTTAAATCACTTTTGATAGGTAAAGTTTGTATGCTGTCCCAGAAGTCATCCTTGGGCCTTTCAGCCTGGGGAAAGGAACTTAAAAGGATATGTTGTGAAACTGGGAAGTATCACCTTGTCTTGTTTTGGACATATTAGCATTGCTCAAACATTATTCCAAAAGGAATAAGCAACTTGAGGTATGTACGATTATATGTTTACAGGAAAATATTTTACAGTGTTTAATAGACATATCTGATCTTCAAGGTGTTGTATCATCCAATTTGTGTACAGTGGACGTTTGATGGGGACGATTTTGTTTTCAGTTCTGTCACTGGAAAACCCAGGGCAAACCAGTCAGTTTATGAGAAGAGCTAGGGAAAAGCAGGCACCTGATTAGAAGCTGTTCTCATTTGAAGAGAGGAAAAAAGCAAGCTTGCACAAAAACCACAACCACCAAACCAACATCTGACACAAAGTTAGCCATTCCATTCCGGGATAGCCAAGCTGTCTTTTCTACCCAAAACAATTCTGGCAGTACAGGAATAGTGCTTATACCCAGCTTGTGCATACAGAAATTCTATATGCTTCTGGGGAATCTATTCTGAAGATAATGCAAAAATAATTTCAAGACAGCCTCAAACTTTTATTGAGGTTAAACTTCTAGTCAGAGGAAGTCTTTGTTTTTATATTTTTCTTTTATTATTATTTTTAAATAGATATCTATTGATATTTGTTTTTAATATGCTGTTGAAACTTGAGGTTGGAACCTTACCTTTACTAGAAACCCAAGTTTCCATCGTTTCCATTTTACAGCATTTTATTATTGTAACACTGTCCCCTCAGAAGTGGGTCAATTCCTTTCTAGAAACAGCTGTTTGAGGGTGCTTGTAGTGAATGATGTTCTTGACCAAAATGTAGACAAAATTTGGCAGAAACCAAATGTAGGTCAAATGTTGGTGTCAACTGCCATTGATTTCCATTTGAATGCTGGGGAATTCATTGTTAAATAAGACACAGGATTCTTAATTCTGCTTAACAAAGATACAGATTGATATCTGGCTTGTGTAACATCTTGATGATAAATCATCTTGAAATTTTTCAGTATTCACTAACTAGCCACCTTATTTTTAATCATCTCAAATACATGTGAAAATTATTAAAACAAAGTGTCATCAAATATTCAAATGTTTATAAATTCTGTTTTCCTGTTTTAAATCATGTTTGCAGTGTGGTGTTAAAACTGTTTGTAGTGGGTTTATGTGGCAAAGTTTTGGTAGCAGGGGTGGCTTCTGTGAGAAGGATCTAGAAGCTGCCCCATGTAATGTAAGGGCCCCACTGCTGACCAGAGCTGAGCCAATACGTGATGTTGTTTGTGCCTCTGTGAGAGCATATTTAAGACAGGACAAAAAAAAATGCTGCACCACACAGCAGCTGGGAGAGTGAGAGGAGTGAGGAACAGCCTTGCAGGCACCAAGGTCAGTGCAGAAGGAGGGAGAAGAGGTGCTCCAGGCGCTGGAGCAGAAGTCCCCTGCGGCCTGTGGTGAGGCCCATGGTGAAGCAGGCTGTTCCCCTGCAGCCCATGGAGTATATTGGTGGAGCAGGGTTCCATGCTGCAGCCTGGGGAGGAGACCATGGTCGAGCAGGTGGACCTGCACGGACAGAGTCTGCAGCCTGTGGAAGACCCCTGCCACAGCAGATTCTGGGCCAGACCTGTGGCCTGTGGAGAGTAGCCCACGCAAGAGCAGGTGACCTGGCAGGAGCTGCTGCCCGTGGGGGACCCAGGTTGGAGCAGTGTGCTCCCGAGGAATGGACCCTGTGGTATGGACCCATATCTGGACCCATATCTTGAAGAGCTGCTGCCTGTGGGCAGCCCATGCTGGATCAGTTCAGCAAGGACTGCATCCCGTGGGAGGGACCCCACAGCACAGGGGATGAGAGTGACTGAGAAGGAGAGGCAAAGAAGAAGCGCTATAGACTGACCATAACTCCCATTCCCCCGTTCCCCTGTGCCGCTTGGGGGAAGGAGGTGGAAGAGAGTGGGTGGGTGGGAAGGTGCTTTTGGTTTCTTTGTTTCTCACTTCTCTAGCTTAGTAGTAATAGGTAAGAAATCTTACTGTCTCTCTATGCTGAGTCTATTTTGCCCATCACGATAATTACTGTGCGATCTCCTTGTCTTTATCTCAACCCTTGAGCCCTTTTTATTGTATTTTCTCCCCATTCATCTTTGAGGAGGGGGAGTGAGAGAGTGGTTGTGGTGGAGCTTGGCTGCCCACCTGAGTAAAACCACCACCTCACTGTTAAATGCAAAACTTGTGTGAAACCTATTATTCTGGTTTGGGTCATTGCTAGTAATTTGCCATGTTTTAACTTCATAAAATTAGCTTTTAATCATAAAGGATAAACAGAACTGTTTCAGAGTAAAGGCTTGACAATACGATAACTTAGGCCCAAAGGTGAATCTAATGTTTCAAGATTTTGGTTGAAGGAAATGGAGAGGAGCATGTTTTTCCTCACAATATCATCAGTTGTTATTTACTATCTCCCCATTTTGAATCATAACTAACAAATCTTCTTTCAGCAAAGAATGAAAATGTTATTTTTGCATGTAGAGGTGTGCCAAAATGCTTTGTTAGTTACAGATGGCCATTAATATGTGCTTAAATATTAAGAATTCTTCAGTATTTGTGATAGTTGTAGTGCCAGCAAAAATACAGACGTGGGAACTCATGTTTGGCTCATAGGCAAGAAGGAGCTATTATTTTTTAAGAATTCAGAGGGAGATTTTTTTCCTCTGTGAAGCATAGAAAATGCTGGTTAAAGGCAAATTAGCTGCTAGATAGCAGTGAATGTCTTTTGTAAGCCGGTACTCTCCTTGTCACATAAAAAGTAAAGAAAATAAATCTTCTCTTGATAACTTACCCTGACTTGAATAAATATCAAGTGTTCTCTTCCTTCAAGGCACATATTGACTCACTAACCTTCCTCTAATTGTTCTTAATCTTTGTCAATATTTACCTCTTCATCCAATAAATACTGAGAAGTCAACAGAACCTATCTTCATCTTTATTTTTGTACTTCTGCCATTTCTTTCCAATTCCAGCAAAAATTGTGTAGAGCTGGAGAAGAAAAAAATAAACTGGTTATATAACTGCTGTTATACAGCTTTTAGTAATCAGCTTCATGAACAGTTTATACCCCTGGCAGTGAGCAGAACTCCCCCAAACTTCTAAAGAGGTAAAGAATTTTATCAGATATTTTTGACATTTGATGTACATGTATTTCTTGTAAGACTGAGTATAGCTTTGCTATACTGCTAATCAGTTGGCTTCTGCATTTAATTAAAATGTATTATACAACTTCTAATAAGATTCCTTAGATTACTGGTACATGACACAATCATGAAACATACTGTGTAAGTATGTGCTTCTCTAAAACAAGGTGATTACAAGCATATTTTGCCGTCTGGATGCCTACCTGGGCAGCATGCTCTGAGGAGCCTGCTTTGGCAGGGGGGTTGGACCTGATGATCTTTTAAGGTCCCTTCCAACCCCTACAGTTCTGTGATTCTGTGATATTTTTAAAATAAAATGCTGTTTTTCTGGTCTGAGATCACTGATCTTATGATATTTCCTGCTATATTTGTCTGTTTAGCTGTTTCTCAGTAAAAACTAAAATCAGTGTAAAAAACCTGAGAATTTACTGCTTTTGTTTGACATTAACTTCAGTGTCTGGTCAGGCGGCTGACTGAGGTGGCAAGAAGGGGACCTTTCATGGTGTCAAAACTGAGCTCATGTGCCTTGATCGTGGTGTGGGTGCTGAATCAGCTTTGAGCTACAGCTGGTGCCAGGCATGTCTTTCCACAAATCTGTTCTGGCACTGAGCAGTTTAAGTCTGATTCCTCTTCTGCCTGCTCCCCACAAAATCTGAACATGTAGAACAGCTGCTCCTGCTGGTCTTGAGGGGTTTGAGGATGTGGAAGTTGGCTGCATGCGCTGCCTGCACTGAGCTGCTCTTTGCAGGTGTATTTCTTCTCTGCTCTTATTACATCTTAAACTTTCACAAGACATTTGGAACGTTAGTTAAGAAAACAGTGAATGTGAGATCTGTTAGTGATGGTGCTCAGGGTGAAACATTTGCTCCTTGAAAACTGCTTGCCTAGGAGCAAGCCAGTTGCGTTTGATCATGACTAGATCATGATCATGACTGTAGTGATGGAAGGCTTACCTCTACCTGCCTTTTGCTCATCTGAATGTCTGCATGAGTGCTTCATGTGACAAACATATTAAGAGAAGCATATTTTTTTCTGTTAGAAGAAATCCTTCAGTCTGTGTATGCCTGTGGAGGGGAAAGTCCAGTTTAAAGGCGGAAATGGAAGTACGGGTAGGACTGCCTGCTAGCTATGGGAAGTGAAAGAGGAGAGGGAGGGGAAGGGGCTGATGCATACAAGAGCAAGTCCTGAGAATAAAGTAAGGCTTGGATTGCTATCTGCTTCCCAAATTGTCAAGCCCCACATAAATTCGTCAGTCATGTGTGAGTGTCTGATGTCCTGCTGCTGGAATTTGTTGGTGCTGAGTCACATGGAGCACTGTCTCTCTGGTGCTAATTAGTCAAATGATGCAGACAGGAATAACAAAACAGTAACAATTGTCACAGTATGTAATAGAGTAGTTGTATATTTTCCAACTGTATATTGCCCTCAGAAAATCAAAACAAAAACACTTCCTGGGAAACACCCTCATAGAAAATTTTGGTAGGAGATCATTAGATCATTGGAACACCTAGTTGCCCTTTGCTTTACTGCTTGACTTCATGGTATAAATCTGAAAAGGGTGGGCTAGCTGTGGAAAAACTGTGCAGTTTTCTTTCTTCCCAGTTTAAAAGCAACTTCCATCAGTAGGAATCTTATGTGACCAAGGAATCAACAGGAAAAATTGGGGTCTCCTGCAAAAGCACAAAAATGTCACAGATCTGAGACCTGAATTACGTTTAGGGAGAGAAATGAGTTGAGACTGAGATCAACTTCAGCTGTTTTTTCTAAGTAGCTCTGTTAATTAGCATTATATCCCGACATAACTATATCCCTTGATACTCATTAGTAGGAAATTATAAAATAAATGATTAAAACCAGAGGGCATTAAATGTCTACGTTATATACTGAATACAGTACTGCAGTAGGAATAGGGGTAGGCTGCTCATGTTACTGCTTTCTCTTCCTCTGAAATTTCATACCTTATTAAAAAGTTTCCCAGAAGGGTTATTGGACTGGAATTATACATTAACAATGAGAACAAGGTAGTTATTCTCTTGCCTACAAAAATAAATGGCTACCATAAAAGTATATTTTTTAGAGAAGTCAATTATACCTTAAAGAAGGAGGAAAAATTCTTAGCAATGTTTTGGATAAGAAATGCATTGGATAAGAGCAATGATGTAGCTGGGGAATGCAAGTATTTTGGTGTGAAGATTAGGGACTGACTGAATCAACCCCCTTGTGAGGGTGGCAGTCCCATTATGTTTGCTACAGGTTGGCTTGTGTAATTGTTTTTTAGGAGGTTATCAGCATGTTCAATCAAAAAGCTAATATGTGCATTATTGCTTTGCTAGTTTTTAAGCCCTTTTCTCATTATAGCTATCAATCTTGATTAAAAGCTATTCTCCAAATGTTTGGTTCCATTGATGTGAAGTGTTTCTTGCCTTCTCTGTAACCAAAGGGAAGGTATCTTCATTCAGGTTAATTGCCAGTGCTTAATGCTAACTGCAAATACCAGAGCACTGCTTGAGGTGAAAAATAAAAAAGAGCAACTGTTAAGATGTCCCTTCCTTGTGTATTTACCAGAACAGTGTGCTTGCCATTGGGGTCATAATATGCCAGTGAAAATGTCATGAATACTGTTTTCAAGATGATAATTTCCAGTTCTTTGTCAGTGAACGTGTATTGTCTCAGTCCTTTACCAGAAGCTGGAGGAGGGGAAGATAGTACATGCAACAGTGGGTATAGAAATACACAGCAGTCAAAGCACAATAAGCCAGTGCCAAAAGGGGGAGTGATGTACAGTCATGTTGAGCTCAGGCAAAACCAGAAGCAGTGCTATTGTAATGTGAAATGTGTGGGTGGACCCTCATGTCAATGATTGTGATGATGTGCATGGGCATAAATCTCCAGTCAGCATTTGCAGGAATGTTGTAGCCTTTCACAATAGTTAACCAGTTCAGAAATAATTAGAGGCATGCATGCATACATGTTTGCTATCCAAAGCTTTCTATAGCTGGGACCTTAGAACGATGCTTTGGTTTATTGTAATTTTATTTGCTGTGATAAAAGAAAACCTACGCCAGGCTTGAGATATCCTGAAGTCTATTTAACTACATTCTATAACCTGCAATTTTACAGGGAAAAGAAAAGTCTAAGATAATTGAGACTGTTTCTTTGTGTAGCTCAGGCCATAGGAATTCCTATAAAGCCTAGAAATTTAATACTGGATGGACAGGAGGGAGCTTTTTAAAGCTAGCAGTGATTTGTGGGTTCATTTCCAGGAGTGATGGCTTAAAATGTTCTAAAACCTTAGTAAACTGCCCCAATAGCAAATGTTCTTCACTTAACATTTGGGCTTTATTCCTCATCTGAAATAGTTTAGTTCTGTTTCTGGCTTGTGAATCTTGCTCTATACTTGTCTGCCAGATTGAGATACTTCCACTGAAGGTTTCTGTTTTGTCTTGGAGGTTATCACTGTTACTGTTCTCAGTTAAATGGACAGACTTCTTGCACTAGGTGTAAAAAACAAACAAACAAAAACACTAAACTTTCAGTCATTTTCCTGAATCTTCCCTGAATTTTTCCACAACATCTTTCTAGGTCCAAAATAAAGCCTGTAATCTTTTGTGACAAAATAAATCACTTATGAATTCAGCTTCAAGACAACTCTAAATGAAATGTTTTGGTTTGGCTGGCTGTCTGGAAGACTATTGTCAATATTTCCTCTCAGCAGGTATAACAAAAAGAAAAAATGGAGGCCCAGTCCTCTTGGAGGCTAAATGCCTTGGTGCTCAGTGCTCTGTTGGTATTAAATATATCTGTATGCCCTCAAGCCAGCTGTGGTCCCAGAGCTACCTGCCTGGAAGGCTCCTGCCAAATTGAAATTGGCAACAACTTCCCCAACGTGTGGACAGGAACTCATTGCTTATTTTTCCTGATGGATTTTTCTTTTATTAAATATGTAATAATAAATAGAATATTTTCTGTTTGAGAGGTGGGAGAGAAGTGGGGAAAATGACTCCAGGATCTAGGGATCCCTAAAGGGGCTGTATTGGAAAGTGTATTTCCATTTCCAGGGACTGAGTCTCTTCCTGCAGCGTGAGCACACGAATTCAAGCCTAAACAGTACAACACCAGGAAAAGCTTGAGTCCTAAAGATTGTTATGAGAGATTTCTTCTCCTCTCTCAAAGATTCAAGAAAGATTCAAGTTTTGCTGCTGCTCAAATTGAACAGCACCTTGTCCCAGATCAACTCTTTCCCTGCCTTCTGGAGGGATTGTTCAAAGTGTAGGCACTTGCCTACACTTGAATGAATGAATGAAGACTTTCAGGCCTTTTGGATGCTACTTCAGAAAAAAAGCATTCCAGGTCTGTTGAAAGTAAGCAAGAAATCTGAACATGCTTTGTTGATTACTGTGTCTTATGATCGCAAAGGTCCTTTGGGCAAGGGTTATTTCTTATAGTGCCAGACATCCAACTACTTACCTGGATCCTACTTACCTGGATCTGGAATAGGTAACTCACTATAGAAAACTAGAAGAATATTCCTTTTATACATATAGAGGGTTTATTTTTATGTAATTTATAACCATTCCTTAAAATGTAATGATCAAAAGACAAGTTGCAGGTGCATAATTTCAGCTGTCTGCCATTGTTTATTCTTTGAGGAGTGTGGACATCACACCTCAAAAATACTTAAAACTATTTATCCTCACTAAAAAAAAAAAAAAAAAAAAAAAAAAAAGCTAGAATTAAAGAGCACTGTCTAAAGATAAAGTAATTCCCTTTTTTAACTGATATTTTAAACCAGGCTGTCATCCTTACTTTGCTTTGTTCAACTCAAAATGGAGCTGCACCCATGCTAATAAGGTGGGAAGATAATCAGGTCACTTTTCTTTAGGGATTTTTTTTTTTCTTTTTAGAAAGTGTCATGATAAGCAGATACTCCCTATTGATCTTAAGTAATTTCCTTTGAAGAGCTGAAATAACTTATATTTGGTTGAGTGGCATGAACATTTTTTGTTTTGGTTAAATCAGAGAGTAAATTGAGGTATGCTTTACAAATTTACAAATATTGATATATAAGTGCACTCAAAATGTCCTACTTCAAAAACTTCAAAAAATTCAACTATTTAAAGAGAGAGTCTCTATTCCTACCGTGCTGAATCCCATTAAAGACAAAATTTTACAAGAGAAGATGGACTTACAAGGATACATGGCCTTCTTCAAGGTATTGCCCCTTAAATCTCATTTGTAGTTTATAGAATCATTTGAAGTGCTATGTGATAAATTAACTGATGATACAATATTTGATGCTGTGCACCTCCATTTTTATGCCTTTAGTAAATATTGAAGTCTTGTTAGATGTTTTCATTTAATGACTTTCTTGATGTGTTTGGATTTCAAATAATCTGTTTTCATTTTGTCATTTCATTTCACATTGTCTAATTCTGTGACACTATTCTGGTTCTTGTGAATGACACACAAATGATTATTCTTAGGTAATGAGTGTAATTCTATTCAAATAAATAATTTGAAGAAGCTTCTCTAAAAAAAAGACACAAACAAACTCCCCAATAAGAATAAAGCAAACTTTGATTTTCCTGTATCTGGCTTCCAGTATGGTGCATCAGAGGAATAAGTCATATGTTGTCAGTCAACACATCAGTGAGATTGCTTGTAATTTGATTTAAGTTTAGATTAATTGAAACAGACAATATTGATTGTTACCACTAAAAGAACTGGAAGCTATTTCATATAGCAGAAGTCAAATGGAATGACTTGGAAGACAAGTCCAACTGTTACGCAAGTAGGCTTATTATGTTTGATATTTGTTCTTGGAGGAAAAGTATCCTATTTTCATTTGGAAGGAGATGTTTATTTCAAAGTTGACTGTACTATGTATGATCCAGTCTACCGCAGTTCACTAAGGCTTTCTAGTCCTCAGGTGGTTAATGGATGCTGTCTGGAAAGATCATATATTTGGGCTAGCAGTATTTCACAATGCTGCTTCCCTCTAACTCCATACAGAAACTCACATCTATATACCTCTGCCAGAACTTAGCCCACAGCTTTGGTGCCAGCAATGCATTGCTCTTGGAAAAACAAGGAACATCACTCTACAATATTTTTAATTCAATTTGGCTCAATGAGTAGCTCTCCCGTACCTGAATCTTACATAAGGGAATCTTACATAAGGCAGTCTGACAGTTCACTGATGCTTACTGGTCAGACCCATTTTAGATGCTGTTTTTCACCAGTTTGATTCAGTATTTGAGTCTAAATGAATGGAAAAGAAAAGTCTGAATGGGATTTTCAGCCATTACTGAAGTAAGGTCAAAGCATACAGAGATACTGCAGGAAATTAAGCCATTTTGAAGAACAATTTTACCTGCAAAGTTGATCCCTGTTAGGGAAATTAAAGTGGGAAGGAGGTTTTCTTCTCCTTGCCACAACACCATCCGAAGAAATAACCTCACATACCAGGACAGTAGTGCAGCTTTACTGCCAGAGCAGTGCTCAGGTGTTAGTGAATACATCTTGTAAACCTGTGTCACAATGCCACCTGGTGCCTCCCACAGGAACAGGAGATGGAGGCAACTTCGAAAGGCATGCATGCACCATGAGTCGGCTAACATTCCACCAATTTTTTCACCAAAATTCTGCCCATGGTTTCTGTAGTAATGGAAGAGTGGGAGGAATGACTCGAAATCCCACAGTAGTAACTTCTGATAAAGTTTCATGTTTAACTCTTGATGTCGCAGTGTCGACATTTACAGATTACTTACCTACAGAAAGGGCATTTCTGGATGTAAGTGTGGCCAGAAGCACTGTAATGTCCATGCAGTAGCTTTTGTGCCTAATGGATAACAAAAATAAGGTTTTGATGCTTCATGCGTCATCGTAGCTACTGCACACTGCCAGTCTGTGCAGGAAAATGAAAATGCATAACTACATTTTATATGTAAGCAGGGACGTGCTGAGCGTTTGCCACTTGTCCCATTAGAAGGGGAGGAAGTTCATATTTCCAATAGTGTTCTTCTGATACTTGATTCAAAGCACTTTCATCATGTTCAAACTTGGACTGTGCTCATCTCCTTGGTGGAATATTTTAGAATTCAGTACAATCGGTGTTCAGTGTCACTTTGAATGCTGTATTTTATTTGACACTGGCTAGCCCACACAGCCAGGCACATAACTTTCCATGATAAACCAGAGTTTAAGAAGTTGGCATAGAGGTTCAGTGTATACTAGTTCTCTGGGTTGCTATTCTTCTCAAGCTGCCTGAAGACCTAACATGACAACCTCTCTTAAATCTAGAAGGATATTTTTGAAAACACGTGTACATTTTTTTTAAGACAAGCTAAACTGTGAAAATGTTATGAAACAGAGTCTGTGGTCTAGCTACTAAAAATTATTTTCCTATCATAAATTGTTCTTGACTGTCTCAAGTAGAATGCAAAAAATAACTTTTTTGCTTTATGCCTAGTAAGGATCAGGTTGAATAAATAAAAGTAATAAAAACTGGCTGCAGCACTATCCTCATAAATCAATCACAATTTCAGGGTGAAATAAGCATGTGAACTCTACTACTGCCGTGCTGGCAGAGCTATATGCAGTTGAGGTTACCTCCCAGTTGTCTATACTAGCCAGGAGAGTTGGAGAGACAGAGCCTCAGGCTGTTCAGCACTGAGTCCGGCAGCCTAGCTCCAACCCATCACAAGTGTAAAGCAAGCTGTCAGATTTTGTGCTCAAGTGGGAGAAGTGAGAATAAATTCCCTCCTGCTGACTGTGCAGGTGGGGTGGCAACCTTTCCCTATGGAGATAGCTAAGTTGCTGCCATCTTTACCTGTTGCAGAGATGTCTGTATAAAAGATCTAAACATCTTTCCTATCTTTCAGCCTACACCTGTCTTGAGAGTATGCTTTACCTAGGGTAGATCAAGGTCATTGGCATTCACTCTGAGATGGTAGTGTTTCAGCCATGGCAGTGGTTGTGCGCACTTGTACAGTACTGAAGTGTATTAACACTGAATGGAAGTCTTGTATCTAGAAGTAAAAGTCAGAAGAGAAAGTTAATGTTCTCATGGTAGTATTCACCTCTTTACATGATTTTTCTAGGTTATGGAGAGGACAGATAATGTATATAGGAAAGTCCAAGATATGCCAAACACAGTTAATGTCAAACCTTAATGAGTTAATGAGGTCTAAATGATTTTTATTTCCCTGTTGTGTAGCTAAAATTTATTTTTGAAAATGAATTAAAGTTTTTTTCTTAATCTTGTTTGTTATTTGTATAGACTAGCAAAGACTTTGCCTTCTTACATCTACTGAGATGTGGGTGCTTTCTGCTTGGAAAATCTGGTTGGAATGCAGAGCTAGTATTTGTATTAAACTGCTGTCTGAAGGAAGCAGGCATTCTTAAAACCACACAAGTCAGACTGTGCATTTAATAAACCCCCAAACTCTATTTTCCCAAACAAGGTATAAATCCTCTTCCTACTTCACAAAGCATTTTTTTATCATTAATACCTGTTAGTATTACTTTAGTATGACTTCACTGTTAGCAAGATGTTGGTTATCAGGAACTTTCTCTCCCTTTCCTCCCACCAGAATGTTTGGAAATCTGTTCGAGATTATGTATTAAACAGATTGAAAATAATTCTAGCATAGAAAATATGTGAACTATTTTTTCCTTTTTGTTTGAATATATGAATCTCTGCCTCCTTTCTAGAGCAGAGTGGATCACTACTACTTTGAAGGATTGTTTTGCTGCAAACCCCTCTCCTTGCTTTTAAGATTGTGCTGACTGAGTGGCTTGTGTCACAGCTGTTGACTGAGGGAGGTCTTATTTGGTGATTACATTGTACTGTTCTAGTGCTCTTAATCCATTTAATTTGCTTGTAAATGAGTTGCCTTCATTTTCTCTCTTGCTTCTACTATTGTGTGGTACCTTCTCACTTGTATGTCAAGGTGAGCTATTTCCCCATTTCTAAAGAATGCTCTCACATAATCCCACAGAGTATGAGGAAAACATGCTACTTTGTAAAGTTTTAATGTCTCCTTGCATTATAGGCTGTGTACAGATTACCTTTTGACAAACAGCTCATCTAACAAGCTGACAAAATTTCCTTAATTGTCTTCACCTGAATTATTGTGTGCAATTGCCTCAGATCCTGAGGACAACTATTGTCAGGAATTACAGAGCTATTTCAATCTTCAGCAATGCTTCTCTTCTTAAATATTGGTTTCTGGTCCCTACGCAGTGTCTTTATTGTTAGACAGCTCAAATATTTTTGTGTTCTCCTAGACATTAAACCTTTTGGAGATAAAGCCATCTTTGGCACCCTGTTCTTGCGGAGCCTGAAATTGCAGGTGTGGTTACACAGTATGGCAGAGATGCTGCAGTGGGTTGGGGCTATTGATATGAATGCAGCAGTTCCTCCTTTTCTTCTCCTTTTGCACCCTTTGCCTCTGCTGTGGTGGTCTTGCATACTCTGTTCATCAGCTCTTGTGCTTTTCTGACGCTGCAATAAACTAACTGAACTTGCTGGCTCAGAAGAAAACTAGTCATTGCATTTATTGGGTCAGTTTCCTTCTGGATTAACAAGGTGAATACTTTAGCCATACAGTTTGAAAAACATTAGAGCTGTGAATAATTGTCCAATAGAAAAAGTAGTAGAGGAATTCTTCCACATTTATTCCATCTCCAGCTGTGTATGTAAATAATGCATAATATATGCATAATAAATGGATTCTCCTCTATGAGTAATATTAAGGTACTTAATGTTTTGTTTTTTTTATATAGCTAAGCTCTATTTTGCAGCATCTGTAAAATAATGTTTTTGAAACCTTCTACTATCTAATCAGAGGCAGGGTTTTACTTTCTCCTTTATGAGCTACGTTCCTTACCTTGGATAATTGCTATGTGCCTGTTATTAGCTGACTAATAGGTGACCATAACATTGATTTTAATAGTTCATTTTACTCAGTGGATCCTAGGAGACTAAAAAGGCAAAGATCTTTGAGTATAGAATAGATAAGTCAGTTTAATTGTATTGGATGAAAACGGACAAGTATAGAACAAAATCAATGTTGGCATTGTCAGGTAGCTGTTGTTTTCTTGATGCTGTTTAAATTTCTTTCATAACATTTTCTGCATTAAGATTAAAATTTTGTTTTGATACTTCTGGTACCTTTCTTTTGAGTTTATACAGAGGCAAAAGATCCTAGTTCCCCAAAGGGAAATTTAAACCCATCTAACTGCATCTGAGTCAGCAGAACTTTTGGGTTTCCTGATTGCTTTTTTATTGTGTTGTTCTAATGGAGGAGTTCATTCAAATTATGAAACTGTTAGAAGAATTTATTATATTGGTATATGGTTATTTCAGATTCTGGCAGTCCCCAATGGGGTAGTTTTACTTGGGTGGACAGCTGAGTTCCACCGTGGCCATGCTCTCACTCCCCCTTCTCAAAGGGGAAGAAAACACAACACAAAGGGCTCAAGGGTTGAAATAAGGATGAGGAGATCACTCAACAATTATCATGACTGGCAAAACAGACTCAGAGTAGGCAGATAGTAAAACTTATTGCCTATTACTAACAAGCAAGAGAAGTGAGGAACAAAAGAAAGAAACCAAAACCACTTCCCCCCATCCGCCCTCTTCCACCGTCTCCCTGCCCCTCTCCCCCCCCCCCCCCCCCCCAGCAGCACAGGGGAAGGGGGAATGGGGGCTGCTGTCAGACCATGATGCTTTGTCTCTGCCACTCCTTCATGGTCACTCTGCCCCTGCTCCAACATGGGGTCCCTCCCATGGGATGCTGTCCTTCCTGAACTCATCCTGTGTGGGCAGCAGCTCTTCAAGAACTGCTAAAGATATGTGTCCATACCTCAGGAGCAAACTGCTCCAACCTGGGTCCCCCACGGGCAGCAGCTCATGCCAGGTCACCTGCTCCTGCATGGGCTCCTCTCCACAGGCTACAGGTCTGGCCCAGAATCTGTTCCAGAGGGGGTCCTCCACACATCACAGCCTCTTTCAGTGCAGGGCCACCTGCTCCATTGTGGTGTCCTCCCTGGGCTGCAGCGTGGAACCCTGCTCCACCGTGGTACTCCGTGGGCTGCAGGGGGACAGCCTGCTTCACCATGGGCCTCACCACAGGCCGCAGGGGACTTCTGCTCTGGTGCCTGGAGCACCTCTCCTCCTCCTTCTGCACTGACCTTGGCTCCTGCAAGGCTGTTCCTCACTCCTCTCTCTCCCCGCTGCTGTGTATCGGTAGTATTTTTTCCCCTTTCTTAAATATGCTTTCACAGAGGCACAAACAACATCACGTATTGGCTCAGCTCTGATCAGCAGTGGGGCCCTTATCTAATATGGGGCAGCTTCAGGATTCTTCTTGCAGAAGCCACCCCTATAGTCTCCTGCTACCAAAACCTTGCCATGTAAACCCACTACACCTGACCTCTAGGACAGGTGCTTTTATATGAGGCATTTTATAGCCTCATTTGAGGCAACTGTAGATGCATTATCATGTCTTGGCTCACCTCAGTGAGAAAGGAGCTTGAAACTGGTAAGCAGGAATATGACTGTTAATGCAACTGCTCTCAGGAACAGATGCAGCCTCGGCAGGAATGGGCAGGATGACCAGCCCTAATCATATCAGCTGGCATGGGAATGGGATGTCTGTCTGTCTTACCTCCCTCCCCCACTAAGTGCTGGCCAGCAACATCGCTGAGGCCTGTGGATAATCTACACTTGTTTAATATTATTGTCAATTCTATCCAAATTTAGGAACTGTTCCAGCACATTGGCACTTCAGAGCTTGGCTCCAGTCTTATCCAGGTAGAATCTAACTGACTTTGTTAATCAGTGACAAAATACATAGCTTTTTTTTTGTTTCTTTTGAGTTCTTTTTGGTATTAAAAAGAAATCACGTCTTGATTCTACTCTATTGACAAGAGTACTTGTTAATGTTGTACATTTTAAAGAAGCTTCCTTGTTTAAAGGTTAAGAGGTTAACAACTGAACCCAGATTGTCTCCAGTGATTCTAGCTCAATTTTCTTGAGCTTATTGAAAGCAATCTGCTGCAAAGAAGCTAATTAAAGGAGACAATGTTTGGGCACTAGTGTGTATGTATTCTTACAGATACTACACATTTCTTTCCTGTAATTTGGTAAAATCAAGTAGTCATCTATCTTCTTTTCTCTTCTGGTATTGGTAGTGTGGAAAGCAAACTACACTTCCCTCCAAAATATCTAGGTGGATCTGGTGTGCTACAAGAAGGATACTCTAGTATTTCTAGCTGGGTAACTTTGCTAATAAAAGTGGTACTGCCAGATTCATCAGTTTTCCACAGTTGAATTGATGGCTGTTGGCTGGCTTAGGTGATTCAAAGGATGCCAAAATCATGCTTACTTAAGGGCACTTGATTGAAGCTTGTAATGTTAAGCAATTAAGTATGTTTTCATTTTTTTTTTTTTCTAGTTTTTATTCAGTGTCTTACTCTGGTAGATTGCTTGTTTTGAACTTGAGAGCGGTAATTGAGCCATTCTTGTCATGTTTTGCTCTATTTTGCTCTATGCAATAGGGAAGTGTTTCTTCATTATATAGAAGATGACAGCATTACTTCAGATCTGGATGTAGATGACATTTAAGTTAGTAACAGTTGAATCAAAAGGTCTGACTGTAGACTCCTGTGATATGTGGGATGTGGATTTGCAGATTTGCAGGATTTAGTTCTGACAGCAGTGTTTTGAATCATTTGCTTAAGTCCTGAAAATCTTATGTTGTAGAAACTGAAAGGGTGTGCTACAACTTTGAACTTGCTTGATATCACTTAGACTATGGGTGAGAATATCTACACAAAAATAACTTTTCCCTTTAGAACACTAAAAATCCTAGAAATTTGTCAAATTGCTCTCTGTTGAAAGCAGGACCTCTTATATCTAATTTAGGTAACTTTGATAGATCTATAGTTGCCTTTGCAGGGCAGAATAGTTTCTCATGCTGTTTGGCATAATTCTTCCTATGCCAAATGGCTGTGTTTTAACCATCAAAACAAATACGGTGCAAAGTATTTTGCAGTGGGGGACCTAGTGGTCGGTCAGATCTGATGTGGAGCCCATTTGATTCTGAGCCCTATAAGAAAATATCAGAAGACCTTTTGCTTCTGAGAAGGTGTTTCTTTCCTCCACAATATCTATCATCCACTCCTCATGCTGTTGGCTTGAGATCTGAAAAAGTCAAAAGGTCTGTAATGATTGTTAAGGATGTTGGCAATAATTGTCTCTATCAGGTGGAAAATGCATAGATATCACGATGATGGGCTGGTGACACATTCCCCATAGATAAGGGCATGGCTGTCTAACTTTACTGTTTCAGAAGCTTTCCTTAGTCTTCCTTTGCCTTCTTCAGAACTATATTTTAGGATAATTCAATTCTGCTTTTAAGCCCCCAAATGTTACTGCTAAAAATAGATGCTGAGAAATAGAGTTCTATTGTTTTTTTCCTTAAAAAAAAAGGGGGGGGGGGGGGGGGCAGCACAAAAAACCAAGGGGGTGGAGGGATAAATACTTCTGACAGCCTGATCTGCCTCTTCTTTTTGTAAGACGTGTGAACTTGAAAATCAGAGTAATTAATCAATGTGAACTTTCCAGATTTATCATTGTTAAAGTGCACCTGTGCCAAGCAACATTGTGCTGATTCTGCGTGAAAATTTGCAGCATATTCATTAACCACCTCTGGTTTTTGGGCCTCATTTGCAGAGAAAGGCCAGGGAGAAGGGGGATTTTGGTTTGTGCTGAGGCAGTGCTGTACAAAGCAAGCGGAGACTTGGGCTAAAAGATCCAGTTGCACTCTGTGTTTTTTCCCTGTCTTTCTTCCTTAAACTTTTAATGAAAAGGAGGCTATACCTGAGGACAGACAGATGGTCATTTACCCATGCCTATACACTATACTGTTCCTATAAATGCGTTTTTCACTGAGCTTATTAGGTGGTAGCTGATGCCTAGATACAAACACTTTCAGTGGAAGGTAGCTGGGAGTCTGTCTTCCCTTTCTACATGTATCAGAGAAGTCTGGCTGCACAGACTTCTAGAGGGGAGTCTTGAAATGTGCCAGCATGTGTGGAGCTGACATCCTCCTGCTTGGCCGTGAGTTACTGCAGAGCTGCTCCTGCCTAGCGATGATAAGTGTCTGCTGAGTGGTCTCACTTGTGTGCAGTGTGCCTGTGTCTTGGCCTTGCTTGCCTGCTGGCTGCTGAATACAGCTGTTAGGTTTATTTATGTATTAACCTTGCCTGAAGCATATGCAGACATCAGAATTTTATTTTGGTGGAACTTAATTTTCATGACACAATTTTATCTGTTTTAATAATGAGTTGAAGGAAAAAAATCAAAATGAAATGTGAAACTTCCCAAAGAGAAATTGTTGATTTTATAAAGACACACACAAAAAAATTATGTTTCAATTTAAGTATATAGTCAAGTCTGCTGCTACAGATAAAGGAACACTCTTTTACATGCTTTTCTGTCAAACCATTTAATAGGAAAAAAATTGACGTTCTCCAAACAGTACTAATCAGAAATTACCCTAGAGGACTTTGAAAATAATGGAATATCCGTATACTGGCATCAATAATAGTAATATATAATTATACAGTACTACTTATATGTCATGAAATAATGAAGATCCCTACAAAGATGTTGAAGAAATAATTAGAGGTTCTGATGTATTGTTTTGGAAAGTTCAGTGCAGTTTTCTGTTCATAATTACAATTCCATGCATTCACAGGAATAAAAACAGTTGTTTTTATTTTTTTTTAATTATGAGGTTTTTGTCAGCTTTCACGCTCCAATAGTTAAAACTGCTTTTTCTATAACAGGAAAGCTATCAGTAATGTGTGTGTTCAAAGGTTCAGAATATCAGTCTTCTGGCTAGATCATGTAAACAAGGATTTAAAGGAGCTCTGTATATATGGCTGCCAAACAGCAATGAAATTCTCCAACTGTATGGTGGGTCGTTCATTCACTTTTTTCTTTAGAGAGGAGGCTGACTCAGATATTTTTGACAGCCGTGTTTAAAAATAGGGGAGAGATACTGGGGTATGACTGCCTGACAGAGTCTAGGTACTACATGTGGAGTACAGAGAAAAAAAAAAAAAAAAAAAAAAAAAAAAGATTTATTAGATCCTGCAGACAATCAAGGAAAGGTAGAATATGCATCTCCCACAGGTCCTGTGCTTTTCAGCTGTCCCCTTTCTGCATTGTTTATAGAGAAGTGTCATACTCATTTTACCTAGCTTGTGGCTGGCATCTAACTACAAGCACTTACAATGCCAGCAGCTCTGTGAGCTTGGCCATCGTGAATGCTTGATATGTGTACACAGGGTTGACTGTCACAAGTCAGCTGTCACACACCATCAAATAAAAGGTGTGATTATGAAGTTTTAAAAAAATGTATGATTATGAAGTTCCCCTTTCCTGTGCCCCCCACCGCAGCCCTTAGACAAAGCTATTAAAAAACAATGTACTTAGAACAACTGTGATAATTTCACATACAGGTTGGCAACATAAGTTGTTGATCTCAAATACTGATAATCCTGAATGGCAACTTATGGTATTGCAGACATCATTTATGAAATACTACTTGCATTAAAATGAATGTGCTGAGTGGAGTTGATGAATTATCAGAAAGCTCAAACAAATCTGGAAGACCCCTACTGATATGGTACTGTCCACATTACTTTTCTAATCATTGTCATCCACTGACATCAATCATGTTGATGATGGAGCTGCATTTTTGCCTGCTCCCCTGCCACCCCAGTGCAGGTATGGGAGGGTAGAAGCTGGTTGTTTCACCAACCATTTTAACAGCCATAGTGTGATAGGTAACTGTATTACCACCAGCTGTATAAGGTCATGAGGCAAGCAGCAAAATGACCTGTCAAATGATGTTTGTTTCAGCCTTTGTTTATTTACCTGTTTATTTAAGGGCTTCGTTGATCCTTGGGGGCTTCTTTCACGTGGAGAAAGGGAGAAGGCAACTTGAAATTTATGTCTCTGTGCTTGCAGATAGAGATAATTGTTGTATTAGAAGATGGCACTGAGTTGGTGCTCTGAGTTATGGGTTCCCCCAGTTCATCCTGTTGTTAGTTTGTTCCTGCTGTAGGTTGCAACAGTCATGAATGAACAGAGCTGGTGCTAGTCAAAATATTGGGATACCAACTGCGGAAGTGAACAGAAATGAGGTCTTGCAAAGTGATGCAAGAAGCCCGGCACCAGCTTCTTGTGCCTGTGGTGTTCTTCAGGACCTGCTGGACCGTCGGTAGGGTTTCTACATCTTCCCAGCTCTGAGGAAGCTGAAGATTTTGATACTGCTCTCCTTCTGGCCTAGACAATCAATCATGGATACACACTGAACCTGTCTTGAGCGTGTCTTGAGACTCATCCTGTTTTATTGGAACTTTACCCTTTTATAAGACAGAGTTCCATGTGGGGTAATGTTTCTTGCCTAATTTCTCCCACTAGTCTTCCTTGCCATCCCTTGATCAGGATATTGACTGACCTGTCCAGTCAGAAGAAAATCTTGCTAGTAATCTTGGCCTCCTTTTCTACTCAAATGGAGAAAATCCAAAACTGCCACCATGCCCCCCTCAATGTCTCCTTCAGGTTCCTGTGCTGTTTACTGCATGAGATGAGTCAATGCTTGAAATGCAGTCAAAATTCCCAGATTTGCAGCCTTGACAGCTGCCTTGATGGCTGTCAGATAGACTTTTAATCAGGTATCTGAAAACTGGGTAGGTGCTTGGAATGCAGTATGGCTGGGGAAACTTAGAGCTAGTGTTCATCCAGAACAAAGTAAAAGATGTAATTTAACATAGACAAATTTCCCTTGCTCACACCCTCATGCAAAGCAATTGTGTCATCTCTGTCGAGTCACTTTGTGTTCCTCCCTAGGGTGCCTGCCAACTGCCCCCTACATCCTCACTGCCCAGCACCTTGTTGTGGCTTGAAGAAACTGTGCGTTTCATACAGCCATCACTCTACGAAATAAGCCGCTTTCAGAAATGTCATTTAATATCTGGGGTTTTAACTACTGCTCTTAACTGTCCTTATTTCACAGCTAAAAATGCCTTAATGGAAACAAAAAGTTACTGTATTAAAAATACATTTTCTTCAAAAGAGGGAATTGAAATGCCATCTGCACTACTTCTGGTTCCCATTCAGCTCCTTAAAATGAATGTCAAATTAACAGCAGCACTTCCCCGTCCTTGCTTCCTTCTCCATCTCATAGCTTACTCTAAGGTTCAGCCAGAATCCTTAGGAAAGTAGAGAATATCACCTTTGCAAAAACTTCAGCAAGACTTGGTGTTTTTCTTGTTGTTTCCTCCCCCATGCTCATTCTCTAGCTGTTGCAGCTTCCCCACAGTGTTCCTGGGGTCTTATCTTTCCTTCCCTGCAGGCAGGTTGCTGCTGGTGTGGGGAGGCTGGGCAGAAAATCCTGCTGGTTTCTGCTGCGGCACTGCTTGTAGCTTCTGGTCTCAGGCACCACTGGCCAAGGGCACTGGGCATCCCCTAGCATTTATCTCCATGTCTTTACCTCATCTCCCAGATATTCCCCTACTTCCCAGGTGTCTCCTCCAGCCAGGATCTTTTCCTTCTACTTGGGCCCCCTTCTTCTCTCAGATACGCACATATCTTGGCACCAGCTCTTCTTTCTGGTAACCAAACCTCTGGGTTCTCCAGTCCAAATAGTCTATGTGCTGAAGCAGAGTGAATAATGAGCCTATAAACTGGTGGTCTGCTTCATGTCTCTCATAGTTGGAGGATTCAGGATGTGCCACTTCCACTAGGTCCAGGTGTTATGAAATTCCAAGCAGCCCATTACTGACTGCAGCTTGCAAGCAGCAGGCTCCTGCTTGGGAGTTCAGGAGTTCAATTTCAGACATTCACCCATGTGCATACACACATTATCTGCTGCCTGCTAGTGCCCACAGTTTCAGCTGTATTTTTCATTGACTGCAGGTGTCTGACTCTTCCATGTGTGCCATGAGGGATGTGAACTTCTCCCTTGGACTAGGCACCACAAAGAACAGAGCCTCACATTCAAGGGCATATTTTTGCTTGTTTAATGATCTGTGTTATATACTTCGGTTTGCATAGGGAAGATGATGTTTTTAAACTGGAGGTAGAGTGCCAGTGTAGGATGAATTATTCCCATTGAGGCAGTCTGGCTCTGTTTAGAGGAAATTTAGTTACAATGTGTTTGTTTCTCAGCACAGTGCTTTCCAAACTGCAGATTGCAAGGCTGTCACAAAGACAATTCCTCATGTTAGTGCATGGTGTAGAGTCCTAGCTAGCTAAGATTTCCGCTTGTACCTTTATGGAATTATTGCAATAGGTAAAACTTTTCCAAATGCTTTAATGTTTATTCTCCTTTTTGAATGAAAACTTCAAATGTAATTTTTTTTCTGATTAATTTGGGGACAGGGTAGGGAAAATATTTTAATGTGATTGGAGAGCTACTGGCGTCTGTGCTACTCCTAAGGTGGAGGCTTTCTTTCTACTTTTTTTCCTCTTTAGTAAAAGGCTTAAATCAGTTCAAAAGGGAGAGTGAAGCTCTGAATTCTCATATGGAGACTTGTTTCATAGCTGGTTTCCTATGACAGGAAATGCTGTGCCCCCGCTCTCATGTATCTTGGTCTGGGCTCTGCGATCAGCATCTTCCCAGAGAAGCAAACCTGTTTAGGAAGTTTACAGATAGCAATTTGGTCTTCAGTGTAGCAGAGGCTCATCTGTTAATTACTTTGAAGATACCTTGAACTGGCATCTGAAACTGACTGTAGAGATAAGTCCTAGCCATGAACTTCTGTCATCTCCTTTGCCAAGCCTTTGGTGTTTAGAGGATAATAGATAAGGAGGATATCCAGGACAGAATCTAACTATCTAACTGATGTAAAAGATTTTCTTTCTTTTTTTTTTTTTTTTTTTTTTTTTTTTAATGGAGGCCTAAATTGTTTCAGGAGCAAAACCAGTCCTCTCTGGGGCTGTTATCCAGGGATTTTTCCACAGAAGGTGTCAGCAAAGAAAATGAGTGGACATAAGGCCAGGTAGTCACACAGAAGTGACAGTGAGTCAGTCAAATACTGGTAGCATCTACTGTGCAAATAATAGCCACTTCAGTTTGTTATTTGAATTGATATGTTTTCTTTAAGTTGAATTGAAAGAAATATTTTCCTAAGATATGTTGTTGAATTTTCTTTTTTTGATGAAAGAATGCTCTCTTTGTGTCTTGTGGTCCTGCACTACCCATCCTTATTTGCTTCCTCCCCACATAAACCCAGCTTGGATTGAGTTGAAATCTTTTGCTTAATGAAGCAAATCATCATATTCTGAGGTTGTTTAAATATTTTGTCGTAACCTTTTTTTCAAGGCAGTTTTCATTTCGAAACTTCTTTTTCTGTGGTAATAATGCTGAAGGAAAATGCTTCTGGCAAGTTAAACAATTTGTTTAGAGATGTTTAGAAATAACTGCATTCCCTGGTAGTTTTGGTTCGATCACTCAATGTCATTCGTCATCAAATCCATCTCCATTAGTCGAGTATGATACAAGCAAATAGGGATGTTTTCTCAGAGACACACTAGTGCCAGCACGTTGGAGGCTGAATTGAATACAATGTCTGAGTGCACCCTGTTGATGGCATTTGTTTTTATGGTGTTTGGGAGCAGTGCCCAAGGAATAGCTGATGTATTTGGTCAACTAATAACACAAAGTGGCAGACAGTCCATGCACTGTAGAGCTTGTAGCACATTGTTAATTGGGAAAAACTTGTGATGTATAACCAGCATGCTAACAGCAGTGCTGCTGCTGTTAAAATTTCTTCTGAAGGAGATAACAACAACTGATAAAATTAGTAGAGGAGAAGGAATATGTGCCATTGAACTTAAAGGGTGAGGGGTGAGAGTGGAGAATTAATGAGTGATTAGTGAATCTAAAATGGAGGTGAATTGAAGATGATGCATGGCAGATAATGGGAGATCGAAAGGAAAAGCGTCTTCTATGTTCTTAAACCAAAAAAGACTGGCTCTACTTTGACAGCTTCTGCTTCTTTGCAGTTTCTCCATATATTTTTCTTACATAGAATAACTTCAAGAAAGACAATCCTTTCCTGTTAACACTGTTTCAGGTAGTCCAGCATGGGATATTTTTTACCTGCTCTTATGGACTCAGGTAATGCAGTCTGTCCTCTCACATTGCCTGGCCTGGAACGTCAAACAGTTGCATCCTTCTTGGTGCTTTCCCGCTGGTTTTATGTTATGGAGGATTGTGGATGGGTGACTAAATGTACCTAGTAGCATTTATGAGCTGAGGAAAGTACAGGAGTCCAAGGCAAAATGCTTCAGGCAGCCACGGAGCCTTCCAACCTGCTGCAGAGAGAGAAGGTATTAAAGAGATATGGAAACAGGGATGAGACCTCTGAGTTCTGTTTCAGATCATGAGGGTGCCTGGAGAATGAAGAAAAAAGCCATATCTCCCCCTCTTCCCCCCCCCTTTTTTTTTTCCCTTTTATAAGAGTGAAAACGGGAGAAGTAAGAAAAAGAACTCAAGTTTCAGAGCTCAGCAGCTGTGGACCTTGTTGAAAATGATGCTGGGAGAGATCAGTGTGCCCCTATAGCCCAGTGAGCAGAAGCCTCCCTCCTTTCCCTCTCCCTCCCCTGCCCCCCTCACTCCCACTGTTTATTGTGCTATATAAAGTGGATGTTGTTCTCTATACCTCATCTCAGCCCTGCAGCTGGTGCTCTATTTTGAGAAGCAAGATGATGAAAAGAGGATCCTATGATTTGGTTTGAATTGCAGCTGCTCTTACCAGCTCAGCTGGGGCTCTCCAACACAGAAATGGTGCCTTACTTCTCTCTCTCTTATTAGAAATAAATATACCGCTCCTGTAGGTAATGGCTATCCTATGATGTGTGAGCCAAGCATAAATGTGATTCTGGTATAACCTCAGGGAGCTGCAGATAACTTAATTTTACTGTTTGTTGTCTTTGTAGCAGTGGCTGGCTACCAAGCACTTGGCTAAATTGTTTTTTGTGAAAAGAACAGGACAACCCTGCAGAGCATGGGAATGCTTCTTTGCTCAGTTTTTATTATAAGAGAATCTTAAAAGTTAAGTTGCAGTAATTACTGCTTGCAGGTAGCAGAGATTTATCATTGCTCTTTTGTAGAGATCTGCATATGTTAAAATACTCCCTTCTGCAGAAGCAATAGTAAATCCCTGTTTTACTGGCAAAAAATAATTTTCCTTCGCTTTAGAGGAGTATGGAGAGGGGTAACTGCTATTTAATGTCCCAATGAGACAAGCTACTGTGTTATTGATATTTACCTTAATATTTGTCTTAAAACCAACTTGCATTTTTTTGAAAGGTAAGATAAGCTTCCTCTGCATGCATGAAGAGAATATTTCTACCTGATCCTATGTCACAAAAAGATAACACAAAAATCATAATTGTTTCTGTCTCTGTGCAGAATCATGACACTAATGATCTTGAATTCTATAGCTCAAATGCTACATATCATACTGTTAAAATAATTTCATACAACCTATAAAAGCAAGGCATCCTAGGGCAATTAGACATGAAATGTTAACCTTGCTGCATTTCAGATATATGATGTGAATAAGCAAAATCTTTACTGATGCTGTGACAAACATTCTGCAAACGTAATGAATACCTATGTATATCTTTAGCAATTAGCAATTTTGTTATATAAATTGTAGGTGGTGAAGAAAATGTACATAATGTTTCAGACAATGGATGTTTTAAAGAAATATAAACAAACTAATTTTGGGGAGAGGGATGGTGGAGATATGGACTATATCAGCTCACAGATGGTCTAAATTCAGATAAGACTGAAAGTTTCGAAAGTTGCAGCTTTAAGCTTCAGTACCTGTGTTCTTGTCTGTCTGTCTTTGGAGCAGAGGTACTGTTAGGATTGGGGATAATCCTACATTTTCACCAAGGGAAAAAATCTTTGACTTATTTTAATTAAAAAAAAAAAAAAAAAACTAGTGAAAAATATTATCAATTAAGTTTTCAAAGGATTGGCTGGACTGTTTTTTGGTGTTGATGATACATAGCTCACAGATGCACAAACCAGCAACTTCCTTCTAGTTTGAGCAAAACTGTGATGCTAACTGGAGTTTTCCCTCAGTAGAGGGTTGTTGTCCTTTATGTGCATACTGAATACTCTTTGTTGGACCAGGTCTTGAGATGTTCTTGGCACCTGCAGCTCATTGACCTAAGAGAGATCAGTAGGTAATTCAGTATCCTGTGGTATCATCCTGTTGGAACTGAGCAGAGTGTAGTGAATATCCTTTGAAATCCTGTTTGAAGGCAGCTGTTATTTAGAAGGCTTAAACTACTTGTTATAGATAGCTTGTGACATTCCCATCCATCTTCTCTGAGATCAAAATAAATTAAGAAATGTAAACAAAGCAGGAACGTTCAAAGAGAAGAATTCAGTAATACTGTACTGATTTATCTCTTTTCCTTATGTCTTCAGGCTATTAAACTCCTTAAAATGAATGTCTTAACAAACAGTTTTTAACAGAAAATATTTCGGTTTTATAAACAACTATGGCAGTACATTGGGAAAAAATAATTTTATTCTGCACTGATTAGAGAGAACTTCATGTGTACCCCAACTATAAATTCTAAAGAATTATTACATCTGTTTATTTTGGGCTAATACTGAGTCTGTTTCAGCCGACATAAATTTGCATAGATGTATTGATTACAGGAATACCTCCAGCAAAGAATGCAGCCATTAAGCTTCATGGATAGAACGCAGATGATCTATTTGTGCTAACTTAATATCTACTATATCCTAACTAAAAATTCATCAATTATTTAACCAAAGTAAGGTAAAAGTATCCTTCTGCTTGCTAGCTACTTGCAATGGGTTAGTCACAATCCTGATTTTGTCAAATGGTGGGATCATACAGTGAAATTAGAAGGTACAAAAGTGAGCATCAAAGGCGAGAGAAGAATTTTGATAATCTCAGATATCAAAAGCTGTCTCTGAGTTAGGCTTTGAGGTCTTGTCTGAAGGAGTGGACCAGAACTATCAAAGGGTCATTTCATGTCATTTCTGAGTTGATCGTATTAGGCTGTTTTGTAGGAGAGTTGATCAGAAAATTGATAACTGCTTACTTTACTATCAGACCATATCAATTAATACTAGAAAAGATGTTGAGCAATAATTTAATTCACCAGCTACCACCAGATGTTGAAAGATCTATTTATTACTTGTTATAATTTTCTGTAATGATGCTCACTATTTCAGGTTAGTTCTTTAAGCAGTTTCTAATGATAGCTCCTTAATTTCAGGTATGATTTTATTTTGAAATTTTACTCATCCATAACTGATTTCAGCTGATTTTTTGTTCTTTCTCTGTTCTTTCTCTCTTGATGTTAGCCCTAGAATACTTCACTGGATAATTATAATTGAGGGGGTTGATCTGCACACCTCTCTGAATACTTTGATTGATGGGCTGTTTAAGAATCGACTTTGTGCTAATTGTATAAGGGTAAACAGCAGTGACTATGAATTGCTCTGTCAAATAATGCCATTAGCTTCAGATTAGTTTTTGAGAGTGATTTGTAAGTATAATTTGGGACCTCCAGTGAGAGCAAAACAGACTCTCAAGCAGAGGGTTCATAGATTGAGTCAAGAAGTTTTGGATACCAAATAAGGGAAACTGAGAGAACAACTCCAGAGGGAAGAGGTCAGCAATGCTGAGATTGCAGTGCTTAACCTCAGGTTGTTGTGCTGCTTATGTTTTAGTACTACAGCAGAACAGGAGGACTTTCTCTTTTTTATATAGCTTTGACTTCTCATTACCCCACCTACTTTGAAGCAGAGAAAACTCAGTGCCTTCTGAAGATCCTGAGAGGGGCTGACTTGGTGTCTGGGAGAAAAGAGGAATTTCCAGCCATTCTTTGGGGATATCAGCTGTAATCAGTGGAACTTGATAGATGAGTAGGGAAGGAATAAGCAGGAGTGGAACTGGTGCACTTCCTTGCTGTGTGAATTGCCAGAGTTTGTTACATGTAGCTGGCAAATTTCTTCTTAATGACCTGATAGACTTCAAGTTCAGTAGTAGCAAATCTGTGTTTCTTGTTGAAGATATAACTCCACTCCTGATCAGAGACCCTCGCTGTTCAGTATTGATTGTCATCTGCACCAGTTGTAACTAGTGTGGTTTGCTTTTGTTTGCCTTAATGGATGTTGGTTTTAATTCTCTGAATAAAGTTCCTTCATGAATGAAGAGACAATAACAACAAAAAAGTTGTCAGAGTATATCTGACTTACTAATGCATTTAGTAAGATCAAGAAAGATGAAGACTACTAAATGCAAATATAAAACTGAGGTGACTATTCTTTTGTAGCCAAAGTGAAAACTGAATAAAGCGTGAACTTTCTTACTCAGGGAATTTGCGTTGCCATTCGAAACCACAAGGGAAATGATCAACCCCACAAAAACTAATTAGTCAGATAAATGCAGATGGGGTGGAGGGAGCAAGGGAAGGGAGCAGGGAGTTGTTTTTGTTTGTTTGTTCATTTGTTTTCCTTTTGCTTTGTTAGCTTCTTAGGCACAGCATATAAAAATAATCAGACTTTCTTTGGCTAGTTTTATTATTTATTTCATTTATTTCTTTCACCATGAAAGGGGAAAAGTACACTTCTATTACACTAGAGCAGATTTAGCTTGTGAAGTACAAATCAGTATATATCCTGTTAGCTGACAGGGACCTTTCTAATTTCTAGCATTTTGCCTTCTAATGCTAATTGGAGAGACTTTCATGAAGCTACATAGCTGAGTGAGGAGCCTTCCCAACATACAACACGTGGCACATTTCAGTGTGCTTTGAGAGTCACACCTGCATGGGCCATGATTGAATAATGACAGTTATAAAGATACCTGTTCAGGGTATTATTGATTTCATAGTAATTCAAGGTATGACCCTACCTAGCTTCCACAATATGTTTGAATCTTGCAGTATCAGTTAACTGCAATGATATAACGTTCGCTAACAATGAGAATGCAAAATACATGGTTTTGGTTTGACTGTGTTCTTTCTGTCTTGCAACTCTGCCCTTCTCCCTAGTCTTTCTGTAACTAACTGCCGTAGATGCATACTGTTTTCTGTTATCACCATTTGTCTAAAGGAGAGAGCTATCGTGGGTTTCATAGCATTGATTGGTCTCAAGTTGTTAGTCTTCCCAATATCTTTCTGGAGGTTGTGTACCAGATCTTTAAAATACAGCTGATTCTTGCTCTCCCCTTTTCTCTATCTTTGTTTTGGTATGTATTGTAATTCTTTCACAGAGCCTGAGTATCCCAGCTTAAATTTTGCAAGAGAAGGAAAACTTGGGTGACTTTGTTTTAGATGCCCAACCTAACATATGGTAAATGTTCCCTGCTTCTCTGATATTTTTGTTCTTTAAATCAAACATATTTAAGTTCTGTTTCCTCTTAGTATGGAATCTTTTCCTCCTAACTTTCCTTCTAATTCCTCTAATCCTTAACTGCCTTTAAAAATTATTGTGGATTCTGTTTGCTGTTGCCTTTTCTTTATCTCATCTTGAAAGTTTTCTTGATGATGAGAATCCACCATTATCACCAGACTTTCCATGTGAAGATTTCCTTTTATTTTTCAGTTTCTGAGAAAAACTCAGCTCACATTTTTCTCTCAATTTCCTGTACCTATGGTTTCAAATATAGGAGTAGTAAATAGTTTGAAAATTGGCTGAAGTTTCTTGTTTCTGATGTGGCTGCATAGGGACTTTAGCTAGCACATAATGCTCTTGAATGCAGTCTATCATTCCTGCCCATACATCTACTCACCACCAGGACCTATGTCTGAGTCTTCATTATGAATATTTGTCATGTTGCAGGTGGGACAGCTATGAGCATCGCACTGGGGTCAGATAGGCCTGAGCTGTGTTTGCTGACCCCTGAAGCATAATTCTCTTATGGATGTTGGCTTTGTCCTGTTGTACAAACATACAATCTTGGGAATGGATAGATGCTCTACGGAGAGAGATAACTTGGCTTTAGCAGCGGATTATGCCAAAAAAGGAAAGGCAGCTCTGTAGCACTGGCTGTGTGATGTGCAGATAAAGCATATGTATTTTCATTGCAATCCTGCTGTCCCATACATGCTGCTCTCATTAAGTGTAATGAGGCTCATCTAAAAGCCTTAATAATCATTCGATATATTATTAAGCCCCAATTATTTGTGAACAATGCCAGTGTATGTGTTTGAGGTCAACATAGCATGCAAGTGCTTTAATTAGTGCATCATGTCCAATTGTATTCACTTACTGTTTTAATTAGAATGGTAATTGAGAATTGAGTATGTATGTCTTGTCTTTCATTTGCAGATGCATAAACCTATTTGTTGCTGTTGTAATTACTCCTTGCCCTACATCTTCTACCACCCCTTGTTTATTTACTATTCGATTAAGAAAATGTAAAGAGGAGATAGAGCTATTGTATAAAGGCTTATTTTGTTTTGGCCTGCCTTGATTGCATAATAATGTAATTGAATGATCATCCAAGATGACTGTGAGGTGGAGTCTTGCCTGTGTCTCTGCCATGTTGGATGTTTGGTCCCAATTAACCCATGAAAAACCAGTGAAAAAGTAGGGAGGAAACACATTTTATATCTTTCAATTGCTTTGAGTGTTTTTTCTGATAGTCATTGTGTCATCATGTACTCTAAATGCCTGCTGTGAACTTGTTATTTGCATTAACTGTAGTATCTTGGAGAGTTTTAATATTACCAACTCAACATGAATGTTCGGGGGTGTGGGGAGTGGAATGGAGAATGAAAAATGAAATTTTTATTGAAGTCCGGTTTGCAAATAGATGCAGCCCAGCTCGGTTGGCATTTGACATTTGAACGTATAAAAGCTTATAATAATTTCTGTTGCAGTGGAACATCTGTTAGATAATCAGAGATCAAATTAATGGAGGACTGAAAGCAATTAATTAAAGGTTACAAAATAATTAGTATAATAATATTAAACTAGCCCTTTCATAGCTTAAATTGCAGCCAGTTTTTGTGATAACACATTATTTTAAGGGACCTCAAAATTTCCTTTTGGAGGAAAAAAGGAATCAATAGGAAACATTTTTGTCGTCTGAGAAATTACATCAAACTGACCCAGGGTTAGAAAATGATTTATATCTATATAATTTTTAAAAGAACTTCACATTTTGAAATTCTAGCGATTTTGTTTCACATAAGGTCAAAAAGGGTTGCTTTCACTCTTCATACTATCTGTACAGTGAAATCTCCTTGGAGACAAATGCAGTAGTTTAACTGAAGAAGGTTCATTATAACTGAAGTAAGTTGTTAGTTTTGTGGGTAATATTGAGAGACCAGCTTGTTTCCTTTGACTTCACTGAATGCTATGGACTCATTTCTGCTTTCACAGAGGTAAAAGAGTGTTTTGTATGTAGTGGTGGGTTTTGTCTGTTTTGGAATATCATGTGGCTACTGATTTGAAAAGGGGGTGGCTTTTCCACAGGCAATCATTCTGCAGTTGCTGGTTGAAAATTCAGAAGCTTTTCTGAGAGTAGAGGGCTTTTTATGGGTAGGTGGCAATGTTGTTGTCTGTGCTGACAAACTTCACAGTTATGAGGATCTCGCTTCTGATAGGGCTGTCCTACCTGGAACTAAACTGTTCTTTGAGAAACTGAATTTAAAAAGATCATTTTTTTATGGTGTTCTTTTTTGGGCTGTGGCTGGGGTCTCTGCAGTCTAGCAGAATATCAACTTGCAGCTTTCCCACAGCTGTGCTGCTTATAATCATTCTTGTGTGAATTCTCTAGTGGCAAATAAGTTGAGCTCACTGCTCAGCCTTTCCCTTGGCTTACTACTTTGTCATCAAATTTCATTCCTTCATCTGTCCTGCTCCCACACCCTCAGCTGTGCATGGCAATTCTGAGCTCTGTGCAAAGCTCTGGTCACTTTGCCAGATCTGTTATGCTGTCTTATTTCACACAGGCCATAGAACCAACCAGGCTGTTTGACAAATCAATTTTTCAAATACCTGCTAAATCTCCATGCAAAACTTCAAACTAGCACAGTTAGCTTGTTTGGCAAAATCAGTTTTGGCACCTTTGTAGAGAGTGCCGTCTTTATTAATAGTCTCCCTCTTGAGCTTTATTGTTTGTTTGTACTTCTCATGGAGGGATGCCTTGGTCCCATCTGTGCAGCAGTTACTCCTGCATTAGCTGTCTCACTTCAGATGCTAAAAAAGTAAAAACTTTGTGAACGGGAGACACAAGCTTGACAAGGGAGTAGGATAGGGATATTCTCATAAGCTTTCTTATAAAGCTTGGTCAATGTAAAACACTATCAATCATTTGGGATGCAGCCTGCTGGGAACTTGGAGGCACCTTCCAATCTTTTCAGCAATAATCTCTTCCTTTTTGAGTAGAGGTTGCTAATCCTTTACTTAATTGTAGGTGGAAGTCCCTCAAAATCAAGGCTAATGCACCCTGGCAATGTTCATCTTTCCTACAACCAGGCAGCCCACCCTGAGATGGACCAACACTGAGCCCATGGAGCACCTCTGCAGGTAGACCCTGCCCTCCCTCCTTGGAAAGACAGAGCCGTTTGGTATCCAGAGCTGTCAGTCTGGCATTCTCCATGCACACAGACACACAGTGCAACACAACTTTGAAAGCAGTAGGAAATTATTTTAATTTCCTAGAGCACCCCCACTGCATGTGCACACATGCACAGAGTTTTTGTATTTTCTTGCTGCCCTAGACGCCCATATGTGTTTATTGTCTGCCTTGCTGACACCCTCTCGAGTGAGTCAGCAGTCTGGGAGGGAAGGACATTACAGCCGTTTTTCTTGCTCCTGTTCAGAAAGAAGCCTGCTTCTGTGACACTGTGAATAAAGCTGCTTACCCTGCCCTTTCTGAAACATACACATTCCACACAGTGTGGTATTTGCTTCTTATTGGCACCACTCAGTGTTTTGTTCCGGTGCCCTTCCAATTATTACTGTATGTTAATTTTGATTAGACAGGAGGCTGCTTTGTGAGTCTTGACTTTCTGCCAGTATAATCAAGTGTGAGCCATGGGAATGAAAAGCAAATGTTACTTTCAAAACCTCGTGAAGAATATATTACTTATAATTCGTAGTAAATATATATAATTCTAAAAAGAATAAATGTGTCTTTGTTGGACCAGGAATTGAGATGAGGAATCTACCCTAAAAGGAAGAAGAAATCTGAAAATAGGCACTATTTGTATAAAACATTTTGTTTGTTTGCATATATTCAGCACTCAACCTTTGTATTCTTTTAATTTTTAATCAGCTGTTCCTTTAATGGATCAACACCTGCTGTATGAATTAGAGGAGTAGAACCAATGTCAGCTAGAAAAAAAATAGTGATGGCTTCCTGATCTCCTTATTGCAAAACAGTCCACCAGGAATTCAGGCAGGAATTTATTCAGGCGAGGTCTGTGCTACTGAGACCAGGAGATCACTGTTTCCTCCTCTGGTCCAATCTACCAGTCTATTAATTACTCAGGTTTAACTCAAGAAAAGGGAATTACTTCCACACTCCTTTTGGGGGTGGAGTTCCAAAAATGAGTTTGAATTTTTCTTCTTTTTCTTTATTTCTTTGGGATTTCTTTTTTTCTTGCTCTGCCTGTTTTTCTGGCTATAGTGATTGTCCTTCCCTTCCTATAGTGATTGTCCTCCCCTTGCTCATCTCATGCTCCTTTTTGGCTGGCAGCTACTGACTTGTCATCATACATTACTTACTGCTGAGAGCATAAGTCCGATGTCCCTGCTGTATGCAGCTCAATCAGCAGCAGGTGCTGGAAGAGTAAAGCAAGTCAATATTTCATTCATTTGAAATCAAACACAATGGGTCACATATGGTGGCTCCAAGGAGCACTATACATAAGTCTGCTTTCTTTAAGTAGGTGCGCTAAACTGCTCTTACTAATGTACCACCAGACTGGCTATATAAATGTGATTGTAAGCAAGCAGCAAGATAAAGAAGTATTATCTAGGCTATAAAATGAAGTACCTGAACATGAGGAAATAGCAGATTGATGCTTTGGGACTGAACCTGCCTTTTGCATGTAACCCTGTGACTGAAACATTGCGGGGATTCTCATAGAATTACAGAATGGGTTGTAAGGGGTGTGCACAAAGAGGGAAAGACTATGTGGGCGCTTCCTATTTGTTGCCTCCTGATTTTACAGCTGCAGTATTACCTTAACCTGTTGTGTATAATTTAAAGTTTACTGGCATTAATACGTTTGCTTTTACTTTTATTCAGTTTTATCTCCTTGAAGTCTTTCTCCAGAAGATTAGCATAAGCTTTTCATTTCTTCATTGCAGCCTGGATCTCCAGGAGCTGAACTGCACAACTAACTGCTCCAGTTGGGCAGGGTGAGAAGGCTTTCAAGTTGACGACAGATTCTGGGTTATTGGCTGTTTGCTTGAGGAGTAGCTGGGATGTCTAGTTGATTTCCATATGTTGTGCACATAAATGCAGTTTCTCTTGTCTTGGTCTGCCAACACAGGCCTTGGTTTAATAGCCTTACCTACTGTAATTGTTCTTGACTTGGTATCAGAAAGAGGAACACAAAATGAAAGGGAATGAATTTTTAATAGTCTACCTTGCTGCCACACTCTAAAGGGGAACAAGGAAAAGAAGAAACAAGTTTTTAATTTTTTAGAAGCCAGTTTTTAATTTTGTTGCTATGGAGTTGAGACAGCTGCCGAAGAAGTATGTGAACATTTAGCAGCCCTGGGGAGAGATGAAAACACACTACATTGACATTTTTGTCCTCAAATTATTCTAGCTGATCCTTTGTACATATGGGCATATAGTTAAGGCTTAAATATCTATCGAGCACGGAGATGTTATGGCAGAGCATGAGGAAATGGAAATAAGTGGAAATGTACTGTATCAAAATCTTTCCTCTAGGAAATGAAATTGTCCATAGGATTTTATTTTCTGGGCTCAAATTTTGTCTCTGTATCAGTTTTATAACTATAGAAATAGAATGACTATGGTGTTTCTCTTTAAACTGATTGAAAAGAATTAAACTTGATATCTTATTTAATGGGGAGGGCATGTTATTGCCTTTTGATAGGAAAAAAAAATCATGATTTTTAGGTTACATTTTACTAATATTTCTTACATGCAAATGAATATTTTTTTATTGCCATTTCCACCCCATCCACTGCAAGACACTGCAGAAATCTCACAACAGTCTTGCTGAGAAAATAACTGTCAGTTAATGTAACAGTTGCAAGGTAAAAGGTAGACCAAGTCTGTGGGTTTTTTTTTTGAAAATTTTCCTGATTTTGAGCAAAATTACTTTCCTCTTACTCCTCCTTTCCTGTTCTCTCTTTTGATCTTCCTGGCTTCAGGAGTTTTGGGAATCTGAATACTGATCGTTAGGGACACTTGATGTAACAAATCATGTTGATGCTGATGAAACAACTTCTCTGCTTTGATTGTATTGTGAAACTACAGAAGATAAAAACAGAAACCAGGTAATCCTCTGTAGTATGAACTAGGAGAAGGTGGCAAAGGCTAGACCCTGCAAAATGATGCAATAAGCAGAAGGCAGACATAAATGAATAAAGCAATAGAGGCTTTAGAAGAATGTTTTGCTTTTGGAAAGATTTTAAAGGCATTTCTAAAGGAAATTATTTATCTCAGCTCTTCTCTGTTCCCTGAACAATGGGTGTCAGTGTTATCTCTGCCCAGATATATTGTCACATGAAAGCTACCATTTGTATTTCCCACCCAATTTCAAAACCTACAAATGTATTTAATCTCTCAAAATCCTTCCATGGTACCAGGAAACATCAGCTCTCTGTCACCATCCTGTTCTTGACTTTTGAAATAGATTTTTTTTTTTTTTTTTTTTTTATACCACCGTGGATAGGAGCAATGTGTCTGATGTTAGATGTTCACAGGTATATTGAACAGACTCTATGGTGTGTAGGATTTTCTTTTAATTTCCTCTAAGTAACAAGTATCTGTGTACAGGGAATAAGCAATGAAATACTTGACATTGTTGCTAATTCTTTGTCTTAATAGCAGCTGTCCAACAGTACCAAAGGATTCTCTCTCCCCCAACACTCTCCATGCCTTTTGCTACCTTGCTGAATTGTGATCTTTTAATCTTTTTTTTTTTTTTAATAGGTTTTGCAAAAAACAAATGTGATGCACATTTTGTCCAGGTGTTTGTGCAACTGCGTATACATTTTCCTACATATAGAGACCCAGGGATTGAATGTGCATTTTTGGATATGTGATAGTATTGACAACAGGACTTTCAGAGCTACATGTGCAGCTTGGGCTGCAGGAATGAATCCCTGGGAAAAGTACAAATAAACAAACATTTACTTATTTGTTTTACTTATTTACATCATTTGTGTGTATATGAAGAATTTGTCCTCTTTTTTTTTTTTTTTTTTTTTTTTTTAAGGGTCTGATGTGGAGTAGAGAAATGCTATTCCTGCATTGGCTTGCCTTGTAGTTGACAATGAGAGTGGAGTGACAGATTATGGACCTGACCTGTATTGTCCTCACTCACCACAACTGCGTTTTGTCTTCAGGGAAAAGGTTGGTTCTTTTTAGCATTAAGTGGGTATCTTCCATGCAAAACCAAGCAAACAAAACCCAAACTATTTGATAGAAAATCTGTCCCTGGTAAGACATAAGCATTGTGATCCCCAAGCTCACTGTAGCTTTGAGGTCAACTCTACAAAAGCATTCTTTTCTTGGGGTTGCCTAGCAGGCAGCTATCAACATGTTTCCGACTGTTTGAAAATTTCCATTAAAACATGTTTAACCCAGATGAGGTAACCTAGAAGAAATACGTCTTTTTTTGCCTGTATATTGTGTTCACTGGTACTGCCTACCCTGGAAATACCAATACATTCTGAAGTCTATCAAACGCTAGGCTTGTACTGTTGGGCGTATTTGTTTGCATCACATAGAAAAATGAAGGGGTGTTTCAAACTTTGAACCTAAATGTTGGACTCTGAAGCAAAACCCACAAAGTATATTGGATAAAGGCAATGTGAATTCAGTGGGTCAGTTGTGTAATGAACTTTCCTCAGTCATAGAACTGGGAACTTGGAGGGAGTCATTTGATCTATTTCTTTGCCCTAACTGTAGATCAGCTGGCAAAGGTGAAAAGCTGCATTCCTCAAATTATGAATTCATCTTCCTATGTGCTTTATCAGGGAGATATGCTCAGTGCAAATATAAAACCTACTGATAGAATTGAGCTACATTTAATGAAAAAGTATTCCTGAAGGAGTGTTTGTGCTTTCCTATATAGTAGCTCAGTGGTTATAGCACAAGCCCAGAATGTGGGAGACTTGGTGTCAGTTCCATCCTTTGGCTGACGAGGCTTAAACCCTCTTCTATCACCTCCCAGAAAACAGATCTGGAGGACAGTACTAGGCAGCGGCTTTCAAAATAGAGAGTACAATGGGCAGGCTTATTAGTTCAGCTGAGCACCCATAAGATGGATGTAAACCAAATCTGTAAGCCACATCATTACTGAACTTATCTCCTATGTACCTGTTTTCTCAGATGTCTGCTGTCTTGGAGACAGCCTCACCATTTTCCTGATAACCTATACTTACACTTAAAACCTGGAAGAGGCCAAGCTTCTAGGATGTCTCCTACTCAGTAGCATGTCATAGTAACTGCTTTAACTGGCTTTTCATGAGCAACCTCTCCAAACCCTTCAAAACAAAATGCAATTTCATCTAGGGGTACTAATCTTCAAAACAACCTAGGTCAAACACTGGAAGCAGACCTTAACTAAGCAAATTAGTGCTCCATGGCTGTAACCCTACTGGTGTTTGCACTGACCTAAAGCTTTGATTATTCAGAGGTGGCAATCATGTGACAGGCTGGTGTCTCATGCATTATGGTATGTGAGGTTAGGGCTTTCGTTCGGGTTTGTTGGAAGTTCAGGAGATGTGATGCTATAGTTTTGTGTGTTGTCTGTTGAGACTCCATTGTGCCATGTTTTTAGAAGTAGAGCACTTTTTATTCAGAATTATTAACTGTGCTCAGCACAAGGGAGCATAAGTAAATCTTAGAAGAAAATTGCAAATTGTTTGCTTTACCAATGGATGTAAATGTCCTCTGAAGAATTTGCTGAAATCTATTTGAAACCACCTGATTAAATGAGAAAGGAGGTGTGATGGTTTTGCTTGGGTGGGCGACCAAGCTCCACCACAACCACTCTCTCACTCCCCCTCCTCAAAGAGGGACAGGGAGAAAATACGATGAAAGGGGCTCAAGGGTTGAGATAAGGACAAGGAGATCGCGCAGTAATTATTGTGATGGGCAAAACAGACTCAGCATAGGGAGACAGTAAGATTTATTGCCTATTACAAACGAGCTAGAGAAGTGAGAAACAAAGGAAAGAAACCAAAAGCACCTTCCCCCCCCCATCCACCCTCTTCCACCTCCTCCCCCCCAAGCGGCACAGGGGAACGGGGGAATGGGGGTTATGGTCAGCCTATAGAAATTCTTCTCTGCCGCTCCTTCTCGGTCACTCTCGTCCCCTGTGCTGTGGGGTCCCACCCACGGGATGCAGTCCTTGCTGAACTGATCCAGCGTGGGCTTCCCACAGACAGCAGCTCTTCAAGAACTGCTCCAGATATGGGTCCGTACCATGGGGTCCATCCCTCAGGAGCAAACTGCTCCAACCTGGGTCCCCCACGGGCAGCAGCTCCTGCCAGGTCACCTGCTCCTGCGTGGTCTCCTCTCCACGGGCTGCAGGTCCGGCCTGGAATCTGCTCCGGCAGGGGTCTTCCACAGGCCGCAGTCTCCGTCAGTGCAGGGCCACCTGCTCCACTGTGGTCTCCTCCACGGGCTGCAGCGTGGAACCCTGCTCCACCGTGGTACTCCATGGGCTGCAGGGGGACATCCTGCTTCACCATGGTCCTCAGCACAGGCCGCAGGGGACTTCTGCTCCGGCGCCTGGAGCACCTCTCCCCCTCCTTCTTCACTGACCTTGGTGCCTGCAAGGCTGTTCCTCACTCCTCTCACTCTCCCAGCTGCTGAGTGGCGCAGCGTTTCTTTTCATATCTTAAATATGCTCTCACAGAGGCGCAAACAGCATCACTTATTGGCTCAGCTCTGGTCAGCAGTGGGGTCCTTACCAAACATGGGGCAGCTTCTAGATCCTTCTCACAGAAGCCACCCCTATGGCCCCCTGCTACCAAAACTTTGCCACATAAACCCACTACAGGAGGGCCTTTAGAACAATTTAAAATGAATTCAACTAACAACCTGAAGCTTAACCTCAGTTGACAGCCAGTGTTACCCCAACCATTGACCTTCCAAGTTCTAGTCACAGACTCTCTTTCAGCTGCCATCAGTTCCATGCAGAAAGGTGGGTGCATTTCTAGGAAACTGCCTTGGACAAACCAAACATACCAAACAGCTTGGTTCTCTGGAAGTCGTGATGATTTTCTCTTTTGCTTCATTTAAGAGATTTAGCTCTAATTCTGTGTGTCATACATACTAGAGTTTTCTCAGTGTGCCTATGCTATGCAAGCAATGGTCATGCCTGAGATAGTGTGACTTGCAGCAGTGAAGTCCGTGCAGATTGGTGCAGTGATGTGTCAGATTCTAAACTGGTGCTGAAATAGGTATGTCTACGTTTTCATATTGGTGCCTTTCAACAGTTCTTCTTTGCTTGGGGCGTTGCACTACAAAGGTACAGTTGCATTATTTTAGGAACAAGGGTTGTCCGAACTAGCTCCAAGGTCTTTGTTATGATCTCACTTTGCAGTTTAATTGTGCTCTTCATGACCTGGATGAAATCTTCAGACTGTGGTGGTCCTGTGGGCAAGCCTATGGTCTTGTCTCCTAATTATACTTTAAAAGGAATTGTGGTAAACTTAAGCCCTGATTTGTTATTAGCTTCTCCTACTTAATCTAGAACCACCCATGACTTTTATGCAAACAAATGCATGGGGAAATTTTTCAATTTCCTTGTGAGAATTGGGATTCACTGGAGCTAACAGACAACTCAGGGATGAGGTTGTTCTGCTGAAGTGCTGTTGCTCTGACTGCTGGATGCACGAAGGCCTATCTCATTTCTGGGTCTTAGAATACTGCAATGAAAAGTGTATCCTCAAAATGACAGGTCTCTAAAGTATTAAAAGTCTTTATATGTTTGCTGCTGTCCTCAGCTCACCCAGCCAGCTGGCAGAGAAAAACTGATGGAAAATTTTAGACTCTCTCTCCCTTCACTGAGGAAGGATTTATATAAGTGCATATTGGCACATATTCATGTGTGAGCACATATACGAGAGGTTGCTTTAAAATACACTTGCTGTATTATTTGATTTAAAAAAAAAAAAAAAAAAAAAAAGGTCCTGGGACCTTTAAATCTGTTTTTCTGTCTTTGTATGAGTATTCAAAATACCAGCTATTCACTGATACGGTTAGGTGTTCATAAAGTTATCCTGCATGGAACAGGACCTACCTCAAAAAGATCCAGTAACTTTTTTTATTTTTCTTTTTTTTAAAAAAAAAGGATGATTGAAGCAAGGGCTATAAATTACCTAGAAAAGCAGCTAGACTTTTTTTTGCAGATACAAAAGATGGTCAGTAAGACTGTATTATTCAGTACATAGCTCTCCATAGCTCTCACTAATTATGAAAGCTAAGTGTTATGTTACTTGCAGTAGTGTGATTAGCCTGCACATTTAAAATGTTTTAAAGGAACTCATCTCATTTTCCAAAATGATGTTTATTAGATGCATAGGGTGATTAATCTAATTGTTTCTTATGACATATGGACTCCTAAATTAGTGATATCTGTAGCTGAATATAGCATTAAGTGGTGTTTGCTTTTCTGGGGGCAGGAGGGAGGAGGGGAATACAGAGCTAGAAATCCTAATGTGGAAATGAGAGGTGAATTTGGAAGGGAAATTGTAAAATTTCAGGAAATCCATGTGATACACGTGGTCAGAGCAGCACGAGGTATGACAGTGTAAAAGAGACACTGTGCAAGTACAGGGCATATGTGAAGTGGAGACAGATGGAGCTGTGGCAGTGAGAACAAAGGAAAGTATCTAATTCAATCTGAGATTAGAGAAGCATGGAGAAGGGAAAAAATAGTTCCAAGTCTACAAAGGCAGCACCAAAAATCCTGCCTTGCATTACTGTTTAAAGAAGTGGAGTTGCATCAATATCAGAAGTAAGAATAAAGAGAAGATGTATAAAGCTCTTGACTAGATTTCATGTGAGAAATTGAGAAAAGCTGTATGAGGATAGAATGTCATATTCTTACTTACAGATAGAAACTTCAAAGTATATCACATTATAAATACCTCCTTGTATTTAGTAACTATTTCCTATAAATTTTAATTTTAAATTGTACCTCCCATTGCTGTCTATTGATAATAAAATGGCAAGTTTTTTCCTTTTTAAAGGATGCTGGGAGAAAAAAAATCCTAGATGCATACACCTGATTTCACTGTTACTCATGGTTCTTTCTCTTGTGACAGTCTTTCTAAAGAATAGACTCATCCTCATGTTTTAGGATCTTTCTGTAAGTTTCAATATCTTTTCCTTGTCATACCTGCTGGCAAATTTAAAGGGAAGCAAATTGGATGTAATAGAGATTGAGTTCTTTTTACAACCTTTTAAATAATTAAGTCCTCTCTACATCTGTACTGTCCAAGAAAGCCTAATACTCCCTCTCAATTAACGAACCTTATCATTTCCCCATGTGCCAAGTATTCTTTCAAAAACCTTTCCTTATAACAGCCTTGGCAATAGATGTGTGTTCTTTCCTGAATTATATTTTTTTTAGGTTACACCAGGTGAATGTCTATTGTAACAATTTAAGATTGTACAGTGAAAATTTTCTTCTTTTTCCTTAGAAACAATACTCCAAGAAATGTAATTTCTTATTTGTTTGTTTTGAAACCAGTAGAATTTCAATTTTAATTGCAGGATTTATTGTAATGGTAGGTAACAAATATGTTTAGTTGCTGACCATTGAAAGGGTTATTGGATGTCAGGGACAGAAAGTCAGTCAGCTATCTTAGTAGAAGCCGCAGGAGACAACCTTCAATATATTTGAATTATGTATTTCAAATATTGCTTTTTCACATAAGGCATTATTGCAACATGAATCTTTTTTATTAAAATAAAAAAATCTAGTCTTTATAAAAACATAACATTTTTTAAGACTGAAAAAATGTGAGCCTGCTTGAATAGGTGACAGCATTTATAGCAAGGAAGGCAGATGTGATTCATGTATGAAAGCTGGCTGTGAAAACAGAGCTTTCTCCAAGGTTTTATAATAAGTGAGAGGGGCTTCTATGCAAGTCTTATAACATTAAAGGAAAACATTCGGCTGGAGAGAAGTCATTTATCAGGACATGACTCTTGTAATTCTGCTTTCCCCAAAGTACTAAGTTTCTGGTGAAAACGATCATGTTTCATTCTTTTCCAGGGGCTGCCATAAAAATAAGCCAGCAGTGTTCTGCACTTTTGTACTTAGCTCTGCATCATTATAAAATTATCTGTAGAACTATGTGATCTCTTTTTTTTTTTTTTTTTTTTTCCTTTCTGAATAAGTTGAACACAGAAATAGCATTGATGGACATTCTTCTGCTTTTATTATTTTTATTTTAGAATATGGGTAGTATTTTTGTCTGTTGTGTGTCTTAGGCTTTCATCATAGGCTTAATAAAAAACAGTCAGTTCCGCTAGATTACCATAACTCTTAAGAAATTTCCAGTGCAGTGAGAGACTGTCCTGTCCCAAGATCCCATATATTCCCTGTATTTGGTCCTGTACTATGCAGAAGATATTGGACTCTGCAGCTTTCTTTCTGATAAATATATACCCCAGAAGGCAATTAGCCATCGGGGAGGGCATGATCATCTTTGTAGTTGGAAAGACATTAATAGGTGTTCAACAATAGAGAACACTGGGGGGGGTGGGGTGGGGGGGAATGTAGAAAGGAGGCACCACTTTAATTAAGGCAGCAATTTTCAGATCGAGGGTGTGCACAGTTAGGACTAAGTAACCTGGGTTCAAGTACTTCAGAGCTGTGAAAGGAAAAAGAATTGCAAGTCAAAACAGGTGGCTTTATGACTGCATGGACGGTGAATGTTCCTCCCTTCTTCAGAAAAGGTGAGAAGGGCTACAGGCTGGTTGGTCTCACCTCTATCCCATTAAATGTTACAGGTTGATGATGGATATGCTGACTATAAACAGTCTCTAAATACTTTCTGTGGTGCCATGACTGGCTCTAAGAACAAGATAAGAGCAGTGGATGTTGCATACCTTGACTTTTGCAAGACTTTTAATGTGGTTTCTCTTGATATATTTGAAGCCAAACCGAGAAAGTATGGGTTGCAAGTGTGGACTACAAGATGGCTGAACAAAAATGAAGGATTGTCAGCCTCAAGAGTAGTATTCTGAACCTAACTGGTGGCCAGTTATGAGTAACATCTTTGAATTGTTGATACTGGGATGCAGTTCGTTTTCAGCAACAGCCTGGATAAGGGGCTAGAGAACACTTCAGCAAGGTCACAGGTGGCTGTGAACCAGTATGATCAATGTGAAGGCAGGCAGGGCTGCCCTTCAGTGTGACCTTGACAAGCAGCAGAAATCTCACAAAATTCACAATATAAACATGTTTCTTAATGTAAGATTGGAATAACCAGTGCAGCAGTTGGAAAAAACAGCTTTGCAGAAAAGGACTTGATGGGTATGAATCCGTAGTGCTCCTTCGGGAGTGACAGATAACTGAATACTGGGCTGAGTTGATGGAAACAATTGTTTCCCTCTCTCTGGCAGTGAAACTCATGAAACAGTATCTAGAAATGAAACAGTATCTAGAAAATCATCTGTCTATTTCCTTGCAGTCCCCTCCAGTATAAACCAGTTGTTGATGTACTGGTGCAAGTTCACTGGGGGATCACTGAGGTGATTGGAACTGGAACATAAGAAGAAAGGCTGAGGGAGCTCAGTTTGTTCAGCCAGAAAGAGAGAAGGTAATGGAAGATCACTTTGCTCTCTGCAGCTACTTAATGTGAAATTGTAGGTAAGATGGAGCCAGACTCCTCTCGGCAATGCATGATGCAAGTCTAAAACACATCACATGATGCAACAAGGGAAACTTCAACCTGTATGTAAGGTCTAAAAAAATATATTAAATATCTACCAGGAGACTGGTTAAGTGCTGGAGCAGGACCCAGAGAGACTGTGAAATCAGAACACTTGAAGATTTTTGAAATGTTACCAGACAAGTTTCTGAGCAACACAATCAGACTTTAAAGCTGGCCTTGTTTTGAGCACAAGGCTGAATTAGATGCCTATGGATGTCTATTCCAAGTTAAAATTATTCTGCACTTCTGAGTCCTCTGAGTACAGTACTTTCCATAAGCACAACAAATGGCTTATCATTGAATTTTGTCTTGCCCATTCACTGCGTGTATCTCTCTGTTCGCCAGGAAAAAACATTAGAGGCAGGTAATCACTTCAGCACTTAATATGCATGCTGAACAACTTATTATCAGTAACTACATCATTAAATATGTAAAAAGCCTTGCTAATCACTGACCATTGTTAAAGATTCATATAACCTAAATACTTCCCCAGAATTTTAACAACCTTGACTGTTCAGTTAAAAAAAAAAAAAAAGTAATACATCAGAACACAGAGAATGATCAAGTGCAGAAAAGTACAATTGAAAACAGGCATTCTTACTTGTTTGGAAAAGTCACCTAATCAGTGGAATCATTGTGATGTGTAATCAGATACTGGGGCATGTTCAACAGCTTCCATATGCATGGAAATTTTGAATAGAACCTAATTGTTTCTGGACTGACATCTTGTCCTGAAATCAAAGTGTTTATGTAATAATTTTCTTCAAATACTTTGGCTTGTGTTTCAGCCACACCATTTTGTGAAGGTACAGACACATGAAATTTTAAGTTCTTGCTAGCAATCAGCCTACAGAAAGATTTGCTGAAGCCTGTAGAGAAGTTCTTCAAGAAGCAAACAAAAGATGTACATTTCATACGTGTATATAAAGTTGTGTTCAAAGCTCAGAAAGGTTTCTTAAGAACTAAAAGGTAATGCCTTAAAGCCATCAAACTCAGGAATATCAAGTGGGGAAGTATATGAATGAATGTATATTCTTTGTGCTGAATCACAGCAGTATTTAAGAGCCTCATAAGGGAATTTAATGGAGAACATCTGTTGGAATCCATAAGCTGTGGTTCAAATAGGGTGCTCTTTATAAATACTGATATTGCTAGTCAATTGCTCTAGTACTGCTTCTCTAGATAATTTTTTGCTAAAGTAGGATATACATTCATTTAGGTCGTGTTGAATCCTACCGTTGGTCTAAACTCTCTGGAACCAGTTCTGGTATTTTGCATAATGACTTAGATGGGATTTTTTGATCTACATTAAATATAGAAATATAGGATTGGTAACAAAGGGACCTTTTTATTTCTGTGAAGTCCTGTTTTCTATAATGGGTAGAGGAGATAATAGCAATACTACCCTTCCTATTTGTTGTGTTGGGTAAGCTTTTTTTTTTTTTCCTAATTGCCCTGTGTTTTTAACATTGAAGTTAGCGAAACTTTTGAAACTTTAACAGTGGTTTCAGTGTATGTTCATTCTGTGAAGCTCTGTTGATTCTCTAGTATAAGCATTGATAGCTGTGAAATAAATAGATACTGTGGTTCTAAGGACTGAGAATTTGAAATTGAAGGAATTCTAGGACAAGGAGCGTGCTTTTTATTGGAAAACAAACAAACAAAACATGCAAAATTGTAAGTGGCAGACAGTCACAAGTGGGGATTACTCACAAGGAAAAGATTTGTGCATTTAACAGGATGATGAGAGGAAATAATATTTTATAATATGGAGATAGCAAGCTTGTGGCTGTTTTTTTTTTTTTTTTTTTTTGCAAAGTAATTATCAGAGCTTTTAAAAGAGATTTTCAGATATTGAAATGGAACTGGGTATTAGTGGAAGTTATCATTTGACATTAGGTCATGCCTTTGCCTCTGAAAAATAACATCTCAATAAGGTTTTAACTTTGTCATATCTATCCTTTATTATGAATTCTTCTAACAAAGGCTAACACTGTACTCAGTTTTGTTTAATCAAAATGTTCCTCCTCAATATTGGAAGTATGAGTAGGCACAGATAGATGCTTCAGTATTCATTTCTGAATTGAAAAGTAAACTGTAACTATCTCAATTTTCAGTGTGAAAGATCTGATAGGGAACATTTGTTATCTAAAAGAAAAGTTTTTGGCTATCATGGCTAGATTGTATAGAAAAGTATCATAACATGTAATGCAGAATTTTGTTAAATGCTAAAGCAGCTTAAGAATGCCACTGGATAGTTGGTTATAGTTGTTCTCCAATTAGAAGTTATTACTCTCCAGTTTTACATTGGCTTTGGACCAAATTCATTAGAAACCTTACTCATTTGATTCTTTAAAATTCACCTAGTCTTCTCCATAACAGGAACGTAAGAAGACCCCAAGGGGCCTGAAGTTACTCTTGGCTGTCAGAGACTTCATGTGAGTGAAGTACGGTGTCGTGTACTGAGAATGAAATCTGTCAAACAGTTTGGAAAAACGGGCTAATTTAGTGATGTTAGATGAAACAATTCCTTTTGCTTTTTCCTCTGAGAGTAATAGCCTATATTTTCAGCACAATTGGCCTTTGGCAACTGTTGATAACTTGGGAACTTGGGAGGATATTTTTGGAAGAGGAAGGAAATAAAAAAGGATTAAACCACAGGGAATTAGAGGGGAGACTGAATGCTGAAGAGAACTATAGTGCTAAAGAAGAAATAACTTCACTGCAGGTTCCGGGGCTATAGATTTTTATTGGTCACATCCTCCTTATATGAGATCAAAATAGTTTTGTCAGACACAAGAATGCTTGCTTGGTCTTGCATATACACTCATAGGTAATATAGATTTAAAAGTATGTGCCTATACACAAGCACTCAAAGAATTTATCCAAGTACACTGTAAAAATATACTCCAGCCTTCAAATGAACTGACTATGATGTTCTCTGTTCCATTTCTCTTCATATGTGCCTTTTAAAATTTGTTCAGGCAAAAATTTCTTAGTCATCTAAGCCCTGTGCACACAAAGTGGATGGGTACTTGTTCATTCACAGACACTTTTAACTGGTCACTAAGAACTGGCGTATCTCAAGAAGTAAATGCATGTAGACTACTGTTTCCAATCCACAGATTTGTAACGTACACGTGTGTATACATATATTCATTTATATACTTACTTGCCACAGTGGATACTTTGAATAATGAATATGCTTAGAAAAATAGCTGCATGCTCTGCTGAACAGTAGATGTTCGGGTAGCTGGAAAAGGATGTTTTATTTGTACAATAAGTTACTTATTGTGAAATCTTTCCTCAACTTGCCAGTTAAACCGTAGTAAAAAGTGACTGCCAGACCACTTATTGGAATTATCTATACTAGGATTTTCATATAGTACACTGCCCCTAGTAAGGGTAGGATTGGATTGAACGAGGCAAATTTTAGAAGTATATCTAGAAGCCAGTTTGACAGAAGTTAATATATTAGACACTATATTTCACAATGGGAAAAAAAATAAAAATAAAAAAGGCAAAAACAACTTGTGTATTTGTAGCCAGGTTTTAATCCTTTTTCAAGCTTTCCCAACAGATGTCTAAGAAACTCTTGCTACTCTTGTACCTTAAGCCGCAAACTTAAAATGATTTCTCTTTGAATAGATTCAACTGTGTAAGTATGAAATAGCGAACTTGAATGTTGACTTACCTATAAATGGACAAAGACTTGAGAGACTTCCTCCATTTTATGGACAGTTTCAATGCACTCTTTTTGTGATAAATTTATTTTCTGCCAGAGAATTAGTGAAAGACTTTAACACATGCCTCAAAATTTACTTAACTATCCCTTTAAGTAAAGTCATTTTTAATGATCTACTGCTAAACTTGTCTTTGTGTAAAGAGAATCATACTAGGTGGGTAGACGAATTCCACCGATGTGCATTCTAATGAACTCCTCGTACTCCTGTCTTGATTGCTTGATCTTCTGCTTTTGTTTCTTTGTCCAGAATTTATGTTTTAAACATCATATGGTGTAAGGGCCCTGGATGAATCATGAAACTTGATTCATCTTATTTTGACAGTTTAAGTTTCATTGTCAGACTTCGGTGTTGCAACTGATGATAACTTCGTAAACCCGTATTTAAGTATGCCATCCCAGGGTAGTGACGTGCATCTTGTGTTGGCCACTTTCTAGTTGAATTTTACTGGATAAATGCATCTTAAAGGAATTTTTTACTACTTTAACTGGTATCATATTCATAAATATGTAGTTGTGCTAGTGGTGAAATCCGTCCCTATATTGGTTACAGTAATCTAACAAACCAGGATTTAATCTGTTGCACTGTCTTTTTGTAAATCATATTTTTTTTCTCTTGAAAAGGGCATTATCTTCGCTGCATTTTCCCTTGATTGATAAATCAATCATAAAACAGAAGTCGCAGATTTATATAATTTAGTTTATTTCCCACTGAGTTTTGCAGTTCATGTAACAGCAGACTTGGTATAGAATCTGAACAGAATCTGGAGACAGAGGAAATACAAGAGCAAATTCAGAGAAAATAATAGTATTTTTGTGGAGTGTGCAACTAGGTTGTCTTGAATTTCTTGTGGACTTCTGGCATAATTCAGTGCTGTGTATATTTTTCTGATCTTCAAAAATATAATCTGACTTTAGTAACCCTATTGATATTTGAACAGAATATTAATAAAGAATTAAATTCTGCTCTCAGTTTTATCAGCGTGAGTCCAAAATAACTTTCTTGATTTCTTACAGTATTTGTCCAAGAGATCAGTTGTATGAATATTTGAAGTTACTTCATGGTGTATTGCCTGAACTTTTCAAAAGAACTGATTTGTAAGAGTAGTTTATTTTGTTTCCATCTCAATTGTTATTAACTGTTATTTACTACACTGAAGTTTTTATAAACAGTAATTAGATTGGAACCAGAATGACTCTTTCCAGTTCCATACAGTGACTGTGGCTGAATTTGGAAATCAGCCAGTCTGCAGAATGATGGCTTAGTGACATATTTACTAAGATACTCTCCCGCCTCTCTGCAGAAATGAGGTATGGGACTTGACTGATGCCAGGTAAACTTGGATCCTTATGAGATTACTTCCATGTTAGCATTAAGTTCTTAGCCTTTTGAAGGGTAGGAAGAGTCTTGCATAAAACCACTGTGGAAGACACCTTTTCTTTTTATTTTTCTTTCATTCATTATATCAGTAGCAAGATATTCTCCCTCATTAGATGACAGCACCTGAGTGTATCAAAATGTGTAAGCTGTCTCTGGAGTTCCACTGGCTAATTTTTCATCTTGATTTACTAGTAGGTTTTAGGCCTTTTTGCTTAAGCTTGCTTATTCTGCAAAGTTCAGTTACAGAATTAGGGCTGAAAAACTACAGGAGAAGAGCTACAAAGAAATGGCTTTGTGGAGTCAGGTCCATTTGCCATGTATGTATTATATTAACACAACTGGAAGTAGATCTGCATAGCAGCCCAGTGCTTGGCTGTGTGGTGGTTTTACCGTGCTAGGCAGTTGAACACCACAACCGCTCTCTCACTCCCCCTCCTCAGATGAGGAGGGGAAGAAGTAAAGGAAAGAACAACTCACGGGTTGAGATAAGGATGATTTAATTAAAGAGGGGAAATTAATCATATATATATATATATATATATATATATATAATTAAGGAAATATTATTATTAATTAAACAATTCAACTAAAGGGAAAAAAGGGAAAGGGGAAAAGGGAGGGGGAAAGGTAATAACTAAACAAAACAAGTAAAGGCTATATGGAAGTGCAGAGGAAAGAAATTACTCTCTACTTCCCACAAATGAGCGATGCTTGACCACATCCTTGAAGCAGGGCCTCAACGCACGTAGCCGGTGTTCGGGAGGAGGACAGACGTTTTCGCAACGAGAGCCCACCCCTCCCCTCTTCTTCCTTTTTCCCCCTTTTATTGCTGAGTGTGACATCATATGGTATGGAATATCCCTTTGGTTGGTTCAGGTCAGCTGCCCTGGTGATGTTTCTCTCTCACTTTTTTGCCCACCCCCTAGGAGGGTTAGAGTCCTGATGCTGTGCCAGCCCTTCTCAGCAGCAGACACAACACTGGTGTGATACCAGTGCTGTTCTAGCTACAAGTGCAGAGCGCAGCACTGTATGGGCTGCTGCAGGGAAAGTTAACATCCCAGCCAGACCCAGTACAGGCTGCTCTAAGAAACACCATATTTTTTTTTGGTACATTCACTGTATATTGTCCTTAGCGTCCACCAAAATTTACAACTTAAATGACTGATTTTGGAATCAATGATTTATGATTTAGGGAATATCTGTTTTAGACTACAGACTAACAAGCAGCATGCCCTCAAAAAGATATGCTTTTTTAGGTAAGATATGCTTTCTTAGGTTATTCTATAGCACCTGCACAACTGGCCACTTGTTTTCTCTTTAGATCAAAGGCATTTTTTCAATGTAAACATTAAATATCTAATGATTAAGAATTTCATAGACTAGGCAAGCTGGAAAACTAGGTATGAACTGAATTTCTGCTGTCGTTTGTCTTCTGTATTTTAAAGTGAGACAGGACAATCATGACTTAAACTAGGCTACTCTGTTTAGTGAAGAGAGGCAGAGTTATTTTCATTAAGAAATAATGATGTTAAGTATCATTAGCGCAGAGCGGGCTTCCAGTAAGAAAGTGAGGTGAAGTGATATTTGTGTATGATCTTCACCAAACTCTGCTGACAGTCACCTACTATTGCTAGCTATTAAAATAAATTCAAAATAATGATAAATGAGTTGTAAGATTTCTGATGTATTCTTACCATCTGTCACAATTATATGTTGAACGAAAATGCACTGATCCCTGATCTGGACTCTATGCTACTACCTGAGACTGATTTTAAAACAGGATGATAGCACAGCAAACTTTCTCTTGATTAGCAGAATAAAATTTTATCCTCCAAATAGCCATTAAACTGGGCTTGTTTTTTTCCTCACTTACTAGAGGCTGTCATAGTAGTTAACCTCCCAGGGCTTTGCCTGAGGCTGAAGTAGTTTCTAACAATCCATCATTAACTTCTATGACAACCGTGGGTAGGCTGTGATTGTTGGAATTAGACATGACATTCTGTAGGCCACTTACTGTCATTCTAAAAAATGCAGTTACACCAGATTTTGCACCATTGCTAAGTGACAGGGTATGACAATGAATGTGGAACTAGTTTATTTTATGTATTCTTCAAGGCAATTCTATTCGGTATTCGTTCAAACCCATATTTAATGTCTTAAAAATCTAATAGTGGAATCACCCATACTTGATTGTCAATGTCCCATTGTCTTGCACACAAGTGTTCCCTTTTCTGCCTGCAGCCACATGCAGATCACTAGAGGGGAGTCAGAACCTGCAAACAAACTTGATCAACTGGAAGCAATCATAACACACAGGGTGAATTGTTGATCTCCTACTGAGAAGGAAATATAGATATGCAGCTTTAGTTACTCAAATTTCAACTTCATTTTTAAGCATATGCTGCTAATAACACAACTCATATGCATTGCTCTAGCTGCTAGTAACTTCAGCGCTGACTGTGTTATATGTTGTAACCAGGACAGCGTTAGAACCTTATGGCTAGGAACTCCCTCTCTTCTCTGGAATGAGTTCACAAGAAAACTCCAGTGCCCTCCTTACAAACCCTCCATACAAAGCCCAGACACAACACATCTGGTAATCTAGATGTTTGTATTACCAACAGATAACCCTCTCCAATGAGGTAAAGCATACCATGTCATATGAAAAGTGTAGACCTGATGTCAGCCATTTGAATGGGAATCTTGTCTAAGCAGAATGTTTGTGTACAGTTGGAGAAAAATTTTTGAATTTCTGAGAACGTATGTTGATATTTCAACATTTTAATTTAGGTTGAGAATTTCCTAGGGGCAGAACACTTTCTACTTCTATTTCTATATTTATTCATGATTGATAGGAAGATGATGCCTTTCTACTCTGATAGGATGCAAAACTTGTAGTTATTGTTTGGGCCAGTCATGTATGCCGAACGGAAAATAGCTGAATGATAAAGTATGATAAACTGAAGGACTTGGCTTGCAACCAATACTTTTGTTTATGGATCTCAAGATAACTGGCTTTTTCTAAACGGCATAACAGTCTTGCCTTATGTTAGCTTGTAACCGATAATCATTCACATCTACTCCATCCCTTCTGCAAAACTGTTACTTGGCCACTTTTCCTGTCTTTTGTATGCAGTTTGATTACTTCTTAAAACAATTATCTTTACTGATTAGTATGTTGTATTTTTAAATATCATCCCTATCTTGTCATTACTTCTGAACTGTGACCATGTTTCAAACATGCTTAAATCTCCGCTACACTGTTGTTATTTACATGTTGTGAATAAGCTTCCTTACTGCAGCATGGAAGTCATTAATGGCAATCTTCAGATCAAGGCTAGTATCTTGTGGAGTTCATCTTGTTATATTTGCTAGTTTAATGGCGAGCCACCAATAAGTATTCAAAGCATGGTTTAGTGTTATATGCCATTTTTAACAGGCTCATTTAATCAATTTTTTAGCCACATAATATGGAAATGTCATGTGAGAGTGTCAAAAATCCTGCTAATGGCCAGTTGATGATTGCTGGTTCTCCCTATTTGTCCTATATTCAGACATGTTTCTATCTATATAAGTATATATATATAATAAGATGGTATTACACATTTATAAAGAAATAGCATAAAACAGGGAAAGTAGCATTCCAAGGGGAATTCTGGAATTGCTTTGTGGATGGGAAAGCAGTCCTGATAGCCTACTAGAAATGCTGTTTTATTTTTTCAAGAAGTAAAGGGAAGTAATTCAAGTTCACACATCCTGCTGTGTGAAGGGGGGCAGCAATGTGATAGCAGTGCTACTTCCATGAGGGAGATCTTTCTGTCTAGTTTTCTCTGTGTTTGGAACTCCTGATCAAATAAGAGTGCTTTATAATCCTTTTAATAAGTTATGGGTTAGATTTAGGAACAATACCTTTTTCAATTAGTGGAGCTAAAGATAAGTAACCTACACAGAAAAAATGTAAAAGCTCTGCTTTTTAAGCTTGGAACAATTTTAATGAAATATATAAAATAAGTGTTTTTTATAAATAAAAATATATAAAATAAGTGAAGAAAGATCGAGATAAGAGACTTTTCACCTTTGTACCTTTAGAAATAGTACCACTTGCACTCTGCATGTAGTGTCACGGGCTTTAAGCTGTGCTGGATAGATGTGGATAGATATGCATAGCTACTCAGAAGTGCTCCAGGGAGGGGACATCTAGCCATGCATGCTGTCTGCTTGTGGCTGCTGATCCTTGCAGGGGCTGCTTCTTGGTTTCTCTGAGTTCTCCAAGGGACCCCCACCCAAATGTTTATAAACTTGCTACAAATGTGTTTATTTGCCATTTGCCTGCATCCTGAAGTCTGATTTTGGTCTAGGTTGCCCCTACTGATCACCTCTGTATTTGCAGAGATTTATATCTACAGCTAGATAGGAGAGATTTCTTGAGCCCTTTTGCAAGGACAAATGGAACTCAAAGTTTGTGCTCCAAGGTGACACATGCACCAAGCCCCTGCTTCAAAGGATGTCTTAATGAATGTTGGAGAGGTGGAACTGTAACCAGAGAAATATGCCTTCTCAGAGGGATCTAAATGCAGGTAACATCTCCACAGCGATTCCTCCCTCACTTGAATTTCCGTTTGAGATGTGCTGCAGTTTTTACAGCTTTCTGTTGAATATGATGCTAAAGAACACATAAAAATAAAAAACAAGGGGAAAAGTCCATAAAATTCCTATGATATTTTTATGAAATACAGTGACATTATTTGCAATATATAACTATAGTTATGAATCCTATTATGATTAGCAGATTTCATTCAAGAAATACTTAACCAGGCCCCAGATGTCTGAGCTTTTCTAATCTAGTACTTCTGGAAGCATGAATACTACCATGCCCTTTCAAACTGAATGTCATAGCAGGGAATCTGTTCATTAATCGATATCTAGTTGGAAGAAATTATTCCAAAAGTGCAAAATGACTTTTAAAACAACTGTGATTGAGATAAGAATACTCTTGCTTATGTGGCACTATTCAATTTTAAAAATTAAATACAAGAATTAGAAAACTTACACCTTGCTAAATGCAGAATAGTATTTTGCTACTGTTCTGAAGTGCTCTGGCAAAGGCAGCAACATGAGCTGAGTTCCCTGCCATGTAGTGGTGGTACTACTCTGTAGGAAGTGTAAATACTGCTCTATTATCTTGCTTCACGCAATGTGCAGCAGAGTAATCAGGTTTGTTTGTAAGGTACTTTTTACATAGAGCCAATTTTTCCCATTTGATATAGATGGGAATGTAATAAGGTAGAAGTAATTTGGATGTACCAGATGATAGGTAATGGTGTGTGGGGAGGGTTTTCCTCAGAGTGCATTGAGAAGGCAATGGATGCTCCTGCTGTTTGTCTCCATTTACCCCCTTTCTGAAGAGGAGTTGTCCATAGAGGGAGGGAGGTAATGTTTAAAGGGAATTGATTCTGTTGGCCTGTGGCTCTTGGCCCATTGCCAATTGCAAATTGTGCTGTTTCTGACTGGCAGACTCTCTGGTGTTGAGTGTGCTTTGTCTAATTAATATAGATAATTTTATAAGTATAGTTTCTTTCCATACTAAAGCAAAAATCAATTCTGAGTCCTTAACACTTCTTTCAAAATAGAATTTCCACTTCGCAATTTGCTATGAAGTTTTTTGTTGTTGTTGTGTTTTTTGTTGTTGTTGTTGCTGTTTTTTTTTTTTTTTTTTTTTTTCCTTTGATCCACGTCTGTATTCCCTAGACTCATCCACAAGGGGGACATAGTTCTAAACAAATATACAGCTCATGGTTATTTTTGAATATGCACATTTCTTACCTTTCTTAATTTAAATGATTCTCTTGGAATGCCTTGGGACAACCTCAAAACTGTTCAGGCTTTCACTAAGAAAACACTTTAACAGACAGAAAAATTCACTGTTTTTCTTCTGGGGAGCTTTCTTTTTTGTTCATAGATGAAGATGATGTAAGGGCTGGGGGGAAAATACTATGCTCACCTGAGTGTCATTAATGGCTTCATATGAGTCATAGATGCGCTGAAGAGATCATTTATTATCCTTTTTTAAAAAGGAAATTCTTTAAGCCTTGAGAATGACTTGACATTTCTCCATTTGCTTCTGACACAGCTTCTGCTATCTGGTAATTAATATCAAGGCTGTAGTAACGAGCGTTCCCCCCTCTCTGTCTAACTTTTCATAGCAATTAGTTTTGTGTGAAACAATCATAACAAAACAATATATGGGTTTATTTAACAATATGGCTTGGCTTGAGTTCTACAGACATAGTGCCATTGTTTTACAGCTTTCACTTTACATTACTAATATGTCATAATAATATGCCATATGGCATTACTAATATGCCATAATAACATGGCTCCTAGAAAAATTAGACTTGAAATTTCTAATACACTATGCCTGAATTCACTGTGGGTTCCATGATTTCTTCTGGTATTGAAAGTCAATCCAGTGTGCAAACAGACCCTCCTGAAAGTGGAAGGGAGGCAAGCTCAGAATTATATCCTCTTTTATGACTAATTTTGAGTGGGAGTTGGACCCTTCACTTCCCATTGTCTGGCTATACTTGAATCTTTGAGAGAGGTTTTGATACTTGGTTGAGCAGGATTACCTTGACTACTGACTAAAAGGAATCTCTCACTGTGGCCCATTTGTTCAGCCACCAGCATGTTTTGACTTTTCTTGTATAGCATTAATACCAAATAACTTTGTATGCTCACTATTGAAAGTTATAGATATCAAATATCAGAAATTAAAGAGCAAGACATTCTTTCTCTTTTCACCTAGCTGTAGATATTATATTGATGAACATTGTTTTCCAGAATAAATTGCTCTGAATTTACCTAAAATAAACCCCAAACCCACTCAGATGACTCAGAAATCACATTCACTAGAGACCAAATTAGATTTTCATAAGTAATGTCCTTCATATTTCTTTATTTCTCAGCATCTTATTTGCAATTGTTCTTGAGTGACTTTTTTATTCTAGATATTTTAAGCTTGCTTTTTTTTTTTTTTTTTTATTATTAGCTCATTTTCTACTTAAAATCCCAAATGTTTTAAATACGGACTTTCCCATTATCCTCAGCAGGGAAATGATGGTATTTAGAGTTTTCAAGCAATGTGAGATTTTATGAGATTATCCAGCCCAACACTTAAGTTCTGGAAGTACCAAGTGTGTTTAGAATTGACACCACCCCGGCAAACCTACAGGTTTGGGAATAGGTTAAACCTATTCCCAAAATCCCTAAGGGTAAAAATCCACAGAGCCCTGAGTATCTTTTTTAATCCTTTGTAATCCTTGCAGTTAAAAAGCTTCTCCCAGTAGCTAACCTAAACTTTATCTGCTTGAAATTTAGCTAATCTTTTCTTGTCTTGTCTCCTCACTAGACATGGGAATGACTGGTTACCATGCTCTCCAAAGCAACCTTTTGCATTGTCATTGACTCTCTTCTGCTGTGATTCTCTTTAGTTTCCTTTTCTTTCCTTAGATATCATTTTTCATGTAGCTCACCTCTGCTCTTTTATTTGGTTTCATCCTTCTCAAATCAGAATGCAGTGTTGCAACTGAAGTTTCAACATTACTGAACAGAATAAATAATTACCATCCTTATCTTGCATTGGGTGCTTATGTTAATACATCTCCAAGTGGTATCTGCCTTTATGTATCATCCTAGAAATGAGTCAATGGTCTGTGATGTAGCACTCCAAATCCTTTTCTTCACAACAGTTGCCTATGCTGGTTTCTCAGTTTTACACTTGATTTCACCTTAATAAATTCAGCACTTTGCATTTTCTGTACTGATTTTTTTGCTTGTTGCTGACCCTTGATTTTTTATTTTTCAAAGTAATTGAAAAACAGCTTGGTGGTATCAGTATATTATGTGTATATTTACAGTCCGTGACCTAGGTTCTTGATGAAAGTAATTAAAAGAAATGGACTTCTGCAGGGTCTGAGCTGAAATCATAGAATGAGAGAACGGATTGGGTTGGAAGGGACCTTAAAGATTGCCTTCTTCCAACTCCCATGACCAGGGCTTGAACACAGCCAGTGAGGGGGCTTGTTTCAGTGCCTCAGCACCCTCACAATGAAGAATTTCTTCCCAATATCTAATCTAAATCTACCCTCTTTTAGTTTAAAACCCTTACTTTCTTGTAGGCCCCCCTTTAGATACTGGAAGGCCACAATGCAATCTCCCCAAAGGCTTCTCTTCTCCAGGCTGAATAACCCCAACTCTCTCAGCCTCTCTTTATAGAGGTGCTCCAGCCCTCTGATCATCCTTGTGGTCCTCCTCTGGACCTGCTCCAACAGGTCTGTGTCCTTCTTGTGCTGGGGCCCCAGAGCTGAATGCAGCACTCCAGGTGGGGCTTCATGAGGGCAGAACAGAGGGGGAGAATCACCTCTGGCCTGCTGGCCACACTTCTTTGGATACAGTTGGTTTTCTGAGCTGCAACTGCCTGTTGCCAGCTCATGTTAAGGCTTTTGTACATCAGTATCACAGAATCACAGAATAGTCTAGGTTGGAAGAGACCTCCAATATCACTGAGTCCAACCTCTGACCTAACGCTAACAAATCTTCCACTAAACCATATCCCTAAGCTCTACATTTAAATGTCTTTTAAAGACCTCCAGGGATGGTGACTCAACCACTTCTCTGGGCAGCCTATTCCAGTGACTAACAACGCGTTCAGTAAAGAAGTTCTTCCTAATATCCAACCTAAACCTCCCCTGGTGCAACTTTAGCCCATTCCCCCTCGTCCTGTCACCAGGCATGTGGGAGAATAGACCAACCCCCACCTCGCTACAGCCTCCCTTCAGGTACCTGTAGAGTGCAATAAGGTTGCCCGAGCCTCCTTTTCTCCAGGCTGAACAATCCCAGCTCCCTCAGCCGCTCCTCCTAAGACTTGTTCTCCAGACCCTTCACCAGCTTCGTTGCCCTTCTCTGGACTCGCTCGAGCACCTCCATGTCCTTCTTGTAGCGAGGGGCCCAAAACTGAACACAGTACTCGAGGTGCAGCCTCACCAGAGCTGAGTACAGAGGGACAATCACTTCCCTGGACCTGCTGGCCACACTGTTTCTTATGCAAGCCAGGCCGCCTGAGCACACTGCTGGCTCATATTCAGCCAACTGTCAACCAATACTCCCAGGTCCTTCTCTGCCAGGCAGCTTTCTAACCACACATCTCCCAGCCTGTAGCTCTGTTTGGGGTTGTTGTGCCCCAGGTGCAGGACCTGGCACTTGGCCTTGTTGAACTTCATACCATTGGCCTCGGCCCATGGATCCAGCCTATCCAGATCCTCCTGCAGAGCCATCGTACCCTCGAGCAGATCAACACACGCACCTAATCTTGGTGTCGTCTGCAAACTTGCTGAAGGTGCACTCGATCCCCTCATCCAGATCATCGATGAAGATGTTAAAGAGGACTGGTCCCAGTACCGAGTCCTGGGGGACTCCACTAGTGACCGGCCTCCAACTGGATTTGACTCCATTCACCACAACTCTCTGGGCCCGGCCATCCAGCCAGCTCTTAACCCAACGAAGTGTATGCCAGTCCAAGCCATGAGCAGCCGGTTTCCTGAGGAGAATGCTGTGGGGAACGGTGTCAAATGCCTTACTGAAATCAAGGTAGACCACGTCCACAGCCTTTCCCTCATCCACTAAGCACGTCACCTTGTCATAGAAGGAGATCAGGTTCGTCAAGCAGGACCTGCCCTTCATAAACCCATGCTGACTAGGCCTGATCGCCTGCTTGCCCTGCAACTGCCGCATGATGACACCCAAGATAATCTGCTCCATGAGCTTCCCTGGTACTGCTGTTAAACTAACAAGCCTATAGTTCCTTGGGTCTACCCTCCGGCCCTTCTTGTAGATGGTACTCTCAAGCCTTTCTAGTCAGGGCTGCTCTCTATCCACTAGTTGCCCAGGCTGTGTTCATGTTTGAGACTGCCCCCAACCCAAGTGCAGGGCTTTGCTCTTGGCCTTGTTGAACTGCATGCTTTTACATCCCCCCAGTGTGTCAACTGCATCACTCACCTCTCTCAGCTTGACAGAGAACTACTGACAAATCTGTTTTAACTTTGGCCCTTTATTATTAGCAATACGTGCTTTTCAGCATAAACCATTTCAAGCTGGCAGTGGAAAATCTTGTTTGTCATTAGTGACACCTGGTATAATCTTTCAAGATGGTATTTTCTATGAAGGTATCTTTTATAGCTGAGCAGATGACTCCATCAACGTTTTCATCATGAATTGGCTTGCTTTTTTTTTTGAAAAGGTGTCGCTGGCAATCTGAAGGCAATGAACCAACCTAGATGTTCCTCAAGGGACTGACTGTATGTTTGCCACCTGTCTAGGCGAAGTGGAGCTTTGGCTTATCCAAATGCGTTTCCTTTTCCAATGTTCTAAAGAGACTTCTAGCACTTCTGTCATCCTAGCTTGGTGCACAGGGGTAGTTATTGCACAAAGGACATGAGGAGACGTGTGCCAGCTTGGGCAATATGCCCTTCTGACACATTGTTCTACTTTCAATAGTGGTCAATAGCAGGTGCCTTAGTCAAAGTGTATGAACAAAGCAACGTACTGTAATGATTGTTCCTATTCACCTCTATTCCCCAAGTGATCTCCTACCTTCCAATGATTTTGGGTCTCTAAGGGCTTTCTTAAGCAGCGGTAGTATATGTGTATAGAAATCTACCCCTACTTTTGTGCAGCTGATTTTCTTGGTTGAAATACACAGTCCTGCATTTATCTGGATTATCCTTGCTTGTTTTGCTTCAGTCTTTGCTGGACTGATCAGAACAAAAGGGAGGATGCAGAAGCCTAATGTTTCCAAAGTAGACAATGTCAAAAATCATTTGTCCCTGTGAATCTTTGTTCTGTTTTTGCAGTCTCAAATTATGCCTATTGATCTGGCCCAGTTTGTTTCATCAGAGTGCAGGGACAGCAATGTTGATGAGGAAAACATGAAATATTTTCCCCCAAATAAGTTAGCTGCACCAGTAATTACACTCCCTTTCATCAAAATGTATCTGAACACTGTCATTGTAAATCCAGATTCATTGTCAAATGATTTCCTTGTTATCTGTTGCTGCTTTCCTCCCACCTTCTAGCAACAGCTGCAAAGGGGCTGTTTCTTATTGGATTAATTTTAGACACTACTTTGAACTTTTTTTCCTCAGTTCTAGACCTTTTTTAATAGAATGTGTCACGTATTTAATTAACTTGCTGAACTAAGCATGCAAGTCTGGGATAGCTGTGAAGAACTGAACTTTTTTTTTTTGTTAATGTTACTAAAAGTGTTAGGGAATTAGCAGTGAGACAGGGTGGCATAGACAGCAGGCAGTCTTTTAGCATAGCTATATGCTGTCTCTGACTAATGTAGTCTAAACTAAACCCCAACATCTTTGCAGTTATCCCTTTGGTTGAAGGGTTTTTTTTTTGTTTTTGTTTGTTTTTTTTTTTTTTTTTTTTAATCCCTACAGGTTTGTAGCTCATAAACATATCCTAACAAAAGTTCATAACAAGGACCTGGTATAAAGCTCCCCATGTTGACTTCAAAATTACTTTCAGGTTATTGAATCTAATCACTTTTTTTGCTTGTAAATTTTCTGCTGAACTAGCTAATTGAACAGGCCCTCTGAGGGGTCAGAAGTGGTAGACACAGAGGAAAAGGATGGGAAGCAAAGCGAAGTGTGATGGGGATGATGGGGAGAACAGGAGGGAGCTGCTGCTCCCATACCTAGCTGTGGTAGCAATAAAACTTAAGTGGCTTTGCAATCTTGTCAAGCTGCACCATAAAATATGCTGATTTACATGTTAGTTCTCACAGTCTTTGGAAATCATGATCTTCCAGGGAGTATTAAGCCACAGTGAACTTTAAGCCAATTTACTTCTGAATGAGAACGTTCCCATAGGTACGTAATGTGCTTTAACTTCTGCATGATAATTTCACGCCTTTAAACTCATAACCGCTCAGCGCTCCCCCACGTAGAACTCTCCCAGCTATGTTATTGTTTTCATTATTTCAAATTAAAAAATAAAGGGGGGATCTGTACAACCCAAATGTAGCTAGCAATTGTTTTTAAAGCCTGTAGTGCTTACCAAATCTTATCTTCCCCAGTGCCTAGGCACTAAACTGAGTCTTAAGGTAGCAGTGGCAGATCACTGCCATCACGCTTTCTCTAGACAAATGTAGGCTTCTGCTCAGCACAGGCATGCATTACAATAGTTACATGGGTTGTTTTGCCTTGATGCTGCACACCCTCTTTAAGGAGAGCATTCCAAGGCAAGCTAATCTCCAGATAACATGACAACAGCACTCAAAAGGCAGCGCTCACCAGAGGTGCAGAATTATGCTCTTCCTCTGCTTCTCTGCAGCATGCCCAAGTGCAGGGAGGTGGAGGTGGTGACAGCAGTACTGAACCATGGTGACAGATTTGACAGGTGCAGAAGCAAGAAGCTTAAGCTCGGAGACAAAGCCTGTGTCCTGGCCATCTGGGAGGCAGTTCCTTTTCCTTGGCTTGGTGGCTGGACGCTGCCACTCCGACTGCTGGGGCATGGCCTGCTGGCTGCCAGGCTGTGCGGGCTCTTTGCCTGCTGTTCAGTTGTGTGTATCTGCTCCCTAACCATATGGCTGTATTAAAAAGAGACAGAGAGGAGGATAAGCTGTAAAGCAACTGTAAAAATTCTGCTCAGTGCTGTTCCATGGTGAGGGGGCTTCTGGCTCACCCTCCTGTTCCCCCAAGTCATTACAGTTATGGGTTTAAATGGGCACACCTGCATTCATTCACCCCCTATCATTTCCCCACTGAGTTGTGTAAAGCCGAGAGTCACTTCTCTGCTTGATGCTCTAAAATCCTGTTTAATTCAGGGTGCTCAGATGAAGGCCCAGTTGTATTTTTTTTTTTTTTTCTACTCCCTCTGCTGTTGGGAACAGGAGGCTAGGGGTGGAATTGAATGAGATAGGATTTGCTTTTGAAGGAGATATTTTGGAAAAGTTGCCAACCTTGCTGTATTGATCTGGTGAGGAAATAGGGACTCCTCTCCTCTGGAAGTGGTTAATTCCATCACACCACAATAGGAGAGAATCACGTAGTAGCAGCAACAACAATAGAAAAAGGATATTTTGCAATATAATAATTGTCTGTATGGCTGAAGAAGAACAAATGCTTTCCTGGCTCCCTATGGAACTAATAAAGAAAGGCAGGTTGAGGACCCTGGGATAATAATTTAGTCATCTTAAATATTCATGAGCTACAGAATGTGCTACATGCAATTTAAGAGGGATTTGACAATTGCAGCATACATCATCTTGTTTCACATGGGCTAAAAATACTTAAACTTTCTCCTTTAAAATAAAAGCATTAATCCTAAATATGTCTTAAGCTAAGAGCAAAGCTGTTAACTGCAAGAGGAAGGAAAAGAAGCATTCCAAAGGCACATGTTGGGGTAATCAGTGCTGGAATAAAGGACTTTATAAGACTGTTTTAGCTGAGGTCTCTAGGAATGGTGATGATGGTAGGGGGTGTTCTTGATAATAAACACTTTGCCACTGTTTTCATTGTTTTGTTCTGTTTAGTAGGTTGGAAAAGAGACATTTTCCAACTTTGGTGATTATAAAATTGTTGCTGCAAATCCAGAGGACTGGTTAGGGTGGGCTGAACTCTCCCCATTCCCTCTCATTACTGCATTCTGGGACCATAAATCCAGAACGTGGAGCCTTCTCTCACTTTTGCACATAGGATTCTCAGTTCCACGTGTGACTCACTGTTGCATAGTCAGCAGTGAATATTTTGGGAAAGTTGGACGAGAATTTTGTGTTGAGGGATTGAATTGTTGGCTACTGAATTCAGAAAAAGTTCAACCAAAGTTTTCTATAAAATATATTGGTATATTTTGGGCAGCAAATTGAGGCAAGTACTTAAACAGACTTTCTGAATTTGGGATGTTGTCATTTCTGTCTGCATCTGAACATCCAAAATAGCAGCAGTATTAAAACTTCACTTGGTTTTGTACGAGTTAGACACATACTCTTCATGAGTTCAGTTCATTTTGGTGAGAGTGTCTCTACTGCAGAAGAGAGCTATATTGTGTTCATTTCTGGTATCTTTACAAGTTGTGTAGTAGTCAAGTTTACAAGCATGTGGATTTGAGTTTATTTTTCTCCATTTGCTACTCTTTGTGCAATCAGTATTTTTGAAAATGTTTCACTAATGCCTTTGGTAGGCTGCTTAAATTTTGCCTCTTAATTTTGGCATTCCCTCTTATTCATTGTGATAGCTCAAGAGTGGCCAGGATTAGAGCTACCAGGCATTTGGGTTTCCTCAGATGCATTTTACTTTTCTGCCAGGAAATTTTGTCAAGGAGGTGTTTGAATGCTTTAGAGCCATTAGGGGTGTGCACAAAATAAATTCACTGGCTTTATGATGCATGGGATTCAGTGTGCATTCACAGACTAAATGTGCAGAGGCATGTCCAGGAAACCAAGCACTGTCCAAACATCTTTGCTGAACAGTTGTGCATTTGCTACTCAGCATCACGGGACATGTTCAAGCCATGCATGCAGCATTGAGGAGCTGTCTGGTACAAGGATTTCCTGGCTCTCTGAGCATCAAGAGTCATCATGAGCACATTCTTATGCTCTGAAATCACGGTCATGTTCTGAAGACTTTGCATTACATCAGGTATGACTTATTGAACTATCTGCGTTGTAAGCGATCAAGGAAAACAAATGTTCTCCTCCCTAGGACCTAAAACACTTGATATCCCTCTTGCATAATGTAAAGTGTTGTCTGCAACAGCAGAAGTTGGAGGGTTTTAATTTATTGGAATGAGAATGTAGACATCAAACTGTGAAAGGAAAGACATTGATTTTGATCCAGTGTAAATAGCATAGGTGGGCTGAATATACTGTATATTGAACATCTGCAAGGAAGGAGCCCGGAGGTTGCTTATTGTGCAGCTCACTTTTCATTGGGTAAGCAGGGCTAAGGCTCGCTGCTTGCCCAAAAGCCCAGGGGGACTTACTGAGCCTTTGTGGCTTAGTAGCAGTAGCAGAATCTGGAGCACGCTGTGAAAGAAAAGAAATAAATAAATAAGCGAAAGGGGAAACATGCTTTCCGATTAGATAATGGCAAATATCATACTTGTATTTGGGGAAGGTCAGAAAGGTAACAGCTGAAGGAGTCAAATAATAGACAAATTGATGATGGTAACTATGAAAATATAAAAGGGACCCAACCTCTCTCTTAGTGATAAAACTGTCTGAAGTGCACTAGATCAATTTAGCCATGGCTGTTGTTACGAAATTGCTCGTTTGATGTTCCACAAGCAGATCATGCAGTTTCCTAGGAAACATCTTTTTCCACTTAAAATCTAATTTTCTTACAATGCGAGAACTGATGAGTCACCCTGCCTGACTTTTCCTTACTTCCCTTTACCTATTAAAATATACTCACCAGGTGGAAATCCAAGTATTTATTAGTTTTTGTCACCTGGCTGCTCAAATAACTCTTGTTCCTCCATGTTATCAGCATGCTTGATTCAACAAGCCCAGATTAATAGGATGAAAGATGATCAAAATTTGAAAGGAATTGTGTGCATTGATGGGACATGTTTCCAAAACCGGGAAGAATTCCCTTAATTTTTCACTTATGTCCCATTATGAAATGCTGTAACATTGTATTGCCACTAACATCACACCACATTACTATAATTATTTACTATTTTATTCTTGTTTTGTTAATTAGCTTATTATTGTCTTGTTATTAGCTTATTCACTTGATTTACAGATGACTTTAGAGATATCAATGACAATTACTGTGAGAAAATAAATGCTTGTTGTTACGTATTGCAAGCCACAAACAAAATGGAAAATCCTCAGTTCAGAGTTGCGATGTAGAACTTGAGATTTGTGTGATGAGCGGCACTCATGCTGAACAGAAAAGTGCTGGAGCAGTGGTCAGCAGAGGCTGGTGGCTGGAGTTTTCAGTGACCAGTGAAATCAAGAGAGCCCCCTGACAAAAGGGAAAATGCTACAATTTACAGTTACCTGTTGTTTGTGCTTTATATAAAATCCTGGTAGTCTGCAGTTGCTTAATGAGCCCCCATGGCTACATCGTTAATAAAAGGTTGGTCCGGCAGAATACAGCTTCCATGAAAATTCTCCATGGGCTGCATTTCTTATTCTTTTTCCATATGCAGTTGTGCCAGAATCAGTATTCCTGCCACCTCTCAGTGCCTCTGATGCCTCAGTTGTCAGTGTACCATTAATGTGCCAAACACTAGTGACTAACACTTCAAACTTTCAGCTGCTAACAAACAGCTTTCTGTTTAAAAGGGCAATGCAATATCTCTGCATGGGAAAGAGCATGGCTCAGTGTGACTCTACCAGCCCTATAAGAAGATGGGTAAAATAATTCCCTAACCTAACTTTGAAATAGTGTAACTATTTTTTCTTCTTTTTAAGATTTGGATGTATTTAGTTGTCATTTGATTATGTACTTGTATCTTACTGTATATCTGTTTGTACTCTGCTAGCACATGGCTTGTTCAGCTGCAGGTGGTGAGTAGGTGGCCTTATCATGTAAAGCTATGCATAATGCTTAAAACACTTGGGAGGCTTGTCACTTGCATTGGCTTGCACTGGTTTTGGTTTCTGCTTCCTGAATACTAAAAGTTAAATGGAAAGGAATAACCACAGATTTTAAACAGCAAAGTTTCAAATTAAGGTTTGAAAGCAGTTTCTCTAAATACCATTAGATTATAAAGTCTATTGAAATGGCACCTACATATCTGTGATCTGTAGACCCTTTAGAACTGTTTGCAAATAATGAGACTTTTTCTTAATGAAGAGCTTTATAGCTTCATTTCAGATTATTAATTCAATTAAAATAGGACTTTCAAGCTGAATTTCAAGCTATTTATGATAGCTTTGAGGGTTGAAGGGACTAGGAGACTGAACTTCCGCACAACAGGCTACAGAACTTCAGCTGACATAAGCAGCAGCAGGGTTCAAGCCACAAATTTCTTGTTCAGCTGCTGTGTTTGTTCTTGAAAAGACATAAGCAGTATAGGTGGAAAGGTTGGAAGTGACCTAGGCTTTGCTGTGTGTTGCTCCAGTATAGCAACTTCTACTGAGGTTAAAGTGAGATTCCAAGGCTTTTGTTCCTGTCTTCCCCTCTACCCTTCTTGTCACTCATTTCACCCATCTAATGATTGTGGTATGTCACTGTGCTGGCTTCTGGTTCAGGTGTGTGGCTGTGGCATTGTAGAGGCTGGGTGTGTCTGGGGACCAGTCTGATTTCTTTTATTCTGGTCAGTGACTCTTCCTGTTCTAACAGTGAAGTGAGTTGAATCAGGGGATTTGTTTATTGCTAGAAATGTGCTAAATGATTCTCCAGAACTTTCCTAAGCAGAGAATAAAGGCTTTTTACTGACCTGTGTGTCACCAGAGTAATTCACAGTCAAAACCACTGATCCACTGTAGAATCTGAGTCCCCAGATCACAATCCACTGTCAAGGAACAGAGCACAGAAAAGAGGATAATTTATGAAGCTTGTGGAAAACTCAGCACTTCCTGGGTTTCTGTCTAATACAAATTTTCTCCTTGTTTTGATTCACATGGGTCATCCTTGTGTGTTAAGATGAAAATGAACTTGTTAATTTTCTCCTTGTTCCTCAGAGACAATCATTCTTCTTTTGCTTCATGTGTTATCAAAATGTTTCAAGAGCTTGAGATTTGATATTGCAAGACATGCAGAAGCATTCATCTTCTGCAAGTTCAAGAATAGTCAAGTGTTGACTGATACCACACACCATGAATATGTGAGTGTAATTTATGTGTATAGAACATCTAAATCCTGTTAAGCCGATGCAGTCAATTGATAAAAATTCTCAACCATTCATGCCTGTCTTTTTGCTTGCTGTTTGTTTCCTGACCTGTTGTCAGGAAATCATTTAACCTAACACTAATGTAGCTCTTGCTGTCTGTGTATAATCTTTACCTCCCTCACATTGGTGTAGTGAGAAGTAATCTGTCCGGAGATGCTCTGAGACCCTCAAAGTAAAGGCAGACTTTGCTCCTATGTATTCAGTATTGCTCCTGGAGAAAAATGGAACTATGCTCAGTGTGCTAATGATATAATTATAGGGCTCTCTTCCAGGAGTATAAGGGAGATATTGGTTATCATAATGTGCATGAACTTGGACTTCAATGCAATATTTATAAAAAAGATACAAATGGATCATTTCTACTAGATAGGGTAGGTCTTGGTGAAAACAGCATGGAAAAATACACTCAACAAATGTAACCTTTATGCTTATGGAAGTTCTCTTTTTCTGAGAAAGGAACTCTTTTTTTTCTTCCTTTCCTTTTTTTTTGGAGGTCTCTTGCTGTGTGGCTGTTTAAGTATTTGATAGGTGGTTATTGAAATTGGATCTTTAGTTAATTAGGGGTAACCACAAATCCCATGCTGTTGTTTCTACTTCGTGATTATATCAGCAGAATCCTTGCAATCAGTGAGATGCCTTAGGAATGCCATGGAGAATTTTCATCTACCATTTTGGATATCAGAAAGAATGGAGATTTTGGAAAAACTTTGTCAACCAATTTGTCGTCTGTGGCGAGGCCTTTTCTTAACCATTGCACTCAGACCACCGTGGCTCCTTTCTAATACATTGCTTGCATATGGAGTTTAAATTTAACCTTTTCATCATATTTCCCACAAAATATTGCATAAATATAGTCCCAGTTGAGAGAGATCTTTTTTTTTCACCTTTTTAATTATCCCTGTAAAGCTCTTTGAAAGGGTTTACAAACTTGGATTATACAGTGTCCTGGTTGCATAAAGTCTATTGCTTGTCTTTTATTAAGATTACTTTTTCTTTGTGTATATGAGAATAGGTATTGATTTCTTGGCAGGCCATGTTAAGCAAACAAAAACCCAAAGGAAGTAAGTTTTCAAGACTTTGTGACAGGTTTTGCTCCTCTTTTGCTGTGTTTAGAGATGAATGATTTGAGATGAAATGCAGGAACCTCAGAGAATTATTGAGATGTCATAAATTTGTGCCAAGGTGAAGAAATCCATGCATCTTTCTAGTTTTGTCCTGGAAGCAAATATTCTGTGTCTGAATGACTGAGAAATTTCCCATTTTAAAATGAGTATGTTTAAAACTTCCTGCTTTTGGGATACTATAACAATATAGGTCAAAATTACTCTCCCAAATTTTGCTCTTGGATTTCTTCACGTTTCTTCCAGCCCTAGCAGGTGTAAGGTATCATGAGGCACCATTTCACGGGAACAATATGTAAACAACATACACAGATAACACTATCATAAGAGTACATTAAGGTTGGTGCATCAAAACAACTTTTAGAATTGGAAAATACCAAAATTAGGATGTCCTACCTTCTGAGGAATGACTTTAACCTCAGTGATGCTGTTTTAGTGGCATCCTTCTGTCTTAAGTTCTATTTTTACACTTCTTATAAAAGCAAATGAATCCTCTTCCTTCACTTCCTATTCATCTTCTGATGTTGCCCTGACAGCCACAAAGGCTCTTAATAGAGATTGCTCTTTAGGCTGATCACACCGTGGCCTGGTACTAGAATAAAGTGCGGTTGTATGGTTGGACCAGAATAAAGTACAGTTGTGTGGTTGGACCAGATGATCTCGAAGCTCTTTTCCAACCTTAATGATCCTATGAAAGGAGCACAGCATCAGATCATCATTCCTGGCATGGATTAGTACCTGGAGAAGGTGAAGCAGTCTCCATGGGTTGAAGATCTGCCAGTGGCTGAGTGGTGTGCTTCAGAGCTTTGTTTTCATCCAAGCCCAGAAGGAAATTGCACTTTCCTGGACACTTGACCTTCTGCTCATTTTCTCCTTATTGTATATCTGCCATCTCCTGTGCTTCCAGGCTGTCTGAGTCCTTTTTATGCCTATGCCTAGTAGTATGCAGAGGACCCATTTTCAGCTCTTCTGTAGACAGTTTTCCCTGCTTGGTTCCTTTCTCCCTCGTCTTGTCTTGTTCTCACAGGTACAGAGATTTCCCTTCTGACACCCATGAGTTTCCTGTTGCCTTCACCAGGTCATCATTGCTGGTTCCTTCTACTCTTCCATCTTGTAAGAAGTGTCCTTTTCTTGGCAGTTACACTAATCACATTAATCATGCTTCTGGTTCCCATTTCTCTTGTCAGCCTCTTTCCCGATAGCTTATTCCATTACCTTTTCTAGGGAGTCCTCTCCGATATCATCATCAGTTCTCCATGATAAATATTTACTCATTTATGAGTTTACATGTTAGGGTCAGATTTTACTGAATTTGGAGGTGATGAATGTGAGACAAAACTTGAATTATTATCTAAACCACTCTGTTTCTACTAATGAGCTGATGGTGATTTTTGCTAGTTTTTTTCTTCCCAAAAAGTATTCCTCCACCTGTATCATTCTGAGATCTAAATTTTATGTGGAGGCTGCTCTTTGTGCCACCACTTGTCAATTTTTTTATTTCCCAGCCCAGATGGGATGTCTGGCAAATGACCTTTCCCTACGGGTCTTTTCATTCCTGCTGAAGAAGCCACAACTGGAATTAGAAGCAGCCTAATTGTCAGGACAGTGCCAAGCCCAAGTTAAGTGACCTATTAAAGTGACCTATTAGGTAATGTGGTTATACTGCTAGTATTTTTTCTCTGTATGGCATTGCAGTGAATGGATGGTCCAGGTAGTACAGGATCCTTGCTCTGCTGCAGGGTGCTGCAGGGAGCAGACCATAAGAATGCCTTATGGGTGCTGCACAAGTGTCTAGCTGTTGGGTGAATGCAGTAAGATACCTGAATGTCAGGTATTAACAAGGAATTTATAGCACAGGTAAATCACCAACAAAACTTCCTCAATCTCAAGAGCTGACTGTGCTACAGAAGCAAATATAGCCAAAATTTCCAGGGCCGCCTTACTTCCATCCTGCCACATGAGGCCTTATCACATGCAGCGTGACAATGTCTGTCTTTCCCCTGAGCCTCCTTCCAGGCACTGTGACTTCGCTCATCCTTTTGCTTGAGGAGACCTTCTAAGCTTGACACCTTAGTTGGAGGCAGAGCATATGGAAAATAACTGCAACAGAGTAAGTGGTATGAAAATGGTTTTAAATTCTGACATTATCACAGTTTAGCATTGTGGGGGGAGCTTTCCCCAAACAGAAAAAACTGCTGATATTAACTAGTCTGAGGCCATCTTCTAAACCCAATGCCCCAATGCCCCCCTCCCCCCCCCCCCTTTTTTTTTTTTTGGTTCTAAAGTTTGGATATTTATTGTTCATAGGAACACTTCTTAAAAAAAAAGTGGGGTGGGGGGATGAGAGGGGGAAAAAAAAAGCCTGTGGGGATTTAGTTCCCTAGTTGCCTCAAGGGTGTCAGTGGGAGATGTGAATAAGCATTGCTGTGAGAGGATGGGTCCCAGCTGGCAACAACAGTCAGAGATCTGATTCCAGGCAGATTGATAGCCATTCAGGTGGAGCCCGACAGGAATCATTGGAAGCTCATCTATACTCTCTCACCTTGAAAAGACTAATTTTTGAAACCTCACCTGCATAGGACATTACATACCAGCTCTATAGATTTCAGAGGATTACATTCACTCTGAACGTCTTCACGAAAACTTAAGCCAGCATGTTCTAGCCTCTGCTTTCATGTCTCTTCATATATGATGATGAAAAGTTTTCCCAAATTTTGTGCTGTGCTGTTTACACCTTCCATTCCTATATAATACCACACAGTTTTTCTCCCTCTCCTCCAAATAGCAGTGCAATGCTGTGGTGGTTTTACCGTGCTAGGCAGCTGAACACCACAACTGCTCTCTCACTCCCCCTCCTCAGATGAGGAGGGGAAAAAGTAAAGGAAAGAACAACTCACGGGTTGAGATAAGGATAATTTAATTAAAGAGAAATATATATATATATATATATTATTAAGGAAATATTATTATTAATTAAACAATTCAACTAAAAGGAAAAAAGGGAAAGGGGAAGAGGGAGGGGGAAAGGGAATAACAAAACAAAACAAGTAAAGGCTATGTGGAAATACAGAGGAAAGAAATTACTCTCTACTTCCCACAAATGAGCGATGCTTGACCACATCCTTGAAGCAGGGCCTCAACGCACGTAGCCGGTGTTCGGGAGGAGGACAGACGTTTTCGCAACGAGAGCCCACCCCTCCCCTCTTCTTCCTTTTTCCCCCTTTTATTGCTGAGTGTGACATCATATGGCATGGAATATCCCTTTGGTTGGTTCAGGTCAGCTGCCCTGGTGATGTTTCTCTCTCACTTTTTTGCCCACCCCCTAGGAGGGTTAGAGAGAGTCCTGATGCTGTGCCAGCACTTCTCAGCAGCAGACACAACACTGGTGTGATACCAGTGCTGTTCTAGCTACAAGTGCAGAGCGCAGCACTGTATGGGCTGCTGCAGGGAAAGTTAACATCCCAGCCAGACCCAGTACAACCTCCACCCCTTATTCCATAACATTTGTGTCACTCTCAGGTCCCCTATACTCTGGCATATTCTCATCATCATTGTTCCATGTTCTTTAACAAATTGATGTGTAGGTACCTCTTTACATTCTATAAGTCTCTCTCGGAAAACATCCATAAGCACTGTTGACGATTTAGTCTTCATCTGCCAAAGTGGTCACTCAGGGCAGGTGGAGTTGGATGTCTGGATGCCAGCACCAGCTTAGCTCAAGACCTTGTTGCACTTGCCCAGTTCCTTGCAAAGTTGACCTGTTGTTGATCTTGCAGCATCTTCCTACAACATATAACTTAGATTACAGATTAGTTTTCTCCCAAAGTTAGATCTCCTTGAGGCACACACCTGATATCCCCATCCTTCTGCAGGTATACCCTGGTCCTTGGGTAAAGACAATCCCATGAGTGGGTTTGCCTTTTCCCAAGGCAGGAGCAAGCCACACCGCCTTCCCCATCCACTTTCCTACATGCACTACAGGGACTTTAGCTCCCTTCACCGTGTGTAGGGGTTTTGTTTCAGCAGGACCAGCACGGCTGTCAGACCCCCTGTTATTAACTAGCCAAGTGGCTTCTGGTAGATTTATGTCCCATTGTTTCCATGTCCCAGCACCCAATGCTCTTAACATAGTCTTTAACAGTCCATTGTACCTTTCAACCTTCCCAGAGGCTTGTGGGTGATATGGGATGTGATACACCCACTCAGTACCATGCCTCTTGGCCCAGGAGATGACAAGATTGTTTCGGAAATGACTCCCATTGTCAGACTCAGTTCTTTCCGGTGTACCATGACGCCACAGCACTTGCCTTTCTAGGCCCAAGATAGTGTTTCGGGCCGTGGCATGGTTTACAGGGTATGTTTCCAGCCACCCAGCTGTTGCTTCTACCATGGTGAGTATGTACCATTTGCCTTGGCGGGTTTGTGGGAGTGGTCCGATATAGTCAATTTGCCAGGCCTCACCATATCAAAACCCTAGCCATCTCCCCCTGTTCCAGGGAGCTTTTACCTTCATGGCTCTCTTGATTGCAGCACAGATCTCACACTCATGGGTAACCTGTGTGAGGGCCTCAATGGTCAGGTCCACCCCTCGATCACGAGCCCATCTCTATGTGGCATCCCTCCCCAGATGTCCTGATGTTTCATGGGCCCATCAAGCTACAAACAGCTCACCCTTACGTCCCCAGTCCAAGTCCACCTGAGCCACTTCAATTTTTGAAGCTTGATCTGCCTCTTTGTTGTTCTGATGTTCTTCAGTAGCACGACTCTTGGGCATGTGGGCATCCACATGACGTACTTTTACATCCAGGTTTTCTACCCGGGCAGCAATATCTTGCCACAGGGTAGCAGCCCAGATAGGTTTACCTCTGCGCTGCCAGTTGTTCTGTTTCCATTGCTGCAGCCACCCCCACAGAGCATTTGCCACCATCCATGAGTCAGTGTAGAGATACAGTACTGGCCATTTTTCTCTTTCGGCAATCTCTAGGGCTAGTTGTATGGCTTTCACTTCTGCAAACTGACTTGACTCGCCTTCCCCTTCCATGGCCTCCACAACTCGTCGTGTGGGTCTCCACACAGCAGCTTTCCATTTCCGATGGCTCCCTACCACACGGCAGGATCCGTCACTGAACAACACATACTGCTTTCTGTCTTCTGGCAACTCATTATATGGTCGTGCCTCTTCAGCACGGGTTACCTCTTCTGTTGGCACTCCGAAATCTCTGCCTTCCGGCCAGTCCATAATCTCTTCCAGGATTCCTGGGCGATTAGGTTTTCCCATTCAAGCCCACTGTGTAATTAACACTATCCACTTACTCCACGTAGCGTCAGTCACATGGTGTGTAGTGGGAATTTTCCCTTTGAACATCCAATGTAACACAGGTAGCCGTGGTGCCAAGAGGAGCTGTGCTTCTGTACCCACAACTTCTGAAGCAGCTCGAACACCCTCATATGCTGTTAGTATCTCTTTTTCAATTGGGGTATAATTGGCTTCTGATCCTCGATAGCCCCAGCTCCAGAAACCCAGAGGTTGACCTTGAGTTTCTTCTGAGGTTTTCTGCCAGAGGCTCCAGATGCTTTACACCGCATGCTGCCCAGCTGCGGCGTAAAGTATGTTTTGCACAGCTGGTCCGGTACGGACAGGCCCAAGGGCTACTGCATGAGCTATTTCTTGTTTGATTTGTTCAAAGGCCTGTTGTTGCTCAGGGCCCCACTCAAAATAGTTTCTCTTTCGAGTCACTCGATATAGAGGACTCACAAGCTGACTGTAGCCTGGAACATGCATTCTCCAGAATCCCACAAGGCCTAGGAAAGCTTGTGTTTCCTTTTTGTTAGCTGGCGGAGACATTGCCGTTATTTTGTTGATCACATCCATTGGAATATGGTGAAGTCCATCCTGCCATTTTACCCCCAGGAACTGGATTTCCTGTGCAGGTCCCTTGACCTTGCTGTTTAATGGCAAAACCAGCTTTCAGGAGAATTTGGATTACTTTTTTCCCTTTCTCAAAAATTTCTTCTGCTGTGTTGCCCCACACAAGGATGTCATCAATGTACTGCAGGTGTTCAGGAGCTCCCCCTTGTTCCAGTGCAGACTAGATCAGTCCATGGCAAATGGTAGGGCTGTGTTTCCACCCCTGGGGCAGTCGATTCCAGGTGTATTGGACGCCCCTCCAAGTGAAAGCAAACTGCGGCCTGCATGCTGCTGCCAAAGGGATGGAGAAAAATGCATTAGCGATATCAATTGTGGCATACTACTTGGCTGCCTTTGACTCTAGTTCATACTGAAGTTCTAGCATGTCCAGCACTGCAGCACTCAAAGGTGGCGTGACTTTGTTCAGGCCGCAATAGTCCACCGTTAGCCTCCACTCGCCATTAGACTTTCGCACTGGCCATATAGAACTATTAAAAGGTGAGTGAGTCTTGCTGATCACTCCTTGACTCTCCAGCTGATGAATCAACTCATGGATGGGAACCAGGGAGTCTTGATTGGTGCGATATTGCTGTCTGTGCACCATTGTGGTAGCGATTGGTACCTGCTGTTCTTCAACCTCAAGCAATCCTACAACGGAGGGGTCTTCTGAAAGGCCAGACAGGGTAGACAGCTGCTTAATCTTTTCTGCGCTCAAAGCAGCTATGCCAAAAGCCCACCGGTACCCTTTTGGATCCTTGAAGTACCCTCTCTTGAGGTAGCCTATGCCAAGGATGCATGGAGCCTCTGGGCCAGTCACAATGGGATGCTTTTGCCACTCATTCCCAGTTAGACTCACTTCAGCTTCCAATACAGTTAGCTGTTGGGATCCCCTTGTCACTCCAGAGATACAGATGGGTTCTGTCCCTTGGTAGCCTGATGGCATTAAAGTACATTGTGCGCCAGTGTCCACTAGAACTTTGTATTCTTTTGGTTCCAATGTGCCAGGCCATCGGATCCACACAGTCCAATAAGTCTGGTTATCCTTCTCCTCTACCTGGCCAGAGGCAGGGCCCCTGTAGTCCTGGTTGGAGCATCTGCCACTTAATTCTTGCAAGTGAGAAGCAGAGGTCCCTTCATCAGGGTCAAGAATAACATCAGCTCTTCTACTGCCTCTGGAGAACTGCCCAACAGAAACTGGAGCGGTGTTTTTCTTAGGGCCCCCTCTTCTTGCTGCTGTATTTCCTTTCAGTTCATGTACCCGAGCAGCTAGGGTTGAAGTAGGTACACCATCCCATTTCCTCATATCTTCCCCATAGTCACGCAGATAAAACCACAAGGTGCCACGTGGTGTCCGTCTTGGGTACTCTCTCTCTCGAGCAGGAAAATACTGATTCTTAGTGGCTGAAATATCACTCCGTCTGGATGGGGGGAATATGCTAATTCTACAAGGTGGTCAAGTCTTTCGGACAGTTTCTCCACAGCTGAGACACAGGCCCGTAGTGGAGCAGAGAGATTGTCTTCATATTTTTTAAGCTGGCAGGACAGATTATACACTGTTGGTCCCATCCCCTCATCTCAATTAAATATTGCCAGTGTACTGGCATGTGATGATGGTGCACTCCGCACCAATTTATGCCACATGGATGCTGTGCACTGGACTTCATCGGAATCTTTAGGTGTCTGGGCATTGTCCAAATCACTATAAATCATCTCCAGCACAGCTAATTCCCTCAGTTGCTGGAGACCTTTATCCACAGTGGCCCACTTGCCTACTTGATATACAGTGTCTTCCTTATGGGGATACCTTTCTTTCACAACTGCCAGGAGTCACCTCCAGAGGCTGAGAACCTGTGTCCCTCTCCCAATTCCTTTATCAATTACCATTTCTCTAGAGAGGGATCCCAACTGCTTGGCTTCATTGCCTTCTAATTGTTGGCTATTGGCCCCTGTGTCCCAGCATCGAAGCAGCCAGGTGAGGATGTGTTCACTTGGGTGTCGACCATAATCCTTTCGTATTTCTCGCAGCTCGCTCAGGGATAGGGATCGAGTGGTTTCTGATTCCTTTATGATTTCCATCTCTTCTTCCTGCTGTTTTTGTGATGGCACTGCTTTAGAGGTGCCTGCCTCTTCTTCTTCTCCCTCCTTCTTAGGAGAGGCTTCTTCCCTTACTAAACGAACTGACTTCCGTTTCCATTGTTTTGACTTGACTATGGGGGCAACTGATACCATAGTCAGTTGGTCCTCTGGGTCAGCCATAGCATGTGTTATCTGGTCATCAGATTCAGAGACTTCCTCCCTCTCTTCAAGGTGCTGGATGATGTGTTTGGTAGGAGTAAGCCAGGACCCAGCACAATGCTGCAAGCTGTCGTTCTCCGGCATTGTCAGGGTCAGGGCATACGACTCTCAAACATTCTATCAGGTTTTTAGGATTTTACACTTGTTCAGGAGTGAAGTTCAAAACTATTGGGGGAGACACCCATGACAGGTACCTGTCTATATCCTCCCACACACCTTGCCACCTGCCACAAGGCTGTTTCAGGACAGATTGCTGGGTAAGCTTTCTAAACAATTGACTAATCTTAGAGAGAAGAGGAGACCCGTTATGCAGAATTAGAAATAATAATATATGGGTTACACATAGATATTCAAAATACTCAAAAACTGTTGTAATTAGCCCATCGTGAAAGAAGGAGAAGGTACCATTCCTGATATTATTCATAAACTGACTTCCAGATGAGGAAAGGAAGGCAGTGTAATTCTGAATATTTTCTAAAAGATAGTTTCCATGAGACCCAAATGATAACAGTGCAGAGCCTGAATGCCAGATTAAACTCAAGGCCAGTGCTTGGCAGCACATCAAGTTTAAAAAAAAAAACAAACACAGACTGTAGCACGTTCTCGGATCGGATATAGAGGAGAAAGGAGAATATGACTCGGATTGCATGACACGTGATCAAACAAGTCAATATTAACAGGATGCTGAACATGGTGACTAGCAAGTAAGTGTGTTAGTTGTAAGAATTTTAATCAATTCTATTGTTATTTCAACCCTTTGAGCCCCATGTTGGGTGCCAGAAAGGACTGTGGTGGTTTTACCGTGCTAGGCAGCTGAACACCACAACTGCTCTCTCACTCCCCCTCCTCAGATGAGGAGGGGAAGAAGTAAAGGAAAGAACAACTCACGGGCTGAGATAAGGATAATTTAATTAAAGAGAAAAAAATTATTAAGGAAATATTATTATTAATTAAACAATTCAACTAAAAGGAAAAAAGGGAAAGGGGAAGAGGGAGGGGGAAAGGGAATAACAAAACAAAACAAGTAAAGGCTATGTGGAAATACAGAGGAAAGAAATTACTCTCTACTTCCCACAAATGAGCGATGCTTGACCACATCCTTGAAGCAGGGCCTCAACGCACGTAGCCGGTGTTCAGGAGGAGGACAGACGTTTTCGCAACGAGAGCCCACCCCTCCCCTCTTCTTCCTTTTTCCCCCTTTTATTGCTGAGTGTGACATCATATGGCATGGAATATCCCTTTGGTTGGTTCAGGTCAGCTGCCCTGGTGATGTTTCTCTCTCACTTTTTTTGCCCACCCCCTAGGAGGGTTAGAGAGAGTCCTGATGCTGTGCCAGCCCTTCTCAGCAGCAGACACAACACTAGTGTGATACCAGTGCTGTTCTAGCTACAAGTACAGAACTCAGCACTGTATGGGCTGCTGCAGGGAAAGTTAACATCCCAGCGAGACCCAATACAAATGCATAACCATTTTAACAAGGGTGTGTGTACTTTCCAAGGGAGTGCTGTTCTATGGTCATTAGCGCTCAGTCTAACAAGTGACAGATGAGATTCCAGGAGTGAGGTTATCTTGGTGTTGATCCTAATTTTGCATCTGACTGGATATATATTTTTAGGCAGATCTCTTCCATTGTTTTCCTTTCTATTGTTTGCTTCTCTTCCATGTATGTTATGCATTTTTCAGTATGAAGGACTCTTACCATAAGATCCACAAGGGATGCATGAACTTGTCAGGTGCCTCCGTACTGATTGGACTGATGGTAAAGGACAACAGAGCAAAGCAAACTGAAATAAACAAGATTCATACAATGAACTCAGCTTTTCACAAGTTAATCTTTCACTTCAGATTCCTTTTTATCCCCCTGGAATTCAGATGTTTCTGCAGGTCTTTTAAAGCAATGTAATGCTTAGTAATCCCTTGCATGCAGGACAGAACTCATCTCCTGTCCCTGTAGGCTTTGCATATAAGACTGTTCTTGTTTTTAGCTTTGAATAGTGATTCCTATGTAGATAAATCAGTTTTGTTCACGATTAGAAAAATTACAGCCTAACCCAAGTATGTGAAAACTCAGGCAAAGTGAAATTCTAAGAGACTTTGAAGACCTTGTGCAGAAGGGAAGGGGTGCAATGAAAGGAAGGATGTCAGCTTTACCTCTGCAAGAAAAGAGGCTGTGATTTATGTAGCCTAAGTCACCTACCGCAAGATGCAGTCTTAAGGAAGATGAAAGCATAAATTTTTCTCCTGTGTTGTTAGGCTGTTTCTCAAAATCCTTCATTTTGGGTTTACCCAGAGGTAAGAGATACAGACCAGGTTCTTTGTATCAAGGTCTGTCAGGAAAAATGTCGTGGTTGTGTAAGTAGCCCTGGACTTACTGATCCTGTCACTTCCAACAGCCAACGTTCCTGTGCTGGACTTAATAGCGTTTCTGGAAGTAGAGATAGGAAAGCTAAATTTAATTGCTTCCTTTTATTTCCATAAAACTCAGTAATTTTCAGTGAGTGCCTTTCTGCAAGCACTCAAGGCCCTTTTTAATTATTTAGCAAAACATTTAAGTGCGTGCTTTGATCCACCCTATTCCGCAAAGCACTTAAGCACCTGCTTATGTGCCACTTAAACAGGTTGAAAGAGATGCTTAAGTGTCTGCTGAGTGGAGAAGCGTTTCTAAGACAGGACCTTAAGAGGGAGGTGTTTGATTATAGCGACCAGAGATACAGATGCAGGTACCAAAAAGTGTCCAACCCTCTCTGCATCATGAAGACCTGAGAGCATTGGGGACTACACAACAAAGTAAATGCTTTCTCCTCTCTCCCCTTTGGGCAGACTTTGCAAAGTCTTCAGCTGGTTTTGCCTGCGGTTTGATTTTTTTTGTGTGTACACACATGTAATTTCAGTGTCACCAGCCTGGTGTCCCTGACACTGCAGTCTTTTTCTGAAGCAATAAGCCATGCAGTCTAGTGCAGAAACAAGTCTCCATGGAGCTAATCGGCATTGGTTTTTTGCTCTGAGCACTTGCTGTTACTTGTTTTTTTTTTTTTTTTTTTTTTTTTTCTTTGTGATATTGGAGCACTCTAACAGAACTATTGATTGACAAACTAATGTCATGAAGTTGTCTTAAAAGCTATACTGTGGGAGTAACTTAAATCTTATTGTGGCAGAGGGATAAAAAATAAACAAGCTCAGTGGCTGAAATAATTTTTGGTATAACCACATTATTCACAGTTTCAGTGTTTAAGCAGTAAATGATTTTAGGAATTCTGTCCCAGGACTCAGCTGGGGGCACATCTCTGCCTTCATACTATACTCATCTCCCCAGCTCAGGGCCCTGGAACACAATGCGCGGTTTTATCCAGCCACTGAGCTGATTGGAGCAAGTCACAGTAAGCCACGGTAAGGTGATACTAAACTTGCCTGTGCATATTTTATGTACGCAATTCCCATAGCTAAAGTGCATCTCCAGAGAACAGCACAAAACAAAAGCACATATACGCGTTGCTCCCTCTTTACACTTTCCCTCTTTCGTTGTGCTTTTCCTTTGGAGAAGCAGGGTGTTGTTTCTGCATAAGGGTTTTGAAATATGATAGAAATGAAGAGATTATATCAGTCAGAACTGCAAAGAGAAAATTCATCTCACTACGGCAGCCAAGGTGTCAGTGGGATTTTGAACATGTGTAGTGCATCATATACGTTCCAGAGGAAGCTGTGGGGGATTAGGTGAGGAGAGGCACATATGTTAAAGCATACTGGAGTATCAATTCAAAACTGATGAAGAATTAATAAAGAGACTTACTGTCACCAGCTTTGTTGACAGTAGGAACAAAATTCCCCTAAATCCAAAGATCGAAGAGGGACAGGGTTGCCAGGCCTGCAAATGAGACCTGGCAGCCTATGAGTAGGATGACTCCACCAGCTGAGACACTGCTCCAAAGTCACTAGAATACCTGTGTATGTGGAGCCACCTGTCCTGGGAGTGAGAAATATATCCCGAGTTCAAGGACTGCTAAGCCAGCAACACTTCTACAAGTGATCAGAGGAGTGAGACAGCCCTCCTGAACTTCATTTTTTTGCCAGAAGATTTCTTAAAAACATCCAAACAACAACAACAAACAAAAAACACTACACAGAAAGTCATTTTGTCATTTTTACATTACTGTGACTATTGGAATACACATAACCAGACTCATGCATAATATCCACATCTAACTGCTTACGAGTAACATATGTGTATAAAGTTGGACTGGGTGACAGTGACAGGTAGATATACCCTCAGTTACATGCTTCTTTGCATCCAGCTCAGAGTATTAAAGGGTGAGGTGCCATATAGAGGGAATCAGGGACAAGCAAAGCTTGTGGATGGACCCAGGAAGATTTTTTTCCACTTCCACTATTCATTGTGGGCAGCAAACACTTCCCAGCACTTGAACTAATGCCGCGGGTGTAGTATGCAGCATGATCAAGTCCAGGATGCCAGGATCAAGGATCTGAACCTGAACAGCAAAGAAACATACTGGGTAAAATTCTCATGTAATCTTTTGAAATTGGCAATTTGCCATGGATGTGAAAATGATCCATATTGGTCCAAGTTATCAAACTTTGGGGAAAATTCCTGCCTAACCTGATTACAAACTGACTCTTGAGATGGTAAATGTAACTGTTTGTCTTAAGGGAATTTTGTGAGACTGGTGCACCAATTTATGCAGCCCAACATCTTCTGTCTAGCTGTGGCACATGCTGGTGCTGCAGTGGAAGGGGAAATAAAAGCATCAGAAACCAGGGCAGGGAGATTTTCAGTGCAATTGGTAGGAGGCTCAAACATAATAGCCTGTAAAAATGATGCAAACAAAAGATGATTGAGTCTCCTCTCAAAGGCACTCAAGGTATCAGCACATTAGGTACCAAGGACTCAATTTAGAAGTTTAATTATTGTTGCTGGGATTTGTCAAATAGTCCCATTAATTTAGCAAACTCATATTCAGATGGCATAGATCCCCTGTCCTGATGATACTTCTTAGATGTTTGTTTCAACACTCCCCAGATGCTGAGAAATTTTCTGTGTTCCTTTACCTCTGGACTAGTCTTGTTATCCTTCAGATTACATTGTGCTGCCATCTTCATGTTTAGTCCTCCAGTATATTCATAAAGAACTATCACATCACATTTCAATCTTTGTTTTGCTAAATTTGACAATCAGCTAATGTAACTGCATAACAGATGTTCTGTTTGTCTGTTCCCACAGCTAGGCGTTTGGCATTTTCTCTACTGGCATCAGTGGAAACCTACTTTTATAACCATTGCTGGCTGTAGCTGATGTCCCCAAAGAAATCACTGTATAATTTCATGCAATGTTATCAGTGCTTCTGTTCTTAAAAATATCTTGCCTTATAAAAATATCCTGAAACCACAGTAAGCTTTTAACAGCTGTGCTAGTGTAGCAAATGGTGGACATTCACCAATTACCAGAGCAGCCAGATCTCTTCCCTTAAAGCCTCCAGCTGAGGAGTCCAGTCTCAGAGTTATATCTTGCAGTATTTACATTCGAAGTACGTTTAAATGTATTCATCCTTGAGTGGATAAATTTGTACCTCGACCTGTTCGAGTCTACTCCTTCACTCTCCTTCACTCTTTTAATTGTCTTCTGTACTGGAAGTGAAAGGGTTTGTGATCTTGCTCCATGTTCTAGTGATGCTTCACAGCATCTAGTGATGCTCCCGCACACCTCTGGCTGCAAGACGTGGAAACTAAAATGGGAGATGCAGGAATGGAAAATGGACATTTTATTGTTAAATGCTTTATTTATTGAAAATAATCACTCTGAGCTAACTGAAACTGGCTATGAAGTCACTCATACTTTGCCATTCCATATCCAAAATACGCTCTGAAAAATAATTTCAAGAGCTGGAATGGTTCATTCTTTAAAACATAAAATTCTGTTTTGTTTTGAAATGTAATTCCTTTGTTCTGAAAAGAGTAATGCTTCCCTAGCTCGGAAACAAAGTGGGAGGATTTGAGAGTTTTGATGCAGCCTTAAATGTTTATTTTATGATGTTCTCGTTTTCACAAGAAAACCACACACGTTTCCTTTTGGGTAACCTGAAATCAAACCCCACCAGCAAGTGGAAAACATTGGTATTTGTACAGCTTTAGTTGATATTAAACCGCTCCTATTTTTCGTCATGATAGCTGTGCAGAAGGTTCATAGAAACCTTGCTCCTTGTGCCATCTGTTTCTTTTTGTAACTCTTCTCTGAGTTAACTAGAAATAAATTCAGCTCCTTCTCTGAAATTTCCTGGTTGGAAATTTGCCATGGAAACCCTAAATTTTGTCAGAAACTATGGGACCACTGAATGTCAAATGTCTACTTCAACACCTTGCCGTTATCTATGAACTTCAGCCAGGGCTAAGGCTGCTTTCCAAGGGAGCGGCACTGAAGATGCCACAGGACAGCCAGCTCCAGGACCCCCTGCCTTAATATTTCATCAAGCATTACACTTGATCAGAAAGTCTGAGTTGTAAGCCGTGACCAGCTGCAAGCTTGTTTGTTTGCTTATTTTCCATTGTTTTTTTCGCTGTTGGGTTGTGAAATGTAGAATATTCCTATAGTGATAAATTCAGAAACTAAGCAACTTGATAATCATAAAGATTGCATGGTAAATATTTATTTTTCTGGAACAAAGCAAATCTGTTTTCAGTTTCTGTCTGTAACACTGATTTCCAGTGCGACTTTGGTCAATTCCATAGGTCATCCTGAGCTTAGTTCCAGTCAGCTGTAATGTCAAGAGAAAAGCGTTTCTCTTCTTCCACCTGTTGTGTAATTTATTACAAACTGTTTGAGGCAGGAACTGTTTTTTTGTTTTGTTTTGTTTTCTTTTTCTTTTTTTTTCCTATCCTTTTTTATAGTGCTTAGCCCAAAATTTGTGGGAATAATGATTTTTTGTGGTCATTCTTAAAAACTAAAATGAATAAATAAAAAGATTGGTGTGTGTGTTGGAAATAAACTTTTCCCTCCAATATATTATAATGCATTAGAAAGGCAAGTGAAAATTGGGTTGAAATTTGAAGCACTGTATTTCAAATTTAAAAATTTACTTTATGTTGACATGAATTGTAAGAAGTACAAATGCATAAATATTTTAAGTACATAGAAACACTATTTTAAATCTGAAAATTAAGTTCAAATTAATATTGATCAAAAGAAAGTTCTCTAGGGAAAGATTTTTGATTTTTTTTTCTTTTTTTTTTTTTCTAATATGAATGCCTGAATCATTAACGTGCCTGTTCTCCTAGAACATTTTTCAAGATAGGGGCAGTTTTAGCTCCCAAATTCAGTGCAGCTTTTGCCAGCGTAGGTCGCCCATGTAGTATTGAAGGGAACACAAGATGCTCTGTAGCAGTGTGAGATACTCACATCACCACCTCTTAACCCAAGACCTTCCATGTACAGACATAATCAGGACTTGGAGTGCTTCCTGCTGAGGAGGTCTGGGAGTTCAGGACCCATTTCTTAAGCCTTTTGGAAAATTGCCTTTAACTTTGCTAGTGATTTCCTGTGTGTATACCTACGTATGTCATGGCATGGCTTGAGCACTGAAGTAATAAGCGGATATTGACTTCCATCCCAATGTCTGCTTCACTGAGCAAGGGATCAATGCAACCGTAGGAAGCACCTGACTCCCTACTAGGGCAGGGCTGCCTGTGGGGGTGACTTCTCACTGCCAGCTGCAGGTATTTTGGTGTAGAGGGGATGTCTGGGGAAAGGAAAGGGAATATATGATGGCTGGAAGTCAGGAGGTCTTTCTTTTAATTATTTAAGTCATTAAAAAAAAATAAATCAGTTTTACCGCTTTATGTAATTATGATGGATTTTGTGCATGCTTTGTTTAGGATGCATTGACTTTTAACCCATTAATGTATCCCTTTAAATAATAAATGCAACAAGCTTATTGCTCCAGCTGCTCTGAATCAGTATAATTCCACCCCAAAAATGCTGGCATTGTGACAGCTTATACATTTTGCCCCCCCAGGCTTGGCTCAGTTAAAATCTGCAGTTAAAATATGGATGTGGACACTTTGAGAGAACAGCCCTGCAGCATTCTTGGCAAGTGGACAGCTAATACCCTGATACAGAAATACTTCTTGGATATATGCTTAAATCTTGTTACCAACAAATTAATAGTGCATTTACATCCACAGGAGGCAATGCCATTCTGAGCCCCACATTCTCTTCTGAGCAAGGACTGAAGTTTTGTTTAGCTTATGTTTTTCAATGTTTTGAGAGAGATGCATTTCAAAACATGAATTTTCTCTGTTGCTCTTGAGGAGATTGTTATTTGTGCATGCTTATTTCTTGCTTTACGATGGAGTTTCATGACCCTGTATGACTCTTCCTGTGCATCTGTTAATGGCTGCTGACATACCACAGCTTCACACACATTTATACTAATGAAGTTGTTCAGGGTTTATGTGCAGACACATGCAAGAGAGAAGAACCTGGTTACTGATGTGTCAAAAAAAAAAAAAAAAAAAAAAAAAAAGGCTTCAGAAAATGTGCAGTGGCAAAGACACAAGGTAGAATTATTTAACATCATCAACAGACCAAACTAACAGCTTCTGTTGTGGGAAATGTTAAGGTTAAAGAAGTACATTTAGAGGAGGAAGGGTTGTTATTGTTAGCAGTATGTGTGTGTATAGAAAGTGTGTTAGTTAGCATTTCTCTCCATCATGTAGCTAGCTGGTGAGAGGCATCCAGGTATTGGGAATACCTTAAAGATTTATTAACATCTGGAGTCTGCAGGAGCTGGTACCATTAAAAGGGAATGCAGATCTTGCTGAAACACAGCACAGTCTAGGCTTCTACAGTTTTTTGTTTTGTTTTGTTTTTGGGGGGGGGGGGGCGCAAAAGCTGATGACATGGAGTCTCTAAAGATTTCAGTCCACCCTGTGCAGAAATTGGGTGCATTAAGCCATAAGTTCTGGAGACCACCGCCTAAATGTGTCACTGCATTTCTCAAACCCTTTTAAGCTCTCTCTGCTCTTTCACTGGGGGAATCCTGTTTCAGTTGTGTTTCAGCTTTTTCAGGCTCAGTCTTGATATGTCATACTATGCTGCTGTGTTTTCTTCTGTCATGGATAAGGTTGTATATCAGTGATGTGTGACGCGTGTACATTGTTTGCTCAGTGGGTTTCATATGAAAGAAACTGAGAAGAAATACATCTGCTATGATCCTGTGATGGCATCCTTTATTTTTGCTTTTGAATCAACCTTTCTTTGAATTTATATCAGAATTGCCCATTCAAATTTCAGGACCAGATAGTCTCATAATATATATAATTAAAATTGACCTTGCAAGACCCACATACATGCATGTGTGTGTGTGATTTATATATAAGATAAATCTTTTATTAAAAAATACCTGAAGTACAGCTGCAATGTGAGGTGTATGCTCCATACAATTTGCAAGGTGGTATAGCACAGGAGGTTCTTTGGCCTGTGATTAGACTGCCTTCACTGTTGGCCAGTGGTGCAGCACACTACAGCACCCTCAAATGAACGAGATGTTCAGGAGATAAAGCGCAAATTCTTCTTTTTCTTTCTTTTCCTTTCTCCCTCTGTTGTAGTAGTGTCGGACTCAAGTGTTCCCTCATGGTGGCTGCAGCAGGAATTCTGCAGCATGCTATGGGATCCAGTTTGGATCCCCATTGCAAAGGGGAGAGGTTTTTGAGAAGACCAGGAAATGCAACTGGTGATTTTTCATCTTTGGCTGAAATACCCCATGACTCTGCCGTGATGTATGAGCAGAAAGGAAGAACTTAGCTCCTGTCAACAGCTTGTAGCAAATCCTGCTGGAACCTTATTTTTCAAACTGAGCACATATTTTTGGTGCTTTGTTGATGGTTGGGTTTTTCTAAATCTGTTTAAAGCCTTATTGTCTTTTGTGTCTACTTGAGCCTTTTACAAGTACAATAGACGGGTCTGTGGCACAGGAGCCATGTATATTTTTGATCCCTCCACTTACCAAAATACTAAGGAGGAAGGAAGAATAGTGGTGTGTGAACAATGATTTTTCTAGACTCAAAGCCATAAACCTGTGCTATCATAGACGGATGCTGACACTTCCTATCAACAGTTATTGGACCAAGAGGAACTCTATTAATACTGTGTCCTAGTAGATGAAAGTTTTTTGTTGTTGTTTGTTTGTTTGTTTTTAATTAGAAATAATGTTGATGAGGCTTAATCTATGCTATGTTGAGCCCTAAGCAGATTAATTTGCTTGTGGAAAGCAACAGAACGATTTACTGTGTGGCCTTGCTTTCTTCTTTCTGCCTAACCTCCTCACTGCTGTCCTCCAGAAACCTGCATTACTTCTGAAAGTTCCTCTGCTGGTAAATTCTGCTGCTGCAGGGGTATGGATTCATTTGGGAACACGCACACAGGTTCCAAAGTCATGCCATTGTCAGACCAGAAATGATGATGCTGGATGCAGTTTCCTATTAGCTTCGCGAATAAGGGAAATAACAAATAGGTTCAGAAATCTGATATGCCAAGTGAAACTGCCTGAAAGCAAGAAGAAACAAAAAAGCAGCAAACATGAAATAGGAATTTGATCTAGTTCTGGAAGAAAAAAATCACAACGCAGCTATGTCTTGTAGCTAACTCTTTATGAACTATTTTGCTATTATGATTTCTTTTTTCCCCCAGGGGATGCCACTGTGTTTACTTTTTTTTTTTTTTTTTTTTTACTTTTAACATGGTAGTCCTTTTTTCTTACGCCCCATGAAAGAAAAAGGATGTCATCTTGGTTGCAAATTTTCTGTATTAGAGCCAGCTAAATTCTCACTTCAAATTTTAGTTCTAAGAGTAACTATCATCATAGCCATCAGCTGAGAAATATCTTCCAGGTTTACGCTTTTGTTAAACAGTTGAAGGAGAAGCTGGGCCCTGTGGTAGGTCCTTGCCACTTACCACAGGCCACATCCATCTTTGCTCCTCAAATCCTCTGACCAAGCACGTCCAGGTGTTTCAACTGAACACACATGGGGCTGTTTTCTAGGAATAAATATCAGAAGTAAAGCTGATGAATGGAGTGAATTTTTAATATAAACTGCTAATGTTACTGCATATTTTCAGATAAAGGTGTATCCAGGAAAGTTAATGGCGATAAAGTGAAAGTGACTCTGCCAGCCAAATTAAGTGCATATTGGATTTCCTTTAAGTCTGTGTAGGGTATATTTTTGCACTTTGTATTTGGCTTTGTTTACGTTCTTGGAAACTTTGTCATTGAAGACACAGATACTCTTAATTTTGATGCTACATAGGGACCAAATAGCCAGCAGAGGGAGCAAAGGCTTATTAACAATAAGCCCGTTGGCAAGAACCGTGTGACCTTACAGGATGATTAGAAAGGAAGTAAACATGCTTTGTGGTACTTCTGTCTTCCTGAGGAAAGGTAGAAGAGGTGAGAGATGGAGTGTTTGCAAACTTAGGAAAGGGAAAGACTTGTGTGTTATTTTCAGACTTGTTCAAAAATTTTGGAGATCCAGCCCCATAAAAAAGCCAACCCATGGGGGGAGGGAGGGTGGAAGAAGAAAAAAAATATATACAAAATTTAAGAATGAGGAACATCCTTTGGTTCATTATTTTAATGCCAGTAATGACTTTCATCTAGTGCTCTCAGAGCTTTTTGAAATGTATCTTGGCTTGTTTGTAATCAGCTTTCTGAAAACAACAGAGTACATAGCATTTAATCCCTGAGAAGTTCACAGCAAATGTAAAAGGATAGCAAACTAAGTATTTGCAAAGTATTTGCACTCGATGGGGGAATTCTAGTTGGGGCCTGTTAAGCTTTATGTTGAGGGTGAAAAGCAGTGAGGAAGTTTTCAGTTTTTTTTTCTGTCCCCCGCTGAATACCCCCTGCAGTTATCTCGGTTTGGAACACCTGAAAGCTAAAAAGAGAACACCTGAAAGCTAAAAAGCTCTGTAAAGAAATAGAAGTCTCTCTATCTGTGCACATGCAGACAGACTCCTAGATATCCTAGGAGTCATGAAATCAGATAAACTGGGCCTTCAATTACCTCTCCAGTTTCCTTGTGCATCCAGTTCAGCTTCCAGTGTGTACCATCCTTTGTGTCTGTGTTTTTGGCCATGAACACAAAATTGTGTCACAGAGGGTCGTGTAATGACAATTTGCTGTTAATCGCTATCTAAAATTGCCAGTCATTGTAATTTCAGTATGATCTTGTTCATAGGTCACCAACAGTCATGGTGGCTAAACCTGAATACTTTGGAGGAAAAATAGAAGAAAACTGGGGGGGGGGGGGGGGGGGCAAGGGGGGGGAGGGGGGAGGGAGGGATGGAATACACATGTAGTTTTGGGGCCTCTTCTCATCTACCTTTTTCTTATTCCCCTTTTCTTCTACCTGCCATCCTGCTGGTTTGCATGTAGATTATGGTCCTGTAAATTGAGGTAACAGTTTCAGAGCTGGCTAGCCCCTGCCCTAAGCCTATCTCATCGTCTCTGTGACAGCTGCAGATTTTTGTAGGTGAGAGGCTGGACCACAGGCATTAAAGAGTACATTTGGTATGCTTTCAAAGGGCTAGGCACACTCATCCCCAGCCCAGAGAGCTGGGGAGGAGGGAACAGGCAAAAATATAGCAAGAAAGGAGAAGGCTTGCTGACGTGAATTGGGATTTAATAAGCTGACCACCTGCTCTTGAAATCCTCATCTGCAAGATATTTGAGCCTATGAATTCAGACATGACACTTACAGGCTTTCAGCTAATCTTGCTGTCTGGCAGCACAGTCACAAAGAATGTGACTTCAGGAATAGAAAAGATACCTCCTGGATATCCTGGCAGAGCATGTTAATAAACATTTTAACAGCAGCACCTGCTCAGCAGACTGTAGGTTAGGAGGCATATAAAATCACTTTTTAGCTCTAATATTTATTAGGAGTGTGAATACATAAATTTCAGGTTTGGGTTCACTGGATCCTCAAGTCTTCACTGGTTATACACAGCGTAAGGGAAGAGAGGGAGGTGTATAAAACAATATCATCTGTAGAAATGTGCCTATGTTTCTGGGAAGGACAGCAAGCACGAGATGGGCCTTCTGCAGAGGAAAAAAAATGAGCCTCTGCAGAGTCCCTTCCACTGCTTTGTTTTGACCTTTCTATATCTGTCTTCCTCCAAGTCTGTCAAAAGTGAATACCTTGCATCCAAATTAACTGTGTGGCAAAGGGCTACCCTCTGCCCTGTTATCAACACTGCTGGTGGTGCCCCCATTCTTACACAATATACTCTCAATTCAAATATCTTAAGAGAAGCTCCAGTTTAAATACTTGATTGTATTTGTTGAACCAATGGAGCAATGCACCGACAAAGCCTTGCTAAAGAACTCACAGAGTGCATTGTCCCAACAGGAGAGGTGTTGCTTCATGTTTGTGGAGTGTTTCCTTGTAGCATACTCCCTACTGCTTTATTGGTAGAACTATTGCTATGGGAAGTCTGATTCTGCTCATCCCACCTGCAGAAAACATGACATCTGAGGTCAGAAGAAAAGTAAAGTCCTTGTAAGGATGACTGGAATACAGCATTCAGAGCAAGACTTTTATTTTTCCCCATGTTGTTCATCAGAACGTTACATTTCCTCAGGCACAATTTTCCTTGTTCAGGAACATAAGTCCTTATTACTTTCCTTATTTCTTAAACTTTACAACTCAAACTGGCAACACTACAATTTTCTGATTGAATAGGAATGCCGGCTGTGTGATTTCTCTCCAGGGGCTGATGGTCTTGATTCATTCTTGCATTTTTAATGTTGCAGTGTCAATGAGCTTTCTTTATCCATGATTTCTGATTCTCTTTTGCATTTGCATCTTCCCCTCTGCTTGTGTTGCTCTCAGTTCAAGGGCACACAAATACAGGTGTAAATTCTTTTCTTCTAAGTGAAGAACATAAAAGAATCTGAGACTAAAGCAGGAAGAGATCTGAAAGGTGAACAGAGGGGAACAGGTCAGACAGAGGGGAAAGAAGTTCACTTTACAGCTACCCTACAAACATCTTCTGTGACTTGGAATACACTACTTAGATCAATATCCTTCATACCATTTATGTGCCTAAATGATGGTTTTCATGGTCTCACAGACTGCTCTGTGATTTGGCGTTATGCAGAACCCCCTCACTCCATTTTAAGATGTGGTTAGTTTATTGTCTTCATTACTATTTCAAAATCTTGAACCTCTGGGGGTTGGACGCATTTCTCTAATCCACAACCCAAACCTACTTTAGTAAGTTTTATACTTACTAGTTTTAGTACAACATAGTTCTCTTGATTAATTCTTTTCATTCCCTCCTGTCCTTTCTCTCACTCCTTGGTATAGTTATTAGACAGGAATCATATCTCCCATAGCCCTCCCTAGTATGAGTGATCAAGGAATTATGCAGTATTTCAGGCAAAGTTTCATTTTTTCCCTGTGTAATGATGTCTACCACTCCAAATTTCGGTTGGAAACATCTGTCATGATCACATTTTATATACTCCCTTAAAGCAATGCAAACTGTATTTGTATTACTTTTGTATTAGAAATGATCACTGGACATACTTGTACTGCTACTGCTTGTGAACTTGTGGTACCAAATGTCCAGCCTTTGAATAAGTTAAGGACCCCATCACCGACAGGTTTTGTTTCTATCATGATTTTCCTACTAGGTACCCTGAGTGAAGAGTTCCAGGTGTGGAGAGGTCATGTAAATAAAAACCATTCATAGCCCACACCAGGGAGCTAAATTAAAAATAACATTTTTGCATGCTGCATTATTGTAGACACAACATATTTCTTTAATGCATCATGTAAGATTCTATAGGAAGAGGTAGCGCTATGTAAATGTTGACATGGAGTTGGAGAGTTTGCTTTCCTCATGAGTGATGAGCCTATTTACGAAATTATGCAAATGAATGTAAATGAGGTCTTTAACACTCAGATCATACCTCTTAAATACCACTGTCTGGTGCATGTCACTCATTCTGTCCCACTGAAATACTTTGGTACTAAGGTCTCAGTTTTACAGGGACTTTTTATGGGATTGTGGAAGACTAGGCTCTACATCTGATTATGGTATAGAAGGGATGACATCTTGTGTTGAGGGAGAAAAATGTTCATTCTAGTCAAAAAGGAAGGTTGCATATTTTGTGGATTTCTTTGCTTTTTTATCCCTTCATTTTGAACTGAGGCTGTTTCACATTACTCAAAGGCATTGAGTGCTGAAGTCCAATCTGCTTGTTAACCAAATCTAGAAGAGGGCCTTAAAACAGCTTTTAAACTTTAAGACACTTGAGAATGATGGACCTCCAAAATCTGTGCAGACAAGCATGGAGAAAACCTAAGTCAAGCCTTCCTATTCTCATTTTTCATTGCTATTATGCACCCTAACTAATAGCACAGCAGCCCCCTGGGATAAGCTTCTCAGCTTCTGCATTTTGTTTTAGCTCAGCTCACGTCAGCGAAATGGTGGTGATTTATGCTTAGCTGAGGATGTGGCTTCCTGAGTTCAGAGGGGCTATTGCAGAATATTGGACCCAAAGGTGTTTTCTACAGGATTTTTAGTTAAACTAATGCCTAAAGCAAGACTGTGGCTAATTAAGGAAAGATTTCTTTGTCTAAGCCCTTTTCCTTGAGACACACAGTAAGCAGAGTGCATCTTGTCTTTGACAGAAATGTAAAAAAAAAAAATAAAAAATGACGGGAGTGTTTATCGATCCCACTTACTGTATATAGCAGAGCAGACATATTGGCAATACTAGTCTATGAGTTTGGCTGATGCGATCCTGAGAGCAGAAAAATGTTTTAATAGAAGTAAATCATAACCTGAGCTTTATTGCAGATGTCAAGTTTATTGAAGTGTGACACAAAGAAGGTTATTGGGGTGTTATGGTATATCCACAATGTACAAAACAAAGCCCAAAACAAAGTAAGGATATTTTTCAGTTTCCTCTGTTTGTCAGATCACTTGGAAAAAATCCTCTTTTCCAAGAAAGGGATACTAAAAACACTGATGGTTTCTTCTACCAATAATGTTTAAATTCAGGACCTCCACTTGGATTAAATATATTTAAAATGTTTGCTGGTTATTTAAGTTTTGGTGGTGGTGGTGGATTTTGTTTTGTTTTCTTTTACAAAGCAAAGCATACTTTTTGTGTGTGTGGGTGTGTGTGGGTGTGTTTGCTTTCATTGGGATGCAGAAAACCTCCTGAGTCTGGAAGCAGGGGACTAGACTTTCAGTTTGATCCAGAGCCTTGAGTGGAGCTAGCCATGAAATATAGGTCTGGATTGTGATCACAAACTTTACATTTAGATCCAGTGCTTTCACGTTCTTTTCCTCTTATTAAAGTGTATAAAATAACAAGTGTGTTATAGTTCATCAAGCCCTGGCAGTGAAATGCAAAGAATATGCAGTATTTTTGCACTGCTTTAGCACATTACGATGATTGTCCTGCATATTGTCTTTGGAACAATTAAGAAGAATATTCTGGAAATGAGTTAACTTATCTGGAATGTAAAATGATCTTTTATTCAATTTGAGAGGAAGAAATCAGGTGTTGTGCAAGTAAACTCAAAATACATCTCTGAACTGTTGATCCCATGGCATGCTGTGATTGTATGAGGTTGTTTAATTGGATATGCTGATCCGAGTTATCTGTTTACATGTACACAGCTATTTTGGAAAGAGAGCTTGTTAATGAAAGTAGAAGAAAAACTTTAAAGAAAAAGCATGCTTGGCATTTAGCAAGCAAGAGATTCGCTTTCCTCATTAAAGTCATTATAACTGAGCTCAGGAATTGCACATGCACTAGGGAATTAGTTGAATTAAGTTAATAAAGTTGTACTTTATTAGGTGTGAGGGGCTTGATTATTCCATTAGTAGTGTGATATGCTGGTGCCCAAGTTCAGGGCTGGGTGTTGGAACAGGAAGCTTATGAGGATTGAGATGTGAAGCTCCCGTTGTACACCTCATCACTTGGGTGAAGAGGTAAGGTTTTGTGTCTTTGGCTTCTTTTTGAGACAGGACAAAAGAAATTGGTGCTGCACAGGCTTAAGTAGTAATCAACAGGGTTTGATCTCAGGAAACTTACAGGAGAGCCCTTCAACTATTTGGTAGAAACTCTACATGCCCCTGAACTCCCACTGAATACTTCAAGCCTTGGGAATATGTAGCAGGGTTTTGGGGTGGGGGTTCAGGAAGCTGTGGTTATTGTGTCTTCTTTTCAGTGCAACTGGTTTGTTTGTTATCTTATTAGCTACTCATTTTTTGCAGTAAGATGCGTAAATGAGTTCATCTCGTTTTAACTGCAGAACACAATTGGCATTGGTAATAAGCTGTGTAAATGTAATGTAAATACCTTCCAATGCAATGTATTTACCTTTTTTCTTCAAACACTGATGAATACTCAGGTTACTAGGGCATATTTTCTTGACCTGAGGAATGCTCGTAAGTTGTTGCCAATTTGGTTTTAAATTGATTTAATAGTGACAGAGATAAATGAGCTTTGGACCCTGCTAAGCATTAGTATTCCACAATAATGGAGTTCCCTGAATGATAGAACTAGAAATCTCTAAACCATCTTCATCAAAAAAATTTGAGAACAGCCTTCTTTAATGGTGTTTTCCCATTGAATGGGAAAAGTAAAGGGTTCCAAAGACAGCAAAGTAGAGCTGTTAAGATTGGAGTGGATTTTTTTTTTTTTCTTTGAATCACAGAGAACATTAACTGAAGCTGATGGACAGTGATGAAGGTTGGGTAATGGGTCCAGCTCCTGAGTGCACCACAGTAAAACCCTTACCTTAAACCAGTGTTTTGCTTGTCATTTGTCACTAAACCTGCAACCCACTGGCAGTTGAGTGTGGGCAGAGCCATGCACCTGTTTGCAGCTGGCACTGAACTGTACTATCACACACATCCCACTGGCTTTCCATTGCACTTCTGCTCCCTGAATCACTTTAACCTGCTGAATGCAGGTTAGAGAGGGCCTATCCAATCATGTTCGCAAGATTGACAAAATGGAAGGAAATATTACTGTCATTGCTATTAGTATATTTTAATATAGTTTTTCCCCAGTGAAGTCAAAATTCACTCCCCATTCTTCACTATGAAACAATTATATTCTAAAACGTTTTGCTCAGTGAAGACAATGGGTGCAGAGTTGATCCTGTGCTCCTTTCTGAAGGGCAAAATGGTTTAGCCTGACATATGGAGGAGTCAGCCAAGAAGCCAAGAATATCTGCTTATTGGGCAGATAGTCTTTTATAGCATACACCCTTCTTATCAATCACATCTGTAGGTCAACAAAGAGTTAATAATCAATTGCTACTAAATGAGCCTATAATCATCTTATTAAATCCACACTGAATGTGTAGCTAAGTATACTCAGAATATTTTAATTTAAAATGTAACCATAAAATCTGCAAAGTGGAATTAGTGTGGTGCTTTTGAGATTACATTAGCTGCAAAATGGGGTGGATATTAATTGTTAATTAAATCATACAGACAACATACACTGGAATCTTAACATGGAAGTTGTATCTGTTTATTTAACATCTTGTAGTTGCAAGATTCTCTGCCCACCAACATCTCCCCTCCCTCCTTTTAATTGCCAAGGGAAATTTTTGCACTGATTTTGTTTTTCTGCAAGGCTGGTGAGACACTGAAGTGAAACTTCCAGTGGTCTCTGGAATAGGTTTGACATTATTATGCTCCATGGAGTGATAGAACAATAGTATTTCACTATGAGTTTGTTTATTAAACCATTTTATGGGAATTTTCTTCTACCATCTAGCCAGTCTCTGAGGAAAGATGTTGATTTGATTTCCTCTAATGAAAGTGTCTTCCTTCTTATGAAATATTCCTGGCCACGCAGCTCATGAATTCCCATATGGTTTTGCTCTTCCTTGGTTAGGTTAAATGCCAAAAAGAGCTCGGTGTCATTGTTCTTTCTCTTCCTCCTTTTTTCATGTTTAAGCTTGCAGTATGTGAGACTGAAAGCACCAGTTGTGTGGGATATTTTGCTTAAGGGGAACTTGTTTTAAGGGAGGATTTTTGGAAGTCTTTTCAGAAGAGGCCCGTGTGCTTCAGAAGGAATTTCCAGTCCTTTGTTGCAGCCAGCAGGAGAGAAGGGGGGGCACCCAGTACCTGCTTCCCCTCCTAACTTCTTCACAGTTTTCCCTATTGGCCTATTTCCCTATTGTATTTACTAGGCCAGGAGCTTGTTTCTTCCAGGAGCTCTGTTTTTTCTTACACCATTTGTTTTTTTGGTCCTGTTCCTTACTGCTTTACACTGTGATCTTGTGGTTTGGGCAACCTCTACAACCCAACTCAGTTGTCTTTGGCTTTTGAAGTAACAAAACTTCACCTCTCTATGATCACCTTAGTGTTAATGCATTTGACTCTTAAGCTTGTTTAAATATGTGGCAAGCACTCCGAAAGAGATGAGTGCAGCACAGCTGTTGAGTTAAAGAGTGCAAAAGTCCTCCACACCTGCCTTGTCTCTGCTGCTGCTGTGGGATGAGTGTCTCCATGCACTGCAGCTCTCTTTCATCTGAAAGGAAGGGCCTTGTCATGTCAAACCTTTACCAACATCATAAACTCCGGTAGAGATAAGGTCATTTCCCTAACTAATGTTACACGGTCCTTAGTGTCTCCTCCCTGCTCCCCAGCCCTGACACTTGTATAGTCCTAATTCCTTGCTGGTAGTTTCTGCTTTGATCTTTTCTCCTCATATATATGCTTCACTCAAGGGCTTTATGAGGTTTTGTCCTTGCTCCTGCATCTTACCTGTCACACATCTCTTCTTGTCTCCCAAATCCCTCTTCAACAAACCATTCCTTGCCTATTTCTTGTACAGGTATCCCTGGCAAGCAGACAAGGAGTGTGCCAAATAACAACATTTGCAGAAAGGTTTTTTGATGTTGTTGTTATCCTAGGTACTAAACCCACACTTTCTTGCTCTTATCTGTTGTGGCAGAGAGATTAATGAGATTAATTTAAACCGTGTGCATCATTCAGCATTGTTGCCACTTCTCTGAAAACGGCCATGCACCTCATAGGCACTTGTAGAGTATGGTACAATAAAAATGGATGCAAGGCTGTGCTTTGTCTGTTGAACAGGCCTCTTTATCCCCAGCTGTACAAACCACGTGGTTACTCCTCATTTTTGGAAAAAGCCAGCTAAGCGACACTTCTAAGCAAATCCACTGTACAGCATGAAGTATTCTTTCCCAAACGCCCTTGAGACTACAGTCCACTTTGATTCATTTGTTGCTTTATTTTAATCACATTGATCCAGTTTTCTCCCTTTTTCTTCTGTGAAGAAAGGACATTGCATCTCTGAAGGCCACAGCCTAGAAACCTGAAAGTCAGGTCCCTGACCCCTGTTAAGTCGACAGAACCTCATAAATTATTTTGTAATCCTTTCCATTCACCTTCTATGTACTAATGCATGTGTGTACATGCCACAAGTAAGGACTTGCAGAATGGAGCACTCACTTTGTTTATAATTGAAAACCATTGTTGGAGAAACAATGATTCAGTAACCTTTCTGAGTCTGGCCTGATGTCTCTCTCCAGAGACCATGGTGAGCACAGTGGTAAATTGATTTTAAAGAGAGTACAGCATTTCTAACTCTTTTTGCAAGACTGACTACAGTTCCAGGCTTCTACTTAATAGCTCTGGATAATGCAGGGCTCCAAGCATTGATGTGAAGTGTATGTGTGTGTGTAACAGGGGCAGATTGCATTATCTTCTCTCCTTCAGACTTTTTCCTTCTGCAAAAGAAAAAAAATCAATATTAAGATGAATGAATGGACCATTTAAATGAAGAAATACAGGGTACTAATTTGATTTTGTATTGTACACAATAGCAATATGTGCAGCTTGGAGGCAATTACCTCTTTGCATCTCTTGGAGGAATGTATCACTTCCCATTTTCACCTAGGCTGGCAGAAAAGGAAACTGAAGAACCATAGAATGAACCAAGAAGCTCTTAATTGAGTCAGGTGGGTGGGTGGGTGGAGAGTTTTCCTTCATCTACATATGCAGAACAAAGGAAAACTTTACAAGGACTAGCTGAGTCAATTCTGACAGCAACATTGGTCAGTGCAGTTCAAAATCACAAGTAGAAAAATGTTAGCAGCAATTCTTGAGGGTTTTAGATTGTCATTTGTTTGTTTGTTTTTAAGTGCATTTTACTTTTATAATGCCTCTTTTTAATTTTTAATGCCTCTTTCCTTGCTGAAGTTGGATCTGTAGCATGCAGTGTAAGTCAGTTAATGTTCTAAAAGCATAAAGGGACATCCTCTCTCCAGGTAGTCATGCAATAGTCATGATTGCTGAAGGATGGAAGAGAGAGAGAACCTTTGTAAGAACAACTTTTTTTTTTTTTTTTTTTTTTAGAAAAGTAGCTGGGAAAAAAAAAACACAGATGTACTAACAGACATACTTCCAGGCTTAGAAAATGATTTGGTTACCTAGAAGCGATCCTTAATTGAGGTGCAAGTTACATTTACAGCTGGGTGGGCTGGAATTCACTGAGAACAAACAAAAAAAATATCAAACTTTAATCAAAAAATAGCAAGTAGGGGCAACAGTCTAAAAGCAGAAGAAAACCAGAAGCAGCTTAAAAACTTGTCCAATTTATCCGCCTCTGTCAGTTGGTCCATTAAAATAGATCACCTCCCTTTACAAACCTGGCTTCTTTGAGTAATTACAGAGAAGATGAGTCAGATGTCAGCTGGCATTAAAAGTGTTTTAGTTCCATTATTTTGTGAGGTTAAGGCAGCTCATGCCAGCTGAAGATTAGACCACCACATGTATTAAATGTGCCAGACATCTGGCTGTACTTGCTTCCCATGTGGCAACTTCAGTTCAGGCAGAATGAGTGACAAAACAAGGAAGGAGAGGACATCCATCACATTTAGTGGTCACCATTATAAGTGAGAAAAACACAACCTGCCAGGCAGGAAGGAGGAGGAAATGGGTTCGACCTTGACAGGGGCCACAGGAGTTGGTGGACAGGTGATGGCATCTCTTTGCATTATGTGACTACTAGAGGTCATTGTTAATAGCTTGCAAATCAGCCAACGACAGTTTTCTCTGGTATGCTAGGGCAATCTAAAAAATACTGATACATGCTTCTCTCTCATTTGGGAGTTGTTTATAAAGCACGCTGATCAGCTTTTCAACAATTTATTTATTTATTCTGTCTGGAGAGATACATGGGGTGTCTGTATTTAAACCCCTGTAAATACTTGCATGATACTCCATAATGCTTTTTTTATCTCCTGGACTAAACTATGATTTGAAAGATCATACAACATTTTTTTCTTAAAGCCTGTCTTTTGTAACAATTTTATTCGTTTTGATAAAGTGTTCTGCAACAGATAGACTCTGATGGTTCAATGAGTCCATTCAGAAGTACTTTCCACCTTGCAAGGGTAATTATCTTTATTAGTTCTGTACCTTGATAGTGTTTCAGCAGAGCATTTAGGAGTGTCAGGATCTATTAAGGATAAACTTGCTCATGGAGGAAATAATTTGGAACTGTGTACAAATGATGGTGCTTTAAGAGGTTTAAGTGAGTGTTCTGCTAGTTGGTTTTGCCCCTTATTGCCAAAAAATTACAAGACAATTTTGATTTTTTTTCCCCTCATTCCTTGCCCTTGTAAATTAATATGAAAAATATTAAAGCTTCTAATTGCAAAAAAAAAAATATATCTTTAAGTAGGCTTAACAGGCTTCTAGCAATTTTTAATCAGCCCAGTTCAAAAGTGTCATTTTGTTGGTATACTGAAGTTTTGTTAGTGAGGGTATGCTACCTGCACAAGGATCCTTTTTTTCTGAAGCGCCTCTTCTTTCCAAGACCTGAACTGCAGAGATCAGGCAGGAAATAAGCAGCATAGCTCGTATTTGCATGGCTTAGCAATCTAGTGAAAGATACTTCTCACTCATCCTATGTTGATATGTGCTGGTCATGTACTGTTTGTCAAAGCTGTGACGCTTTGACAAGTTACACCCACAGGCACCAAGGAGGATGAATTTCAAAATGATCTGCCTCACCTGAGCTGCAGGAGTAACTATGTTAGAAAACCAAGGGAAAGTGCTGAGACCAGGGAAAAGATTTTGCTAGTGGTAAACAGGAAAATGAAACTCTAGAGGAAGACTCCAATGGTGCAAAATGGGTCCTGCTTGATTTTCCTAGACTGCTCAATTTCATTGCATGCTCTTAGCACTTACATTCAAGACTGCATGTATTAATCATGCTAGAACAGCTGTCCTCAGCTCTCAGTAAGTTTGGCTTTCCTCTCTCCATAGACTCTTTAGCATCTTCAACTTGCTTTCTCTCATTTTCTCACTGCTTGATATTTGTTTTGTGGTTAAAGGGGACTGATATGGAAAATAAACTCTGTGTACTGGAGGAAAGGACAATATAAATTATTGAAAGCTAGAGAGTGCTTCCTTTTGCTTAAACTGCTGCTTTCACCACTTCTCTTCTTTCAGAGTTACTTATTGTTCTGCTTTGGGGCATGCATTAACAAGGAGGTCAGAGAGATGTGCACACCAAACACAAGTTAGTGTCAAAAACCTGCAGTGGCACCACGGGCACCCCTCTGGGCACATGGCATTGAGCTGAGGGAGCTGCCAAGGTACTGGTGGGCAGAGCTGGCATTCAGTGGGACCACAACAGGCTGCAGAAATGTGTTGAGAAATGGGCTTATGGGGAACCTCGTGACGTTCAACAAAGGCAAATTCTGAGTCCTGCAATTGAGTTGAAATTACTCCCTGCAGTAACCCAGGCTGGGGGCCTACCAGCTGGCTGAAGAGCAGCTCCACTGGAAATGACCTCTGTGGGTCCTGGTGGACCAGAAGCAGAATCTGAGACATCAGTTTCTCTATATGGTACTTGTGGGGCCATCTGGAACACCGTGCCTGGTTTCAGACTTCTCTGGTGCTAAAAAAGACAGTGGCAAATTGGTTTTCTAGATACCTATATTTAGGCAGCTGGATCATGCCCAAAGACACAGTGTTGTCTCTGCGTGTGCTGAAAACTACTGCATTAATAAATGTTAAAGAAGCTTTTAAAGCTTGATTCTTGCTGTCATGCTATAGACGCCTTACTTTGCTGCAAATTAAGACACATGACTACTTCTAAGAGAGATGAGGATGCAAAATATAAAACTAAAACATGAAGTTGGATATAATGTCAGAGGAAGATCAGGAGCAAAACTCCATATGGAAGCTAGAAGGCTTAAGAGTTTTTGCATAGGAGTAGTGCTAACTGGCATTCAAGCTGGGGAGGGACAAAAAGGTGGGTATTTTTGGCCACTCTGTAAAGAGTCACAGCTGGCAGCAGCTCTTGCTCTCATTGTGGGAAGGGAAAAGGCAGAAGACAAGAAGCTGGAAGACTAACATCTGTCTAGGTTTACCATGGTTTATGCTGTTATGCACTGTGCTCTGTGCTTTTGTTAATATGTTTGTGCTGAGCACTTTTGTCTCTTCATAGTAAGCTAGTTTCTGTGGATGTTTCTTGGAAAAAAATAATAATAATAAAAAAACAACAACAAAACAAAACAAAAAACACAGAAACATTTGTGTAACTCTGTTATTTTATGTCCATTTCTAGCTTCTCCTTCCTTGGCTAGGCTGTGTTTTCATGTCCTCTTTCAGCTGCAGCTGTACCATGTGAACACGTTATTCCCTCCAGCCTCTAGTGATTAACCTCCAGTCACTGCTAAGTCCTTCTGGTGTAATTTGATTCAGTCAGAATGACCTGGACTGGAAAAGGCTATTAAACAATGGATTGGTAGGTCTGACAAAATTTTTACTTCTCTAACACAAGACAGTGATAAAACAAGGAAGTCTAAGATACTACCTCCCTTCAGCTGAACACATCTAGGACAGGACACAGCAAAAATAATGCCAGCATCATTCTTATCTTGCCACTTTTTGCCTTTCATCACCCACTTCCTCAAAAAACTTAACCTATTCTTCATTTCATACATCTGTTTTGCTAGTAGAAGTGTTTCTGCTCTGAGGTTCTTGTCACTGCACCCTTGCAAAGTTTGTGGAAAAGTGCCCTATCCTGCTATGGGCAAAACTGTCTGCACTAAATTGGATAATTTGAATGTTTAAGGTAACTCACTCTAAGGCTGAATTGGCCTAAAGTAGGCTAAGTATTTTTAAAGGAGACACAGATCAAGTTGTTTCAGAAGACATAAAGGACTCCTACAGTAGCTGGGAGAAGGTAACGTCCAGCTGGAGCAAGTGTAACTGACAAGCCAGCTTGAGTGTTAGAGGGGACACCTGCATGTGAACCAATTAACAGTGCAAACTGAAGCAACATGGCTCAAGTTTAAAATGGGAGAGTGCACAGTAACTTTTACCAGTGTGACTTTTTCCATTTAACCAGTGTAATGGTATGAAGGACCTATTCACATGTTAATGGAACTGCTCCATCTCACTCTAAGTAACACTTCCTTTACAAAGCAATATTGATATTTCATTTGTCTGATGGCAGTTCTATTTTATGCTCATTTAGAATATCCATTTCACTTTTTTTCTTCCACTTTTGCTCTATGTGAGCACTTAAACTTGAGCTTAACTTTAGGTATGTGAGCATTAATAATGAATTTTAGCAGAATTACCATTGTGATCTGTTTATTTAAGATCAACTACTTTTATTGTTCTACTACAATTGCTGATTCAGTGAAACTTGTGTTTTGAGCTTGTCTTTTCTGGGAAATTAGTCTAGGATAATTGATGTAAAACAGATTAATTAAACCAGATAAAAGTCATGCAAGGTCTTTCTTATTTTGAATAAAAGACACCTTAAATTAGTTTTATTTGATTCACTTCCAAATCAGAGAAACTATTCTGATCTAAAAATCATCTCTATTCATGTGAGGAACTGTTAAGCACCAGTAATTCAGTAGAGAGTCTGTAGACTTTATTTCACTACTGTTTTGTGATGTCCTCCCCCTTTGTGTATGTGTAGGTGTGAATTTCCTGGGTGTCACCTTTCAGTATCTGGATATCTGGAGTACTACTGGTGAGGAACATCAGCTTGTCTAGAACTGTATGAGGATCATCCTCTATGACATTTTTATTGTTGAACTGCTAAATCATTTAACTACCATTTTATATCCTTATGATATAGAGCTGAAACTTTCTTGTTGATACCGTTTTAGACGCTGAAAGCAAGGAGGAATATATTTCAAGAATTTAACCCTGCATCAAAGCCAAACACGTTGTTTGCCTGGGAATTGCTGAGTGTGCTCCTTTAGTATGCAGCCACCAAACATGGTAGAGTCCACCATGGTAGAGGAACACCATTTGTAAATATGTGCAGGATGGTAATTTGAAGCATAAGAGTTTGTGAAACCTTCATCATTGGTACTTTCTGAACATACTAGAAGACGTATCTTGGGAATGGCATAAGTATTGTTGATCATACCGCTGTGGTATAGTCCCATTATTCTATGTTTCATCAGCATTATTTTATTTTATTTCCCAGATAAAATAGATAAAATAAGAAAGGATTTTTCACATCTTTGAAACAGGGCTCTATTTACTTGTCCATCTCTATATTTACAATGGTGACAGCAGGAATTAGTACAGAAATAAAATCACTTATGATTTTCAAACAGAATAAATTGTAAATGTCAACCTAAACCCTAGGAGTTGTGGAAGTCTCCTAAATTCTTCATCGGTTTTATGTGACAAGTTGAAAATTGTTGGACTAAGAGCAGAATAAATATCCCAAGATTAAGTACAATAATCTAGAGGTTAAGTGCAAAACTTTCTTTGGTGATATTGGTGCAGTAGAATGTGGGAAAGCTGTAGTGCTACAAATAAATGAGTAGAACAGGATTTAGTAATGCCCTTCACATCTCAGAGACTGGGCTCATGAGCAATTTATACACAATAAAGAGAGCAACTTGCTGACTTAAGGCAGAACCAAAGTATGCTTTCGAGTCTTCAGGACTCAGAACAATTAGATTTTATTAAGTCAAAAGGTTAATATTAATTATAAATTTTGTTCTTTGGGAAAATTTATCTTCTTAGATTTTGTTTACCATCTGAATAAGTTTATTTTTTTTAGGTCAAAAGAGTACCAAAATAAACATTGCATAGACTGTTTGGAACTATTTTATGTAATATGTTAATGTTCAGCATTACTAACCTGTGAGTCTGGACTATAGACAAGGAAAGACTTTAGGCTTTGTGACAGCTCATGTCAATTTGTTTTAGTATTTGAAGTGAATTTTAAATACTTAAATAGAATTTTAAAAATTGAAATATTTCAGCCAAAGCAAATATTTTCTGGAGAAAATGAAACAAACACCAACAACCAACACTGCAGAAATATTTTTTCCCCTCCATAGGGGGTTACTATTTAGTTAACCATGTACTTATGTATCTACTTGAAAAGAAATGCCCTTCGGCATCAGGTTGTCAACTGAGTGCAAAAACTCATAAATCCCAAGAGTGGTACCACTAACATGATAGATATCCTGAGATGTCTCTCTTACATTAGAAGTTACTCAATTTTCTTGTCACCTGAGACAGGTAGAAACTTTAAGTTGTTGTATACATCTCCTTTTCATTGCTGCTCCTTGCCCTATTGCTATGTGTGGTGGTTTTACCGTGCTAGGCAGCTGAACACCACAACCACTCTCTCACTCCCCCTCCTCAGATGAGGAGGGGAAGAAGTAAAGGAAAGAACAACTCACGGGTTGAGATAAGGATAATTTAATTAAAGAGAAAAAAATTATTAAGGAAATATTATTATTAATTAAACAATTCAACTAAAAGGAAAAAAGGGAAAGGGGAAGAGGGAGGGGGAAAGGGAAAAACAAAACAAAACAAGTAAAGGCTATGTGGAAATACAGAGGAAAGAAATTACTCTCTACTTCCCACAAATGAGCGATGCTTGACCACATCCTTGAAGCAGGGCCTCAACGCACGTAGCCGGTGTTCGGGAGGAGGACAGACGTTTTCGCAATGAGAGCCCACCCCTCCCCTCTTCTTCCTTTTTCCCCCTTTTATTGCTGAGTGTGACATCATATGGCATGGAATATCCCTTTGGTTGGTTCAGGTCAGCTGCCCTGGTGATGTTTCTCTCTCACTTTTTTGCCCACCCCCTAGGAGGGTTAGAGAGAGTCCTGATGCTGTGCCAGC
>NC_048894.1:66886692-66968447 GCF_011077185.1 Oxyura jamaicensis | reverse complement strand
CTTCTCAGCAGCAGACACAACACTAGTGTGATACCAGTGCTGTTCTAGCTACAAGTACAGAACTCAGCACTGTATGGGCTGCTGCAGGGAAAGTTAACATCCCAGCCAGACCCAGTACACTATGCTATTTTCTCCCCTAAGCCCTCTCACCACAATTTTTCTTTGAATGGCACCTTGATACAAGCATCACATACCTGTTCTACTGAGCTCCTCATGTCACACTGGCAAGTCCCATGACTGACTAGAGGAGGTAACGCTGCCTAAAATAATCAAAAGTATGTTCATATGGATTATTTTAGTGATTTTGTATACAGATGATTATTTATTTATTTGAGAGGGACATAGGGGCTGGTTTGGCTAATGGCAGCTTTGTGAAAAAAATAATTAACTTCATTTTACCCAAAGCTGTGACTTACTCTCCCTGAAAAAAGCACAAAGTTTTGCATGTCTGAGCTCTGTGAAACGGGAGACAGAACCCTACAGAATGTAAAGATAAGTGAGATAAATGACCAACTACTATGTATGCAACTAGTAAGGAACACTCTTTTCTTTGAGTGCTTTACAATCAGACAAACACAGCTAGAGGCTGCAAAAGAAAAGATTGCCTTCACATTTTGCAGTTAGAGAAGTGGTCTTCTACCAGCCACAACTGTGCTAGAGAGCGCATCACAAACCAGTGAAAAGCTGTAGTGGCCTTTTTAAAAATATATGTACAAAAGCTGCAAAGCATGGAACAGTTCAGGAAAGACACTGATGAGATAGATATATCTATATATATATATATATATAGGTAATTTCCTTAGAAGTTACTTAAGTGCTTATTAATGCACATTTTCAAAAATTGAGTAGAAATGTGAGCTCTTGAGATGTACTGGTTTATGGAAGCTATCTGAATCCCAGTTAGGAACAGTTTTCCTGCTTTTCTGGAGAATAACCTCCCAAGCCGTACCTGCCAATGAAATGTCTTTGAATTAAAAAAAAAAAAAATGTTGCAATAGGGATAATTTATAAACTCTGAGAAGAAGAATAAAAAATATATTTTCACAGAATATAGGAAATTATTCTTTCAAAGATAGATTATAAAACTTCTTTGACTGACAGTGGTACTTTGTATGGATGAATCTTTCTGAGCCTTGCAGTTGAAAAAGCTGTTCAGCAGTTAGAATAACTAGTCTCTATTCGTTTAAGCAGATCTTTTTTTTTTTGTTTGCTTTATCTCAACAGACAAGCATTTTTTTTTTTAGCATGTTGCTGTATATAATAAACAAGGAAGCAAATGAAGAGTAAGTTTTCTTTCTGTAGCTCTTTGCACCTTGCCCAAAAGCAGTTGTCATGCAATTTCTGAGCAAAGCAGTTACAGATTATTTTTAACATTTGCTTGTATTAAAGGTCATATTAACCTAGTTTATAGAAGCTGTGAAGGTGCAGTGAGGCAAAAAGCTGTATATTGCTATGCTATTTTATTCTTTTAAAATTCAGTTTTAGATTAATAGGAAGATAAAGAACAGTGAGTAATTAATTAATAGGTTCTTAGGATTACACAAAGATCATACCCTTCTTAACAGAAAGGTTACAGCTAAATTCCATTCGTTCCTTTCTAACTTTTACCATATAACTCCAGTGTCCAATTTAGGAGGCTAAAATCCTCTGGCTCCCCTTGAAGAAAAAGAGAATGGTCCCTGAAGACCAGGAGCCAAACTTGAAATAAATCACCCATAAAAAGAAAAGTTTCCCACTGGTACTTGTAGCTGTCTCGCTTAGCTGCAGTGTTATTATTGTCTATAGATGCTGCTCTTGGAATTTGGTTGAAAGTTAACAGTATGATTATGCCAAGCAGTCTGAGATGCAGGCTCCAGCATTCCTGATACATGTTAGTTCTGTGCCTTGCCCATCCTCTGTTAAAGTTGCTTTAGCTTCATAAATGAGGGGATGACTCAGAGCTGCTCACATTTCAGAAAACAAGTAATCTAGGGACAGGTCTTATGTGAATCCTGTGAAATAATCAAATGTCTCCTAATGAATTTGATATGAACTGTATTCAGAATTACCAGGTCCTGAAATAAGTACCTGGCCCTGCTCTGCTGTTAGTGTTGCTCAGTGTGGAATGGTCAGGGTCTCACAATAGTATGAACTGCCTCTGTCACCCCTTTCAGAAATTTGTATTGCCTATGAAATATGCAAAAAGAGGTTTTGAGGGATTTAGGGAAACTGCACCACTTCACGGTTTCCACAGCAAAATGTCTTGCTTGTTGCTATTTTAACACCAGAAAAAAATACAGAGCTTTTAAGACTCATTTATACAACTACTACTCTCCTCGTTGGGCAGGTTTTCATCTGCATAGTTACCCAAAGAAAACAGGTGGATGTACTTGCACTGTAAAGCCTAACAAATAAATGTATATGCTTATCCAGTGTTTCTTCCTGCTGCCTCCCCTAGATTACTCTTGTATTGTACTGTGGTGAGCATAATGCAGACATAATAAAAAGCTTAACCCAAACAGACACAGAAATGAAAAAGCAGGATTTCAGACAAAATCTGTCCCTTTCAAATACCATAATAAAAGCTCATTCCCATAGAATAAATATATTCAACCTCCAAAGAGTTATCAATGCATTACCTCCCTCCTACTTCTGAGAAAGAGATTCAACTGGCTTATGAGTTATCTGTCTTTTATGCTCATGACAGAAAGATAATCATCCTCAGGGGTGATATATGCTAAATACTGCATAACTATGCCAAACTGGCAGCAGCTGCTCTGTAGTTTATAGAGCTGCCATTTGCTCCCACCCACACCACACTATCTCTGGACAACTGTTGCTTTTCCTTCTGAAACCTATTTGACTGTATTTAAAACTATTGTTAAAAGTTCAGCTCCCCGTAGATTTCTGTAAACTGGGCCACTGTTTGTAAATATAGTTATTCAAAATTAGTTCCTTAATTTCCCTGTAGTCTGTTAGAATGTGGACTGATTTTTTTTTCTTTTTTCTTCCCTAATGCATTGAATGGCATCATACTACAAAAGCAGTAGCAAGGATCATTTGGGGCACCAAATGGGGTGGATGTGCTGTGGTCCCCTGATTGCATCCACTGGTGTTCTTAAAGGGTGGTTTGGGGTCTGAGAGAAGCCCCAAAGAGCCTAGAAGTGTGTTATGATATCCCTAGAGTCTGGGTTTTCCTTTGTTTGTGTTCTTTGGCTGCATGCACAGTTTCTGGAGATAAAGGTCTTTTTATTTCTATTTCAGTGTCTGTCTGTCTGCACTCTCAACCAATTTCTTGATTCTGCTCTTAGTAATTAAAAGATTTTGCAGTTGTGTGACATATTCTAGTAGAGTGTAACCCCACAGCAGTAATCCCACACAGAACAAAATATTTGCCTTTTGTATTTGCTGTTGTGAACAATTATATGATTGGTTTGGCTTATTTTTGACAGCTGTCATTTAAGGAAATGCAATTTTTAGATCACAGATAGTAAAGCAAAGGTACAGCATAAGTGAGGTATAATGATCGGGCTGATTCCTCTCAGGCCCTTCTTTGGGTTAACCTACCAACACATTTCCTTCTCACAATGTATTGAGCATATTCACCTATTTCTGGATGAAATCTGGCAAGCTTTATCCATACAGGAAAACACAGAAATTTTAGATTTTACTTTTTTGTTTTTAAACCTTTTTTAAAGATTTGAAAATAAAATTATATATATTTCTAATCTTGATAACTTCTCGAAAATCCTTACTGGATTTACAGGTAGTGGATGGATACACAAGACAATGTGGGAGATGGTGGGAGATTGGATAGATTTCTAAATGGCTGTGGTTTGCACAGATGGACTCTAGCTGTCTGTCACTCTGATGGCACTCTTCCTTGCTTTGAACAGCTGCTCCTTCCTTACAAACCTCTGGTAATCTTGCTGGTAATCCAAAGGTGATCAAATATAGCAGACAGCAGCCTCTGTGCTGTCTGATAAAGTAGTTTGTATTAAATATGCTAGCTTCCTGGGCTACCTCTCTGGGCTTGTGACATCTATATAACTGTCATTCTTTTTCTCCAGTTTCCTGTACTTGCCCCACCACAGTGCACAATAAGTTACAGCTAATGCCTCCAATTGTATTGCTTTCTTTCCATAAGAGAAATTTTTTATTCTTTGAATTTCCTAGCCAGCCTTCCTTGCCCACATTCCAGTTTGAGTTGAAGATTCTTAGCCGTGCTTGGCCAGAGCTGTGTTTCAGATGATGCTTCAGCAGTACCACTATTATTTCCTTAACTCCAGAGGAAGTGCCTTTTCTCAAGCACCTTATGATTGTACTCCTCACAACAGCATCACAGTGATGGCTTGTGGGTCATCCTAAAATAAGCTGCTATGTTTCTTCCTATATTTTTTTTCATCGTCATTTGATCAAATCCCAAACCATAGTAGAAGCTCTGATATTCATCCTTACAACTGCAACTTTGCACTTAGACATATCTAAGTTTTCAACCCGCATTTACATCTCTTCCTCAGTCTTCCAGTTCTTCCATGACAGTGCTAGTGTTCTTACCCTTCTGAGATGTTTCTCAGCACTGCATTATTAGTGGATTTAATCAGCATGCTCTTACTATGGCGAAGTTATTACTGAAAATGTGAAGTATGGCTAGCCAAAGACTTATTCTCCCTTTTATGGCTTACATTATTTTTACTGCTACTGATCTTCTGTAGTTTAAGTAAGAATTTCCGACGTGTGCCCCTGAGATGCTTTAAGTCCAAATAAATGAGACCTATGGCAACCCCTTTGTGTAGTAAATCATGTTCATTAGCAAAAACATATAATAGTTCAATGCAGTCCAAAACCCATGGCAAGGTAATGGTAGCCAGGGGTTGCAGGGATGGCTTCTGTGATAAGAGCCCAGCAGCTGCCCCATGTCAGATCAGAGCTAGCTCCAGCTATCTCCAAAAGGGACCTGCTGCTAGCCAGAGTCGAGCCAATAAGCGTTGTTGTTTGTGCCTCTGTGAAAGCAGATTTAAGGAAGTGAAAATAAATTGCTATGCAACAGCAGCTGGGAGAGCAAGCTGTGAGAACCAGCCCTGCAGCCTCCAAGGTCAGTACAGGAGGGCAGGAGGTGTTCCAGCACTTAGCAGCAGTTCCCCCGCAGCCTGTGGAGAGGCCCCTGGTGGAGCAGGCTGTCCCCCTGCAGCCCACGGGTCCCATGGCAGAGCAGATCTCCACACTGCAGCCTGTGAAGGAGAATTGGTGGAGCAGGTGGATGTGGCCTGGAGGAGGCTGCAGCCCATGGAGAGCCCCCACAGGAGCAGGCCCTGGGCCAGAGCTGCAGCCCGTAGAGAGCAGCCCGTGCAGGAGCAGGGGGTCTGGGGGGAGCTGCTGCCTGTGGAGGACCCGTGCTGGAGTAGTTTGCTCCTGACAGATGGACCCCATGGTATGGAGCCATGTGGGAGCAATTTTTGAAGAGCTTCTGCCTGTGGGCAGCCCATGCAGGATCAGTTTGGGAAGGATGGCATCCTGTGGGAGGGACCTCCCAAGGAGTAGAGGCAGAGAGAGACCATGAAGGAGCAGTGGAGATGAAGCATCAGGGACTGACTGCAGCTCCCATTCCCTGTTCCCCTGTGCTGCTCAGGGGGAGGAGGTGGAAGAGGGTGGATGGGGGCAAAGGCGTTTCTAGTTTGTTTCTCACTGCTCTAGCTTGTTATTAATAGGTAAAAAAAATCATTATTCTCCTTATGCTAAGTCTGTTTTTCCCATGATGGTAATTGTTGAGTGGTCTTCCTGTCCTTACCTCAACCCCTAAGCCCTTTTCATTGTATTTTTTCCCCCTCCCCCTTTGAAGAGGGGGAATGAGAGAGTGGTTGTAGTGGAGCTCAGATGCCTAGCTGGGTAAAACCACCACACCTATGTACTCTTACAATTCCTTTTTTATTTAACACATCTTTTAATTTTGTTTTTGTTTTTTTCTTTTTACCATTCAGAATTTGTTTCAAAGTCTCTTCTAGCATTGTAGTCAGACTATAGGACCCAGACAGATTTCCCCTCAACCAAAAAACTTACATTTGCTCTTTTCCATCTACCATCACAGACTCAGAAAGGTATGAAATATTTGCTGCTGGATCTGTAATTTAGGTTCTTAAATTCTGGAATGGCAATTACCTGGTGTGTCCCATTGTAACTGCATTTTCTAAAACATTGGTTGTGGCAATTTCCACTCCTATATTTTTCTCATTTCCCTTTAATATCCCTCTTTATGCCTTCTGATAGTCTTATATGGCTGTATCCTTGTTTATCTCATTCCTTTTCCATACACTTTAAGTATCGAGGAAGATTACAATCAAGTTTCTTCTGTTCTTTTCACCTCTCCTCTAAGCTTAACACCCTTCTTATCAGTCGTGCCAGGATTGAATTATCCATCTGTCGAGATGGGTCCTGTGCCAGTGAATACTTTCTAGGGATTGGACATCCAAAATCCTTCTTCTAGTACCAGTTCTTGAGCCCTGTGTTGATCTTCAGTGTCTTGCCCTATTACCTCCTCCTGCTCTAGGGATGAGTTGTAGCTATTCTTGTTAGGAGCTGTTAGCCATGAGGGTGATGCTTGTAATACAAATGCAGCGCTGAGTGGATGAGATCGGGGGTTCTCTTTTTTTTTTTTTTTTTTTTTTTTTAATCTTCAGTGAAGGAAGTAGTCCAGCAGTACAGGAATACCTTCTGTAGGGGTGGCTCTTCCTCACTCAAAAAGAAGATTGCCACTGAACAGATTTCTTTTGGGTGCTTTTCTGAGTATGCCTGTCTATATGAAGTACCTGCAGCTGTATTAGTCATTAGATAGTATTTGTTTTGAGTCTGATAGAAACACAGGAATATGCTTTTTATTTTTTGAATAAAAAATAACAATCTGTAGATACAAACTTGTCTAAATGATGTAGAAAAACACAATGTTTTTGCAAGTTTCCCAAAAGTTACTAGCATTTACAATAAATGTATAATTTAGTAGGGAGGTAGTCAAAAACAATGCTTTTCATGGCTTATAGCACTGTGCAGTCTGTGATGTAGTAAAAAGCTGGAGGGTAGCATGCATTAAAACAACAGCTAGATAAATCAGAACAACTTATTCTTCCAGGTGAGGGGAACCTTGAAATCAGGCCATTTGCAGCTTTACTTGCTTTCTCTGGGCAGAAAAATACATTCTAAAGCACTTGTGAGAGGGAAGGTATTCTCAGTACATTATATTATTTTATATTAACTTAAGGAGTAAAAAACAGCCTTATAGGTGTTTCTTCCTTAAGACAGTAGGAGGACTCCATCTGACGAACTTTAAGTAGGTCCCTAACTTTGAGGTGGTCATGGGAGATAAATTGCAACTATTGAATATCAGTGAAACGTGGTTGGGTTTTTTTTGTTTGTTTTTGTTGTTTTAATTTTTTGTTTGTTTTTGTTTGTTTGTTTTTCTGATAGCACAGAAAGAAAGGTGCAGTAAATTAAAAGAATTTTAGTGTACAGGTGCTAAAAGAGAATCAGCATCTGTTGAGATTGCGGAACTCAGTATCTTGTGATGAAGTAGAATCCTACACAAGTGCAAAAGACAGACATTTACCTGGAAAAAATAAAAGTACAAATATCACCTGCAGCTATAAAATGGTCACTTTGAAAATGTCTGCAAAGGACATACTCTCCTAGCTTAGCACATGATCTACAGCTAGGTTTTCATTTAAGAATAAACTTTCTTAACTTTTGTCAACAAAACTGTTCTGGATTTACTGACTGACTGAACATAAATAGCAGATACAGCCAGGCCCCCAGATATCTTGACATACACTGATCTTATGTCATACCATTGAATTCCTAATGACTCTGAAAACAGCTACATAATTCCTTGTCTTCACTGAAGTTTGATGTAGGTCAGTCTGTTCTCCTCTGTAGGAAAAATTCACCATGGTATTGCTGTGAAAAGCTCTGCTGCAGTGGCATTTAGAAAATAAAAGATGCTTTAAATAATAGCTATTTGAGATTTATTCTCATGTGATATCCCTGAGACCTCCTAGTGTCAGTGATACCTCATGCAATTATAGAATTAGAAGTCACCAATGCCTATCATGTATTGTTTCTTTGTCTTTATAAATCATCAGTAAAGTTATTGAGCTTCCAGTTCTTGAAGGTATTAAATCGTAACTTTAAAACTGGTTCTGGGAGGAGACAAGGGCTGCTTGGTGCTTAATCATTTCAGGTAATGTTCCATTAAATGCTTCATCTTTGAAATAAGCTTTCTTTAGTTGATGGAGCCAGGGCACTGTCAGCCCAGGGACATTGAACGGAACACCTTTCTGGTTGTGGGCATTGTTTACACTGCAGTTACCAATCTGGGGAAGTAAATAGATATTTAAATACATGAAAGAGTGAATTTCTCAAAATAAGTAAATGGTCCCTCAACAACAACAACAACAAAAAAATCAGGAGAAAGGAGTTGGGAAAACTGAAGCAGATATGAAAAGGTGGTAAAATAGTGAGCTTGAGATTAGGTTTAAGGTGGAGGTCTACGCATGCTGCAGGCAAAGTTGGGACTGTGATTCATAACACAATGATCTTTAAACAAGCTACCACTAGTATGGATAGCAGTGTTGCTACTGCTATGCAGAGCAGAGCATGTATATAACCATGTATGTGTTTGCACAGCTTTTGGGTGGTTTCTGTAACCCGTGGTGGGCTCAGTGATGCTGCAGCATGGGTAAAGCTGACCTCATTGTGGCAGTTTAGGAAAAGCAGCATCTTAACCACAAGACAGTTTCTCTGCCTGAGAAATTGTGGCTGTGGCAGGGTTTCACAGTTCTCACTACTTGCTGGCAGTTTAATATATGTTTTGTTCATTGGGAAGATGGAGTGGTAGCTGTGAAGGGGTTCTTGAGTATTTGGGCTTCAGTTCCTTCCCATCCCCAAGTCAGAATGACAGAACTGCTCTATGGATTCATACCTCACATTTTAGTACTGTTTGTGCTACCAGGGTTGAACAGGTGCCACCAAATGCAAATGATAATTTCAGCACTTCTCATGCCTTTCAAATTTTTAAACTTCTGAAAATGCTAATGATGTCATTAATATTTCAGATATTTTCATCAGTGAGACCTACAAGTGAACGCTTCTGTTTTGGATCTTGTTTATTTTTTTGTTTCCTTTGGCTATGTAGACAGAGAGATTAATGGGAAGGAATATATAATAGTTATAAAAATAAAAAAATAAAAAAGGTGTGAGTGAATCACAGTGGACCTCCCAGACTTGCACTGAAAATTGTTTAGTGCCTTGCTGTTCTAGAGAAAGCAATTTGTTCCCCTAAAACAGTAGCAGAGATACTGGCGTTTTTTTTAGTCACAAATGTAGCTGTTTTTAAATTTCTATATCAACAAAGATAAGCCCCTGTCCATATAGATTTTGTTAAGGAATAGAAAACATGCAGTTAAGAGTTTTCTGAACCAAGATCTTGCTGGCTGGGTTCACATAGCAAAAATCCTCCCAAAGCTGGTGTTGCCACCACCTTCAGGTAGGGAAGGAGTTAGCAGAGATGTGAGCAGCTCAGCAGCAGCTGAGTTTGTGGGCCTTGACCTCCTACACCAGCTCCTTGCTCCTCTGCATGCCTAGTGAGATGCCAAGGTGGCATCTTCCCTGCATGGAGGAGGTCAGAAGAAGTGAGGAAAGGCCACGCTATGTGAGAGCCTGGCATGTAAAAACCTCTGCTCCTTGCTCCTGCAATGTGTTAGCTGTGGGAAATTATCCTAAATGCCTTTCTTGACTGCCATTTTGGGACTTCAGCTAGTGTTGAAGGGTTGCTCTTAAGGCAACAAATGGAGGAAACTCTTAGTGTTGGCTCCTGCTATGTCTCTCCAGACAGCTGGGACTTCTTCATCCATTACTGAAATGCTACTCTAGACCCAAACATTAGTTGTTTATTTTAATTCAGTGTTGTAAATGATAAAAACACAGTTTTCTTAACAAAAACAATGTTAGCTTTGACATGCTGTATTGTTAAATTATTTTGTTTTTCTCTCAGTTCCCATCAAATACATCAAACAAACTGGTAAGAACAGCTCATTGGAGCCAAATGATTTCAAAGTGGTTGGCATCAATTATGAGCAGACCACTCTGTCAGAGTGCTTGGCAGGATGCGTGCCTGACATCAGTCAGAGATGATTCAAATCCTCCATGACATGTTGCAGAGGTGGTGGACTGGCTGTGTGTAGCACACGCGGGTACTACTGTTAGGATTCAGGCAGAAAGACAAATGCATTTTTATTATTATTATTATTAACTTACTTTGAGGGGACACGTACTTGTCATTTGGTTTTCTCTGCTTCCTGTGCATCACTTGTGAAGATCCAAATTCCATGTTTCTCAGAAGTCAGGGCTGTACAGAGCTGATATTTTGCTGATACAAATCATGCTCTCCCCAGAGGATTGTAACCAGGTGTCAGGGGACCATTTTTTGGGATGGTAAAGAATATTCTGACAGCATGGTCTCCCAGTGGAAAAAGCAGCTCATCAATTTAATTTTTATTTTTAAATTTTTCTTATAGGAATGTCCTTAGAGCTGCTTGTAAGGAGTTTGTTTCATATCAAAGTAAGGAGATAGGAAAGTTTACTGGGTCTGGCTGGGATGTTAACTTTGCTGCAGCAGCCCATACAGTGCTGTTCAGCTGCCTAGCACGGTAAAACCACTACAGAAAGTTGTGACTGAAAGGAGTAGATGGGAAAGGAGGGAGAGATCATAGAGTGAAAGGAGCTCCATGAAGAGAGCCTGACAGAGATCCATCACAGAATTGTCAATAGCCTGGTACTTGTATTTGATGATGGATTCTGCAGTTCAAATTTCCAGCTGGATGCTGGAAAAGCACTGCTTAGGCATACGCCTATGTTTGCTTCCGTTTTTGATGACCAATGGCACATTTATTAGGATGTTTCAAAGGCACAAGGAGAATGTTTTTCTGAAACTTGTAATGTTTCGGGGGCTTAGTGAATGAATATTTCCTTTTATTTTAGTGAAGGTTAGGTTATGGCCACTTTGCCATGTAAGAGTAATTTAAAGTGTGTCCTGATATAAGAAGGGAAGGTCACAGCAATATGAAAAGTAGCAATGTGTTGGTCTGTCTCTAGAGAACCCTTTATGACATACCAGTGCTTCTGAAATGAAAATACAAGTGGGAACATTAAGTTCATTTTCTGCTTGTGTTTATGAGGTCAAGAGAGAGAGTACAGTTGGGGTCAGTTACAGTCCATAGTAGCATGAGGATCTTAGTTTTCTGGACAAATTCCACATGATGTAATTCCTGTAGAAGAAATGTTTCATGTAGCTCATCTTCCTCTTGGGCACATCTTACTGTTTCTTTTTTCACATGGCTGGGAAATGAAGATGCCTTTTCTCTTATAAAAGCTTAATTTTACAGTAATGACCAAGTAATTTGAATTTTGAGCAAACTGGGTGAAGAAGTTTTCAAAAATGAATTGGTGCAGAACTTGGAAGGCTAATACTGATTTTATCTTCCTACTTCTCACTGTTCTGCACTACCTCCTCAAATGCCCTGTAGCCAGCAAGTGCCTTTGTTATTTTCTGTGCTCATTTTGAATCATGGTGTCTTCTTCTTCAGATGCTACTGGCTTATAGACAACTACCTAGGCATTTTTTTCAGACTGCTCTTAATATAGCCAATTTGTCTTACGGATTGTCAGAACTAATCTATCACGGAGTGAGTCTTCACTTCCAAAAGAATTTATAAACACTGTGAATCAAATTCTACCTCCAGCTATGTCCCTGAGTTTGCATCCTTGAAGGCTGTTCAGCCCAGACTTTCATTTTTCAGGGTCATTCCCGATCTTCCTACCAATGGCTCGCATGCACCGGTGAGTCAGCAGGATTCACTTACCTCTCCCAGGAATATCACCAGTCGCTTAATGCAGAGAGTTCACAGGCGAAAACAGCCATTTGTGTCATTATGGATTAACTTCAGAAGTAGATTCAATTTTGTAGTGCCATAAGTAATTTATTTCCAAGGACAACCTTTCTGTGTGAGCAGGGGACTATCTTCAGCTCCCTCTCACACAGTCGGTTGCTTTGGAGCTGGTGGCTGTGGAGTACCAGATGACTGTTGCCTCCGTGGAGAAATATAAAGTCCATCTTATGTTCCCTAATATGTATGAATACTGGGAGTAGGTCAGGACTGAACAATGAACTGGGAGTTTTCTCACGTGCTGGGAAATGCTTAGCATAATCTCGGGTTTTCTGATGCTGTGCATATTGATCCTGTGATGTTTTGTATTCAAGAATCACTACAGTTTGACTGTTTGACTTTGAGCAAAGTATACAAGAGCTCTTTTCAGAGTGGAGCTGTTATTGCTTTGATGATTAAATGACTTTTTTTTTTTTTTTTGGCATTTCAGTCCAGCTAGTTGAGTCTTGCAATCTAATTAGCATTTGGTATTTGATAATTTCAGAGATGATCAAGAACCTCTAAATTAAATATTTCAGAAACAAAATACCCTGCCTGAGAATTAAACAAAATTGTTCAAACAAAGCAAAGTGTTTTTTTTTTCTACTTATCACTGTTTGCATTCTGGTTTATTGGTTAATATTTAATGCATAGGATGAAAACTTAATGACCTTAGAATGTCGCATTTCACTTCATCCTGAACTGATGTTTGTCTTTTTTTATTCTTTTTCTCTTTCGTTTCTTGAGCAAAAGTTGTAATTCAGAAAACATCCCCCATTTACCATTGTCTAAAAACCTTCGTAATGACTGAGAAATAATCCCTGGCAACGAATCACTTTCTGTCCATCTTAATGAATGTCGTTGTAGAGATAATGACCATTGCTTGTGTATCAGTGGGTTGTATGCCTGAATACTTTGCTGTCTCATGCAATTATTCTGTATGAATGTTAAAAAGTGCAGGATAATCAATAGGAGTCATGTTTTATGAGGAAAACTGTTCATCCTGTTATAGTGTTGTTTGCCTGCATCTGACATACATTATACTTGGCATTTTTTAGTAGTTGCATATATATATATATATTAACAGTTTAAAGCTGGTCCTCAGTCAAGAGATTAAAAAATCTATTTTAAAAGAGATTAAAAATCTCCTGCTTTGAGCTCAGCCTCTTCAAATACAATATTTTAGTTTAGGATTATACTTAGTTTTACTTCACACATTAGTGAGAAAAAATATGTAGTGTTCCAGGTATCAGGAAGCACTTTTGCATCATATTTACAGGAGCAGAACGGAGCTAAAAAGAAGTTACTCGTGTATCTCTACTTTTTATCCCTGTTGTTTTCTGGTGGCAGGGCTTAAATCTCTGTACTCAAACTGAAGGACTTTGGCCCTGTGGCTTGCTACTTGAGGAAGAGGGGTAAAACCTGTTTGTTTATGTTCATGAGAAAGGGAAGATAGTCTGTGTAGTACAGCAGCAGAATATGATTGCTATGGAAGAAAGGGAAGGATGGCTGGAAGGAGCTATGTTTGTTAAGTCTCCCTAAAGAAGAATAAAGTAGTCCTGTGAGATGGGCAACAGTTCCTAAAAATCCAAACAAATTGATGAATTTTTATATCAGTAGTTCATGGAAGACCCAAATGTGCCTGGGATTTTATTATGCCATGCAAAATAAAATCACAGGTACCCTGATGAGCTTCTAGCTGAGGCAGAAGAGCATGTACGGACATAGGTAGGTAAGAGGAGGCTGAGGGAAGACCTCATTGCGGTCTACAGCTTCCTCATGAGTGCGAGTGGAGGGGCAGGTGCTGATCTATTCTCTTTAGTGACCAGTGATAGGACCCGTGGGAATGGTGTCAAGCTGTGACGGGGAGGGTCAGGCTGGATATTAGGAAGAGGTTCTTCACTGAGAGGGTGGTTGCGCACTGGAACAGGCTCCCTAGGGACATGGTCATGGCAACAAGCCTGTCGGAGTTTAAGAACCATTTGGATGGTGCACTTAATCATATGGTCTGAATTTCTGGGTAGACCTGGGTGGTGCCAGGAATTGGACTTGATGATCCTTATGGGTCCCTTCCAACTTGGGATATTCTATGGTTCTATGATTTTAAATCTTCCTAATGACAAAGGAAGTCTGAGATAGAGCTGAGAATTGAACATAGATGTTCCCAAAACAAATCTGTTGCCATAAACTAATGATCTTCCATATTTCTAAACATTGAATAAAATGAATAGTAAGGTAGTGATGCTGAAGTAATAACAGCCTGATCCAAGTAATGCTGATGCCAAAGTGTGTGTTCTGCACACATATCCCTGGGTGTCCCTGATAACCCAGATTCCAAATGATTTATTTTGTAGTGAGCCTTTCCAGCCTTCAGACCTGTTCACTGAAGAAAATGAAAACAAAACCACTTTATGTGACACCGCACAGGGAAAGAAGTGTGGAACAGATATAGTGAAAGACAGACTTGTTCCATGGCTTTCCTGACTGCTCGTCCAAGAGTCCCTTTCCATGCTCGTGATGCTTCAGTGGTGACTGTGGAGATGGGGGAAAGGGGCATGTTGTATGAAGAAAGATGTATGAAGAATCTGTGTTCAGATGTGACAGCGGCTGAGAGGTCACATTGGTAACAGGCTTTTTATTCAAGGCTGTCAGCACTCACAGATAAAATACCTCTTTTAGCAGGATTGAATCCATCGGTTTATTTGATAAGGTGGACCATGCAATGGTTCATTGGTAAATATCTGGCAATCTTTTTCTGTATTCTTCTCCAGATTGGCTAGTCATTCTTTACTCAGCAAAACCTTCCTCTTTGGACTTCGGAATCTGGTTTTGTCTGTGTTTTGCATAGGATGCCTTTTGTAGAAATTGTTTTTGCATCCCTTCTTTACTGCCTTCAGTTTGCAAATACCACGTTGATATATATTTGGTTTTCTACAAATCAAGTGACACTGTTTTCCTGTTGAAACAGTATGGTAAGCTTTTGATAAGGCAGAAATGATAATGTGTGCTGGTGGAACAGAAACCAATCTTTGTTCAAACTTAGCATCCATTACTGTTGTCTGACTGCCCCTTAAAACTGTAAGTGCAGCATCCTCTCTTGAGAGGGAGTGAAAGTTGTTTGTTGCTGTGTACTTTTCAATGAGGATATAAGAAAAGGAATTACATATTTTGGGGGTTTTCTACATGATCTTCTCTAATGCTAATTCCACTTTTCCCATGTAACTTCTGTTTTCTGCTCACCCACATTTCCTTCTTGAGCTTGACATTCACTTCTCTCACTTTAGTCAGTATATATCACTGCAAAAGCAAACCAGTAATGCATTTACAAGTGAAAAAGAGCCATTTTTATCTTAATAATTCCTGCTCCCTTTGTGTTTACAGCATCAACTAAAACAAATACGGGATAAGGAAAAGGTATCATGTTTTTTGATGCTTCTTTGTTTTGAGTGGGAAGGGGACGTTTGAGAAATACTTTTATTTCAATTTTCTTTTTTAAAGATAGGTATGTGTCCACACAGAATTGTTCATTATTGGCTATTGTAAGCAATAGTCTCATGATCACAGCCTCCTACTGTGTTCTTTGAAACAGTAAGATAATTTTTATTACGTAATGTATCTACTCATTTTGCTGTGATGCCATGAAAATTAAACAGTATGCTTGGCTACTTTCTCTGCAGATCTGCACACTCCCCCCACCTGCAGATTTTTCTCAGCTTGATGAATAAAGATTATTTTAACTTAATACCAAGAAAATATATGTGAAAGGTACAATGAACAATACTGCCTGCAAACGTAGCTGAAACAATGCCTGAACTTTTCTAGGTCACTTTTTTTTTCTTTTTCTTTTTTTTTTCTTTTTCTTTTGCTTCCACACTACTGTCTGCAAAGCGAAAACATAACCCCCAGAAAGAAAGCCTGGTACACAGGTGCAGTAGTTGCTATAGAACTGAAAACATGGTGTGGTTTTTGCAGTGGTTGCTGTAGCAACAAGATCATTTACAGAACATAATCTCATTAGGAGAAAACATTTTTAAACTGAGCTAATTGTACATGAGTTTATATTGCTTCATAACCTGTTTTTGGAAGATTTCATTTTTAGGATACTAATAAAAGACCGATTAAAAGCATTACACATTGTCCTAAATTGCCTACAGAAAAAGAAGAGAGAAATTATGTAAATTATTGCAGGTATCCTTAGATTGAACCAGTATGATCAAATAAATTAATTCTTGTGCTCACTTCTGTATTAAAAGTCACAAGATAGCAGCTGTACCTGTAGTACAGTATCAGCTTGGTCAAATTTTGCTCTTTAAAAAAGTATTCCTCAGATGGCCCTTTCCCTTAGAGACCATCTTCATTCTGTTACAGTTGCATATGTGCCCATTTTGTTTAATAGAAATTTAGGGAAAATTCCCTCTGCATTGTCTTGCTCACTAAGACATGTAGAAAGCCAGTTGATAATTGACTGAGAGCAAGCTAATTGATTGGAGCGGGGCCCTCCCCCACGGACGGCCCAAGGCAGAATTATTAAAACTAGGATGAAATGTATCACCTGTAGGAAGGCAAAGTTAGATTTACGAAAAAAAAAAAAAAAAGGGAATGCTCAGATCTGCAGGCACTATAAGGAACCAGGGATTGCTAGCTAAGTATTCTAAGAAGTCATGTTGAAAAGCTTGTCCTTTGTATTTTAGCCCTGCTTCAGAGAAACGTTGATGCCACATACCTGTATAATAGAAATAGGGACATTGCTAATAGTTAAACAACAGGATTGTAGCTATTGAGTTTTAGCTGACAGGAATATTCCGCTTAGTAACAGTTCTGGCTGTGGGTTACATTTTCTTTCAATAAGTGATCTGTAGAATTCATTGGCACTGCAAATCAGGGAGGTCAAGAGCTTAGAAAGTTTCAGAGGGGATTTGGGTATCTGTATAGCAGCTAAAAATATCTACAGTTACACAATATTGGTGATTATGCCTCTTTTGTCTCCTCTCCCTTTCTGTGACATTTCTGACAGCTCCCTTCCATTTAGGACCTATTTACCCTCAAATAAATGGGATCAGTGCTGTGGGAGGCATGGTGTAGTCTACATGGGCATAAGCACTCATAGGGTACAGCAGTCCTACATATGTTGTAGGCAGTGAAACCCACAGTTCTGGAGACCAGGCTGGGGCTTAGTGTATAGACATACAGGTTGATATAAGGTTTCACCGATTTTAATGGGAGCTTCTTCAGTTTACTTAGATCCCCAGTAAACTATATTTTAGAGGCAAAAGGAAGCTGGCATGGCTTTCAGGCTAGGTAAACTATTCAGAGCAGGGAGGCATATTTCAGAAATCCAAGACATGAACAAATGGAGATGACAAGCCAAATGTAAATGCCCAATGACCAAAAAACTGCATGGGGAACAACTGCCAAGTCTCTTGTCTTAAACTACAAGAGGCCTAGAAGATGGCACATGTGATGCCGTTTAATATTTTTTAAGGGATTTTAAAGGCTTTTTGTGGGTTCCAGAGGAGATCATGGGAACTACAGGATGATAAACCTGATGTCTATACCAGGCAAAACAAAAGCAAATGTCATAATGAACAGAATTAAGAGATCACTGGTTGACTTGGGAGCCATGTATTTGCTTTTCATTTTAAAGTACAAATAATTTAAAGAGATCTAACTCACAATCTTTCACATCAGCAGTTATGTAGACAGAGAGCCACCTGGTACACTCCACTTTGAACACATCACTTACACTTCCAAAAGGCAGTTAAAACAGGGGGGATGTCTTTGCCTTTACATAAAATTGCTATATAGAGACAGGAAATAGATTTGGTGCAAAGTGCTGTTTCTTGTGGTTGAGAAGTTACCAGTGAGGTTCTGCAGGGAAATGTGCCATTGAGCATATATCTAAATGATCCAGAAAAGGCACTGAGCAATGTTATGATTAATTTTGCTAATGATGCTAAAGCATACAAGGCAACCAAAAAAGAAAGCTTAGTGGGAAGAATTGCAGGAGGGCCTTATGAGACTGTGATTAGGTTCAAATGGCAGATGAAATTCAATATAAGCATGAAGCGATGTATGGAGAAATCACAATCCTAGTATTGCATATAAAATGACACATTCTGAGATGATCCTTTGAAATCAGAGTGAGTTGTTGGGGTTATGACTGTAGAGGTTAAAGAACAAACAGAGAAAAAAAGAGAATCTATGATATTTAAAAGACTCAAAGCTGAGAGAGTATTCATTAATGTTTCATCTACATGTGCCCTGTGGTTTATGGCTTTTCTTGGACATCTGCTTTGTGTTGGAGACAGGGTATAGATAAAGATGCATCTTTGATCTGTTCACTACAGCCTATGCCTGTCTAGGTTCCAAATGCTTGTCTTTCTTGATTTTAAACTGTGTATGTTTATACATATATGTGTATATGTATATTTCCAACATTCTCTTTAATCTTAAGTACCTCTTCAGAATGACCAAATCATCTATGAATGGATTTCAACTTAGTGAATTAACTTTATGAAGTTAATTGTTTTCTTTCTCTGTTTCTCTCAAATGCACGTACCTGCACACACAAAACACCCAGTACACTAGCAAGTGGCAGTACATCCACAAACAGCAAAAAGAGTATTTGCTTTAGTGTTTGTGCTCTCTAAAGGGAAAGCATACAAAATATAAAATCAGAAGAACTTCCTCCTCTTCACAAGAAGATTATGGGAGAGGGAGAGCAGGTAAAAAATCATATCACACAGCTGGATTTCTGAAAGACTTCAACAGACCCAAGCAGAAGGAGATAATATTTGTTTAAGTAGGCATTAAATGATAAAACATAATAGACTCTCAGTGTCTTATTTAGAACATTTTTACACATTCCATGTGTTATAAACTATTACAGTGGCACATATCTTAATGTGATATGGTACATATCAGTAGTCCTGATTTACTGAAGATTTCCTCAGAAGTTTGTAAGTTATAGGTTTAGTGTTCAAAAAAAAAAAAAAAAAAAAACACATTTTTTCAGCTGTAACTGTACTAAAGAGCAACTCAGTTCTAACACAATTTCCTTCTTACCTTTTTTTTTTTTTTTTAAAAAAAAAAATGTTTCAAGGTTGCTGAAATGTCCTACCTGATATTTTAAAAATTAAAAATGAATCATAGAATCACAGAATCATTAAGGTTGGAAAAGACCTCCAAGATCATCCAGTCCAACCATCTCCCTACCACCAATGTCACCCACCAAATCATGTCCCTAAGCACCAGCTCCAACCTTTTCTTGAACACCCCCAGGGACAGTGATGCCACCACCTCCCTGGGCAACCCATTCCGATGCCTGACTGCACTTTCGGAGAAGAAATGTCTCCTCATTTCCAACCTGAACCTCCAATGGCACAACTTGAAGCCATTCCCTATAGTCCTATCACTAGTTAACTGCGAGAAGAGGCTGACCCTCAGCTCTCCACACCTTCCTTTCAGGTTGCAGAGAGCAATAAGGTCTCCCCTGGGCCTCCTCCTCTCAGAGGAAACAACCTCAGTTCCCTCAGCCACTCCTCACAGGACTTGTGTTCCAGGCCCTTCACCAGCTCATAGGCCTTCTCTGGACATGCTCCAGGGCCTTGATGTCGTCCTTCTTGTAGTGAGAGGCCCAAAGCTGAACACAGCACTCAAGGTGTGTCCTCACCAGAGCAGAGTACAGGGGGACAGTCACCTCAGTCAATGAAGTGATGGGTCTACGGAAAGGAAGAAGTAGAAGGCAGCAAAACTTTTCATTTTTTTAAATTTGTATTACAATAAAAATTAAGAAGTCCAAATAAAAATATCTGAAAGTAGCAAAATGAAATGGTTTAATTGATCCAAAATAAAGAAAAAAAAAAGAAAAAGAAAGAAAACAAACAATCATCATTAAAAATACTGGATGTTTTTGCTCTTCGCATCTTTGAAATCTGGAAAATTATCACACTTTTGTCTAACTTTACTAGCTAATAAGTAGTACTTTGGACCAAACTGAGTGATTTCATTTCATTGTTCACTGCACATCATTAATCTGGTTCTTTAAGGCAAAAGCATAAGTGACTCTCTTTATTCTTTTTACTGCTTTTCTAAATCAACTAAAATCTCTAAACCCTAAGGGTAGCTATTATGCCTGCAGTAAGAAAAATGCACTCCTTGCAAAACAACCTTGATTCTTGTTTCCATGGGATTTTTTACTTGGGTTTAACATATCTACCAAATCATGTAATGCTGACCTGAATAGTATTCAATTGATTTTATTAGGTCATTTAAAAAGTCTCTAGAAAAAATCATTTAAGTTTACAGCCTTTCCAGATCATGATCAATCTGATTATTAATAACAATGTATTTTTACATAGAAATGAATCAAGAAATAGGGTTGCAGAGTACTGAGCTCCATAACGTTAAATTCTTAAGAGCACATGGTAGGGTTTAGACAGTTTTTGAAGTTAGGCTGGGTCTTCTGTGCCATTCCACTATTTAAATCTGACAGACAGTAAAATACATTTGAGATTGCTGCCCATCTTCCTCAAAAAGTTAAGAATTGGCTGTGGGATAGACTGGCTTTTTCAAACATGTGGATTGCTTCAGCTTGACTAGGGCTTCAAGCTGGCCAGGTGCTGAGAGATCACTCAACAGGCAGCATCGCCTCGTATGAATTAATTCAAACAATTAAGTTTTTATATTTAGAGCTCTTTCAGAATGCCGTTTTGTTTCCTGCCATGCTCATGCAATTGTTGTAAAAGTTTACCACTTCAAAGTACTGAAGCTGCAAGCATTAAAGTCAAAGAATTCATCATGCAAATTGTTATTAGGCATGAGGGATCTTCATTTCTACATTAAGGACTGGCCTACATTCCTAAATGCTGAACCAAATGTAAGTTCTTTCTTCAAGGTTATGGTAATTTGTGCTGTTCACTCAGCACCTGCTCTAATGGGGTCTCATTCAAGTGCTAAAATAGAAAAAAAAAAAAAAAAAAAAAAAAAAAAGGATGTTTCATTCATTGTAGCTTTTTGTAATCCATGACCTTCAGTTGAAGGATTTTGCAGAAAATTAGTGGTGAGGTTCTCTTATCATTTGTTCCTGCACCCACGATAATTGAGCATAAGTCACCAACTCCTGCAGACACGGGCCTTGATCGCTCTCACACAAGGCACGTGGGGCAGCAGAGGCAGGGTACTGATCCCTGTCGAAGTCCAGGAAGCCTTTTCAGTAACTTCAGGGATCAGTTCTGAGACTTGTGGTGTTTTTTCCTCTCTGCCTATTTCGACTTTGGCACTGATGCAGGGACCGGATTCATCTGCATAGCCCCAGGTATTTCAGATGAATCTGGTAGCTGGGCATTCAGAAAGCAAAGTCACCTAATAGTAACCAGGCGATCAGGCCCAGTCAGCATGGGTTTACGAAGGGCAGGTCCTGCTTGACAAACCTGATCTCCTTCTATGACAAAGTGGCGTGCTGGGTGGACGAGCAAAAGGCTGTGGATATGGTCTACCTTGATTTCAGTAAGGCTTTTGACACCGTCCCCCACAGCATTCTCCTCAAGAAACTGGCTTCTCATGGCTTGGACTGGCGTATGCTTCGTTGGGTTAAAAACTGTCTGGATAGCCGGGCCCAAAGAGTTGTGGTGAATGGAGTTAAATCCAGTTGGAGGCCAGTCACTAGTGGCGTCCCTGAAGGCTCGGTACTGGGCCAGTTCTCTTTAATATCTTTATTGATGATCTGGATGAGAGAATCGAGTACACCCTCAGTAAGTTTGCAGATGACACCAAGTTAGGTACATGTGTCAATCTGCTCGAGGGTAGGAAGGCTCTGCAGGAGGATCTTGGATAGGCTGGACCAATGGGCTGAGGCCAACTGTATGAAGTTCAACAAGGCCAAGTGTGGGGTCCTGCACCTGGGGCACAACAACCCCAAGCAGTACTACAGACTGGGAGATGAGTGGTTGGAAAGCTGCCTGGCAGAGAAGGACCTGGGGGTGTTGGTTGATAGTCGGCTGAATATGAGCCAGCAGTGTGCTCAGGTGGCCAAGAAGGCCAACAGCATCCTGGCTTGTATGAGAAACAGTGTGGCCAGCAGGTCTAGGGAAGTGATTGTCCCCCTGTACTCAGCTCTGGTGAGGCCGCACCTCGAGTACTGTGTTCAGTTTTGGGCCCCTCGCTACAAGAAGGACATGGAGGTGCTCAAGAGAGTCCAGAGAAGGTCAATGAGGCTGGTGAAGGGTCTGGAGAACAAGTCTTAGGAGGAGCGGCTGAGGGAGCTGGGATTGTTCAGCCTGGAGAAGAAGGGGCTCAGGGGCAACCTTATTTGCACTCTACAGGTACCTGAAAGGAGGCTGTAGCGAGGTGGGGATTGGTCTATTCTCCCACGTGCCTGGTGACAGGACTGGGGGGAATGGGCTAAAGTTGCTTCAAGGGAGGTTTAGGTTGCATATTAGGAAGAACTTCTTTACTGAAAGTTTTGTTAGGCTTTGGAATTGGCTGCCCAGGGAAGTGGTTGAGTCATTATCCCTGGAGGTCTTTAAAAGACATTTAGATGTAGAGCTTAGTGATGTGGTTTAGTGGAGGACTTGTTAGCGTTAGGTCAGAGGTTGGACTCGGTGATCTTGGAGGTCTCTTCCAACCTAGACCTGTGATTCTGTGATTCTGTAAGAAACAAACTGCACTGAACAGCTTAGAAAAAAAAGGGGTAGGAAAATAAAAATGCAGTCAGCCCATCCCAAGAAGGCTGCGCATGGAAACGGTGAGCAGCAAAACCAGTTTCAGTGATTTTAGGTTTGAAGTCACACCTGTAACGTAACTAGCAATTTATGCAACTGCTTTCTTTCCACTCTGACCAAATGGACCCTTTTTTTCTGTTTCTGTTTAGATTCAGGCTAACTTCACATTCTTTTTCAGAAGGGATTATTTTGCAAAGAACCGCCAAATATCATAGGTCCCAAACACAAGCAATTGCTTAGGAGCTGGCATTGTTAGTGAATTATATTCAGGAGTTCTTGTTTGAGCAGATTCTACTATTTCTTCAATGGTTTTCGTATCATAGCTGTTCTATTTTGTCTTAAGAACTACGTATTGATCCTGATGCTGACTTATCAGAACTTCATTTGTTTTGTTATTTGGGGGTAGTTTATGAATTTTAAAAGGGTCTGACGTTTCCCATCAGTTTTTTATATGGCTCAGTATTTTTCTTTTGAAGGAATGAAGTGTTGTTTTTTTTTGTTTGTTTGTTTTTTGTTTGTTTGTTTCTTTGTTTTAAATTGTATTATGCAGTATTCCTCATATTTATTTATTTATTTAAGTATAGTATGACCTGTTTTTAAATTGGCTCTCTGTAGTACTAGGGCTGAAAAAATAAAGCTTATCTGTATGATTTTGTTTTTAGAAAAAAGCTGGAGCCATACACTTCAGATTGTGAAAAATTATTTTTGCATGTTTTCCTCATACATTTTTCAGTTTGCTTTTTCTTCCTTGTTTCACCTGAGATTGTCAGTAGAAACCTCAAACTGGAAAGCCTCCCTCATAAGATTTCCTGTCCAGTTCTGCATTTTGAAGCAAAAAGAGCAAGGCTTAAAATTGAATGATTTGAAATTGTCAAGACCAAATCCAAGCCCCAAGTCTTATAAGATTTTGCATCAGACTGTTGTAATATTTTGGTTTCTACATTTAATCAGGCAATTGTAAGTGTGGAGCACTAGGAAATGAAAATAATTTTCATATCTCTATTTGGCATTCCTGTTTGATGCCTCTAAAAATCTCTCTTTTGCTCTTTTTTGTGACTTCTCTGTGCTTTTTATTTATTTATTTATTTATTTATTTATTTATTTATTCTTAAGCTGTGTATCATGCAAAATACTCGATATAGATTCTGTCAGTAAATTAAATTTCATCCTGTTGCCTTCCATTTTACCATGTGAGCAGAGCAGTCCAGAAAAAAAAGCAGTGCTTATGTGCACAAAGTCTAAAGTGTGAAAAAGCTGCTTTGGTAGTTTTGTTCAGTTTGACTAGACAACTTCTTTCCGTGCAATGGAGCAAAGTCTCCAACCATCTCCATCAGCCACACTTTTGAGAGGGTCTCTGCGTACCATGCTTTCCTGCAATGCAGTGGGACAGGTGACTGAGGTGCTGACTCTCCAGTGTGCTGGGAGCTGCATGTAGCGGGTAAATGAAAAAGCAGGTAGTGCAGGCAAGGTGATGTGAATGGCTGGGAATGGAAAAACTCTCAGTTGTGTAGTGAGGTAGGAGTGGACAGGAACACTACACTAGGAAGCACCTATCTTTTAAGTAACTTAAATTTAGCCCCTGTTCTATTCTGGGTATTTTTATATAAGCCTGATCCAAGGACCATTTGCGGCAATTGAATTTAGGTTCCAACAGAGTTTGCATACAAGCATTATACTTTTTTTTTCTTTTCTTGCTTTCTTCTCTCTTGAGTGGAAGCGTCTAAATGTTTTATTTTTAGTGGGCTTTTTTTTTGTTGTTGTTGTTGTTTTAAATATGCCATTTTGCTTCACAACTGTTCATTAATTCTCATACAACAGCACTTGCTCTGTGTTGATTCTTACAGATTCCTAGCCACCATGATGAAAGGAAGTCTACTAAGTAGATACTACAATATTAAAAATAAACAAGTCTTGTGGGATTAATTGTGTAATATTCTGCAGAGAGGAAGAAATAAAAGCTAAATGTTGAAGCTCCTCTTCACATGCTCTGCTTTTCCAGCAAATGACATATGTCCCTTTTCTTGCTAGGCACTAAATTTTCTCACTTATCCAAAAGAACTTGGAGAGACTTCACTTGTTTCCTGCTGTTTCTGGAGCAGAAATTTTAAAGAAAATACAAGTGATGAGTTCTAATATGACTTATTATGACTAATATGACTAATATGACTTTATCTGCAAAATACTATGATACCATGAACCCCTAACACTAATCTATAGGATCTGAGATAATTGTTCAGTTCATCTATTGTAACTCTAGTCTCAGCTTCTTTCCTTTTTTTTTTTTTTTTTTTCTTTCAAATTATGAAAAGGATACAAATGATGGAAAAAAGTATTTCCTCTTTGCTTGAAGTTTGAAAAGCCCCTGTCTAAGCTCCACAGAGCTCCCCTTAATGAATGTTTTCAAAAACATACCAGAAGACAAACTTGTCCTTGGAAGGAGATAAAAAGAACAGAAACTCTAAACTACCTTTTACAGAACAAATATCTTTCTACAGAACCCACTGTATTTGCATTAAGTTGCAATATGGAGATACCTGGAAAAATAATCAGCAATGTTTTCATCAAGGTCAAATCAGTCTGACTTTCTCCTTGTATTTTAAAAAAGTTCTTGTGGAAGGAATTGGTAATGATTTTGAAAATGCCTAAGGAAGTGCATGTCACAAGTTAGAATATCCAGTCTAAAGGCAAATGCGTTATACATCAGCCTTGAGTACATAGTTCAATGGGTAAGCTATTATAGTAACAGATTAGGAGAAAGGTGTCCAAAGTGAATAGATCTTTTTCAAAAATTCAATAACAACTCATCTGAAGCAGAATTTTTGCACTTTTGTGTGTTCCAAGGAGGAAAATAAAGGAAAAACATCTTGGAAAGCTCCATCAAAGTAGTTTTATTTCTCTTTTGGGTGACAATTACCTTTAAGAGTTTAGGTTTAGATCAGTATACTCTTGTTTGTGAGCTCTGTTAAAGTCTCAACACAAAGATAGAGAAAGGAGTAAAAGCAACCTCCTATATACTGTATACATCTGTGTAACCTAAGTGCTGAATATAACCAAGCTCATGGTAACTGAGAAACACAGATGAACTTGTTTAGGGCAATCTAAATGGGAAGTTATGTGCCAAACAGTAATGCATTAGGACTCAGAGCCACAGAATGTTGTCAGACAGCATGAAGAATGCTTAGGAAGAGCAAGGACAATGCCATTTGAGAGCAATATTCAAATAGTCCTTGCTTGGAACAATGAAAAGGACAAAGACAATATGAAAACTCAGTTAATCAAAATGTCTATCAATAAATACAGGGCTTAGCTGCCTCTGATCTTTGCAATGATGGGGCTTTTTCACAACAGCCTATATTTAATATGTACCACAGTGGTTATATCTTTATTTTGTGTTAAAAGAACTAAGCCTTGCTTCTAATTAAGAAGTCCTACTGCTAGCAGTAGGATTCCTACTGTATCTGGGAAGGAAAACAGGATGGAAAAGGAAAGAACTTTGGTATCTTGCCATGTGCAGGGAACTTTTAGCCTTCTTTGGAGAATGCTCAAGATCATTATCAACAGAGTCTCTGAATTTTCCAAATTCAGAAAAGGACAGAAAATCATTTAATTTACTCAGTTTAATTTACTCAGTTTGACCACTAATCAGAGAATCGGGGAACGTCTTGGGTTGGAAGGGACCGTAAACATCACCCAGTTCCAACCCCTCTGCCATGAGCAGGGATGCCATCCATTAAGAAGGTTGCCCAAAGCCCCATCCAGCCTGGCCTTGAAAACCTCCAGGGATGGGGCATCCACAACTTCTCTTGGCAACCTGTTACAGTGCCTCACCACCCTCTGAGTAAAGAACTTCCTCCTAACATCTAATCTAAATCTCCCCTCTTTTTGCTGAATACCTTTCCCCCTTGTCCTATAACTACCTGCTGGTACAAAATAACACTGCAGTTTTAGTGTATGTTGCCTTCAGAGGCTGTCTCCAGGGGTTAAAACCAAAGAGAAGTGATTATTTTGAGATTATTCTGGGGAAAAAACATTCCATAATCGTCTTGATTTCTGTTTCTCGCCAGCTCATGTATTACTGGCCAATGTCAGAGAATGGTCCAGATGGATCTTTCAACTGGCTGAGCATGGCTATTCTTATGTTATAGGTTTAGCTGAAACCAAAACATATCACAGAATCAAAGAATGTTAGGGATTAGAAGGGACCTTGAAGGATCATCTAGTCCAATCCCCCTGCTGGAAAAGGAACATCTAGATCATGTCACACAGGAATGCATCCAGGTGGAATTTTAACATCTCCAGTGAAGGAGACTCCCCAAGGAAACTCCACAACCCCCCCTGGGCAGCCTGTTCGAGTGTTCTGTCACCCTCACCATGAAGAAGTTTCTTGTCATATTTAAGTGGAACCGCCTATGTTCCAGCTTGCACCTATTGCTCCTTGTCCTATAATTGGATGTCAGTGAGAAGAGCCTGGCTCCATCCTCCTGACACTCACCCTTTACATATCTAAAAACATTAATAAGATCAACCCCCAGTCTCCTCTTCTCCAAGCTAAAGAATCCCAGTTCCCTCAGCCTTTCCTCATAAGGGAGATGCTCCACTCCCTTAATCATCCTTGTGGCTCTGCACTGGCCTCTCTCAAGCAGTTCCCTGTCCTTGAACTGAGGGGCCCAAAATGGGATGCAATATTCTAGATGCAGTCTCACAAGGGCTGAGTAGAGGGGGAGGGGAACCTCTCTCAATCTACTAACCACACCAAATACAGATAGACCAGAGCTTTTGGTAGCACTGATATCAGCCATTTCCAAGGTGTAATCAATGTAATGCATCAAGGTTATACAGTTGGTGTTGAAACTATAATCCATGAGAATCCAAAAGACTCATAATTTAACCAGAAAATCTGTCACACAAGTGTTTTCTTATTGCTTCAACTGAGACTCAATTAATTCCTAGCTTCTTATTCCATTGCTGCTTCCCTCATATTAATATTCCCATTTATTTGCCTGATATTTCTCTCATTTTCCTTCATTTTTCTTCAACACGGTTGCTGCAAACCCAAGCAGAGCTGCCTCTGCTGCACTAAAAATCTCTTGTTATTGCTAATGAATTTGTTCAGGGAGCTAAGTAAATTTATTATTTCTTTGTGTATGTGTGTTAGGAATATAACCTTCAGTGCCAATCATAACGTTTTTGTAGAAGGAGAAATTTTTGGAGTGTACCTTCAAAAGTACTGATTTAAGGCCCATTTCAGCTTCCAAAATTTAGGAGCCCAGCTTCTTTTCAGATGGCCCCAATTTACTGGGCTTATGTGGCAAGCTTTTGGTAGAGGGGAGGCTAAAGGGGTGTCATTCATGACAAGAGCCCAGAAGCTGCCCGATGTCAGACAAGAGTCAGTTCCAGATGGCTCCAAAAGGGACATGCCATTGGCCAAAGCTGAGCCTATCATTGCCACCCCTTGCACCTTTGTGATTTTAAAATAGATGGCTAGAATTTTTATCATTTGAAAATAGTCATTTTATAATCATTTTAGCCTAGACAGCACTGTCATAACAGAAAGGAAGGAAATAATATGCTTGATATATGTCCCAGTGCTAGAAGTTGTAAGACTACACAATAAAGAACGGACATCTTTACCTTTGGATCCTCAAATTTTTAGACTGTCCTGAGGATCTTTCATGAATAGCTGGTACTTCTGTGGGTTTCTACTGGAGCCTTTAGGTTTACAAAAGCCATTTTTATTTGATTTCTCTAGCAGTTGTTACAAAAATGCAAGGGACTTACACCCATGATAGTATAAAATGTAATGATAGAATCAGTTAGGTTGGAAAGGACATCTAAGATCATCAAGTCCAACTGTTAACCTAGCAAATCATTTCAATTTTTTCTTTTTCTTTTATTACTGGTAAACCATGGGCATCTTTAAGAAAGACCACATAAGCAACCCTATCTTGCAGTTCCTGCTAAACATTTCTAGTATAAAATTAATATGTTAACCACTTGTGTTGGGTCTGTCTGGGATGGAGTCACCTTTCCCTGCAGCAGCCCACACAGTGCTGTGCTCTGCACTCATAGCTGGAACAGCACTGGTATCACTACAGTGTTGTGTCTATTGCTGCATAGTGCTGGCACAACATCAGAACTCTTTCCAGGCCCCCAAGAGCCAGCAGGCTGGGGGTGGGCAATTGATGGGGAGGGGACATCACCAGGGCAGCTGACCTAAACCAACCAAAGGGATATTCCATAACACCTGATGTCACACTCAGCAATAAAAGGGGGGCTCTCGTGGGGAGGGTCTCTCCTGAACAACCAGTACGCGTTTTGAGGCCCTGCTTCCCGGGACGTGGCCGAACATCGCTCGTTGATGGGAAGTAGAGAATAACTTTTTTTTCTTTCTCTCTGTACTTCCGCGCGGCCTTGTTGTTTCTTTTGTTTCTCTTTCTCCCCATTCCCCTTTACTTTAATTAAATCATTCTCATCTCAAACCTTGAGCTCTTTGTGTTGTCTTTTCTCCCCCTTCCTCTTTGAGGAGGGGAGGAGTGAGAGAGCGGTTGTGGTGGAGCTCGGCTGCCCACTCGAGTAAAACCATCACACCACTCCAGAATACTTCTTGAAATCCATGTATACTCTGAAAGTTTGCTTCCATTTTGAAAAGTGACAGCACTAAAATGTCACCTTTTAACATGTTAAAACTGCTGCCTACAGTTATCCAGAGTTTTATGTATTGACTTTAGTGACAAAAGTATGTCTCTACAGCTTGCTTTACTCTTTTTCATCCCTCAGAAGTGACACAGCTCTAGGAAGAGATCCTGTTTCTGCTCCTTTCGGTGTGTCTTTATCATTAGAAGTGTTTAATGAATTTTAATTAAAGGACATATCAGATAGTCTCAAGAGACTCTATTGAAATTAACGATGGTGTGCTAGTTCAGTATATAACATTGATGACAGTGGACCCACAAAGATATGCTTCAGACCTAATTAGCTCTTTACAAAGATACATCATTTATTTGCTGGTGGTCATGTAGCAGACAGAGAAGATCTAGTTTGGCTTCAGTTACACAGTGATTGTCTAGAATGGCTACAGGATGTAAGAAGCCAATAGGCCATCTCCAACAGTGATATATTTGATCTGAAATTCCTAAGAGGCATCAACTACTGAACTCCACATTGCCATTTTTACGAGGTTTCTTTTCTTATTAGAACAATGCTTTGAATCCCTGAGCAGTGCAAAGGGTACCTAAGGGTAATATAAAAGGACATTCGGATCATTTTAAGATTTCTCTTCTCACTCTGTGTAAGGATAAGGAAATCCTTTTATTCAAATTTCTGTTCAGAATTTTTGCCAGAACATTATTTTTTATCTTGCTAGTGAGGTTACTTTGTGCATGTGACTCACAGATGCTATGCTGCTGAATGCTTTTATTTATTATTTATATAGCTATGCATATTCCATGAAATGGACATTTCTGTCACCTTCATTGATGTCAGAAGCTCTGTGGGGAAAAATCTAGCTCTAAGTCCTCAAATCTAATGGGGAGGAACTGAAATTCTGTAATTTAAAAAGGGTTAATATTTGGAGGCTTGCTCTCTACCCAAATTTCCTGGATTGAGCCCAGCATCAGTTTCTCTCAAGGCAGAAGAAAGATAGCTAATCATAAACACATTCTTGTGATGCTCACATGCTTAGAAACCATGGAAATTAATGTTGTTTAAATATGTAGACTGAAAACAAAAACTATAATGGGATTAAAATGTAGAAAATAATCATTTTACCTCTTCCCCAAAGTAGTACTTTAAGTTGTTTTAATAAATTAAACAAGTAGCAATTACATTGAAAGGTTCATAAGATTATACTTATGCCATTGTATTGATTTCAATGTAGTTTTAGAAACAATCTATTACAGGAATTTTGTTTTTTGCTTGTCTTGCCTTTATGCACCATTTTAGTGCAAAACAATACCTAGTCTCTGTTTAAGTATGGTTTTCACCAAGGGGAGATCAATAGCCTTTTATGGATACCTGTGTTCCACTCACCTGTACAATCACTTATTTTAGTAAGAGAAGTGAATATAGTGGTAAAGGCTTTTCAGAGAATTGTTTCTATCTTGAAATACTTTTCCACATTCTTTGCACCCTTAATACAGCAAAAATCAAAAACCTTTCAGAATTGCTTGATATACTGCTTTTAATAGCCTAATAAAAGAAAGAAACAGTAGCATTGAAATGATAGTTCTTGGGACTGAAAAGATAACAGAAGAGTGAAGATGAATGTAGATGGAAATTTAGGTGAAGCCAGCTCAGCAATGTGTAAAGCCAGCATCAGGCTGAGACGGAACAGTGGCGTGACACCCACAAAAGAAGCTGTTGTCTAAATCGCCTATTGTTTTAAATCCATTAATCTCTTGGGGGATTGCGTGCAACTGAAATAAATAAATGAATGCTGTGTTATTCTTCACTTAGTTGAGTATTATAATGCACATTGCTTCAGGCTGTTGATGAGCTTATTGATGACATTTTTGTCCATGCATTAGGGAAAGGTGAATCAATATTGGCTATTAACAGTCCTTTTATTGCTGTAAGCCTCCTGTGCACATGGGATATGATCGCAGGATCAGCTCAGTTGTTCCCAGCTCTGGTATTGATTCTATGCATGAAATAAATACAAACATCAGAAGGCATCTTCTGCCTCCCACAAAGTGTTTGCCATCTCCTTCTGCTATAGAAGAACATGAAAAGGGTCTCTTTTGGATTCGTTGGGAAGGACTTCATTCTCCAGATTAAAAAAATAATAATAAAAAATCCACCTATGAGCATTGCTAGTACTTTGGAAATACTCAGTTGTCAGCACCTTAAGATGTCTCTGTTGAATGATGTCATGGATTCTCTCCCAAAAAATGTTCTTCTCTTGTCTCCTCAAGGTTACACTCAGGATAATACAGACATCTTCTCCCAGGAGTATGGAATTAACTTTACCTATCTTTACCATTTAAACCTTAGGTGTTTTGTCAAAATGGCTATCTAGGATTATTGTTGTCAATTGAGAGGAGAAGACCTCTCAATAGGCATTTGTAGAAGATAGTCGTCTAAGATAGTAAAAAGGAATTGTCCTCTTGAGCATCTGTTTCCATTAACAACAGAAGCAGTCTGACAAGCTAACTGTGTTAGGTGCTTGCTTTTTAGAAGAATAAAGAAGGATTATCATAGAATCATATAATCATAGAATATCCCAAGTTGGAAGGGACCCATAAGGATCATCAAGTCCATCTCCTCACACCACACAGGTCTATCCAAAATTTTAGACCATTTGACTAAGTGCACAGTCCAATCGCTTCTTAAATTCAGACAGGCTTGGTGCAGTGACTAGTTCACCGGGGAGCCTGTTCCAGCGCGCAACCACCCTCTCGGTGAAGAACCTCCTCCTGATGTCTAGTCTAAACTTCCCCTGCCTCAGCTTAACACAGTTCCCACGGGTCCTGTCACTGGTGTTTATGCAGAATAGGTCACCTGCCTCTCCACTCCCCCTCACGAGGACGTTGTAGACTGCAGTGAGGTCTCTCAGCTTCCTCTTCTCCAGGCTGAACAGGCCCAGTGACCTCAGCCACTCCTCATATGTCTTCCCCTCTAGGCCCTTCACCATCTTCATCACCCTCCTCTGGACACTCTCCAACAGTTTAATGTCCTTTTTGTACTGTGGTGCCCAGCACTTTACACAGTAGTCAAGGTGAGGCCGCACCAGTGCAGAGTAGAGCGGGAAGTCTATCTCATTTAATATTGTCTTCTGAGATAATACACTGACCTACCTAACGCGCAAGTTATACTTAATGATAAAGAAAAACAAAAAGGAGCAGAAATTAACCATGCACACAAACAGTATTCCAAAATACAGGATTCATTCAGTTGGATATATAAACATACAAATATAATTCCTATCTATTTCAATATATAACTCCTGACTAAATCTCTAGAGAAAATGATTCCAGTGAAAACTTGAGCAAATTATTCTATTATTTTTCTCTATCTTAAATGCAAAGTTATCTCCTTTACTGTAGGATCTGAGATGACACACAGATTTAATATATTCATCCTGGATATTACTCTGAAGTAAGGAAAGGAATATGAGTCCCATTTCACAGCTGATAAAGTATGACAGACCAGCTAGTGCCTGTATTTAGGGCTCCTGTCTCCTAATTTCACTGTCTGTAGAACCCTGGTGACACTGAATGAACTTATAGAGGGACCTATAGTAGGGACTTGAACTGGGTTCTACAATACAGCTGCAAACATCAAACTTCTTTTTTTTCCTATATATTTTCTGAGAAAATATGCTGGCCCATCCGTAGTTTAAATGGCATGTTTTTTGTTTGTTTGTTTGTTTGTTTGTTTGTTTGTTTGTTTGTTTTTTCCCCATGCAAGGATTATGCTAACCTATTGGATACATCAACAATATTTACCTCCATCTCTAATATAACCTGCATAATCATCTAGCTTTAAGCAGAAAAGTGAATATAAATGACTTATTTATTCTGCAGACGTGGGAGACAGGAATGTTTTAAATATATATATCGTTTCATCTTACTACATTTCTTTTCTTTTTCCTCTCTTTTTATTTCTGTCCCGATTTTTCTTTCTTATGTCTTCTGTTTGCTCCCAGATGTCATTTTAAATGGTTTTACCAGTATATTTTTCCTTTTATTGTGCCTTCCTATTTTGGTACTGTCAAACGTGTACTGATACTTTTTTTTTGTTTAAATCTGCTTTTCAGTCCCAAACATAGTGTGCAAAGTCATTTTTGATTTTTCTGCAAAGTCATTTTTGGTTTTGATTTTTCTGCCACTTCACTCAGTGTTTTGAGAGAGACTTTTGAGAGAGACTTTTTCTAGTTGTAGAATCCCTTACCAAACTTAGCTGGGATGAACTGGGATGAGACTGCTGTCTCCTCCTCTTGACTATGGGAGGGATGTGGCACTTCACTGACATGGCTTAGGTGTGATGAATGGGCCAATGAGTCTCTAGCCATTTAATTAGATGCTAACAAAGAGATACCTGTATAAAGAAATAGTTTAACAAGTAATTTAAGCAAAGATTTCTCCTTAATAACTACACACGCACACACACAAAAAGTGCTCTACATGCAAACATTGATGCTGGGAATGTTTCAATTTCATATAGAGCTGAAATCAGCACTGATCTTCCTAAATCTATCCCAGTAACAAGAGATATGTGTATCCATTGTATGAGATTAATCATGGTTCTAATAACATGATCAGAAGTTTCCCATTGATTTCAGAGAAGTCTGGGTCAAATTCTGAGCTACTAACTTAAGTTAGTACCTCAGGAACTTAATTTCTTCTTTTGGTTAAGTCAGACTTGTTAAGGATTTAATCTGGTTTACATTATTCCTTTTTGTCATCCCAGGACTCATGCAGTAGAAATGAGATTATTTAGCTTGTACAGCCCAAGTTGTACAACATGTACTTGCCCACGCACACATGGGCAAGTAGAAGCAGGTTAGGGACTTCTCCAGATTTTCTACTAATTTATGTTAAAAATTTGGAAATACTAAAGTAGTCCTGGCTGAGGACTGACTGGCAAGTTTCACCCTGCTGTGTTGGTTGGGAGAGAGAGAGGAGAATACCATCTTCATTTTGTAGCATCCAGCCCAGGTTTGGTAGGCAACAACAGGGGACTTCCAGAATCTCCTCAAAGGTTTGAAATGTGTCAGCTCCAGAGACACTCAGCAAGACCTGCAGTCCCATTAAAACGGTGCTAAAATGTCTCCTGAATGTCTGTTTCTTTTCTTCTAGTGATGTTGGCAGGTTGCTGATCACTTTAGACCAGGCAGGACCTTTGGTCAGTAAGGAGCTTCTTTTCCCCCAAGGATGAACTCCTGTCAACGAGGTGGTTCATTGACATTCTGCTGTGAAGATGTGAAGATGGAAGAAATGTGCCTGTAGCAACGTAGCAATGGCAAGGTCAGTGAAACCGAGGGGACAAATAAGAGAGTTTGCAAGACTTTTGCTCTCAGTGGGGGAAATTAAAGGTGGCTTATATCATAAAATATTAAATAGTGATTTAATCAGCAGTGAGATATGTAAGTGAGCTTAATTAGAAATACATATTATTCTTTGACTTTAAAGCACAAAATGAAAAATTAAAGCAATCTTGGAGGATATGTAATCAGAGGAATAATATGTTGGAAAATGAGCCTGATATTGTAATTGGTGTATGCAATTAAAATTAATTAATTTTAGTTAGCATACATGCATGCAAATATGAAATCAATGAATTTCAGATATTAAACTCATAATTATAGTGATACTATTGCCAGAGCAAGTGACAGAGGAATTGACTTTTCAATGGTAAATACTTGCACTTCAGATTTGAGGTCTGTTCTCTTTGCTGTCGTGTCAAGCTGAAACCTAATGATTAAGACTATCTGAACAACCATGATTTAAAAAAAAAAAAAAAGTGTTTAGAATCCCCCTCATTTTGACTTTTACTTCCTAGGCTTTCAGCTGTATCAGTCATGCCCACCTATGGGATAACTTCAAGATACTTTTCAATCAAGAGCAATTTGAGTATAAGAAGTTCCCACCCACACACTCACTGGTTGATATGCTTCTGCCCCCACAGATTGCTCTCCTTGTCTCTGCTGATACAGACTTGCAGAACTGTGCTGTAAGCCAACTCATGAAATCATCCAGGATTAAAAAAATAAATAAAAATCCTTGTGGTTTCTATGCAGATTATGTCATTCTTTAATAGCTAATCACCAAATAAAGCAATTTTATTTATTTTACCTACAAGTAAAACCTATCGTGTCAGCAATAAAATTGCTCCAGTGTAAGGAAATTATACAAAGTAGCAGCCTTCTCATCTCTGGTCAAAATTTGATTCAAGTCTTTTCAGTTTCTTGCTTTGAAGCCTTGACATATTGTTAGAAAAAGCTTCTGCTTCTCTGAAAGTCATCCAGGGTAACGTAGGAGCAATTTTAGCACAAAATTATTATATTGCTGCTGAAATGAATAAAAATTCTAAAACCGCAGAGCATAATGCTGAAACTACAGCTATTGTTACATGTTAGATCATGTATATCATGCTCTGACATTTTGGATCCACTTTAGCCTAGTAATCAGCACCACATTAATCCTCTTCAGATTATGTATGCAACTCAAAACAGTAAGCAGACCTCCATTTGCTCAAAGTGTCATTTAACAAGGGGAAAAAAGCCATTAAAATAGCTTTAAAGTGAGCTTTCCTGTTCTCCCATGATATAAAGGTACGTGGAAGGAGAATTCAAGGACACTCTCCAAGAGAAACAGAAACAAAAGATTGAATGATGAGTGAAAAGGAGGGCAGAGCTCCCCCGCTTCCACCCATGTGTCCCCATGTACACAGCCCACAGGGCTGCCCAGTGCTTTTGTTTTTCATTTACTTCATTTACAATCTGTTCGCTGAAAATACATCCCCTTACCAAAGCTTCTAGCTACTTAAAAGCATCCAGTTCTCATACACAAAGTATTTGTGAAGGGTTTCCCAGGTTGCAGGAATGAGGTGCATGGGGAAGGTGTGGGAATCTCTGTGAAGCAATTACCCATGTGCCATTGCCTACACACCTTTGTATTATGCTCAGTGCTTGTTGACTGAGTGAAGACAGCTGAAGCTGCTTGCACTCCAGGTTCCTCTGCCTCTTTTAGATACCTGCAGGTTTTTGTCTTGTTGTCCCTTCCCCCTCTTTTGCACTGTAGCATTTTTGTATGTGTTATATATTAAATGCAAATTAATGTATTGAAAGAATGGTAATTAGATGATGCAAGTAACCTGTGCAGAAAGATCATGTTTTTGTAAAAATGACACCTTTTGAGAAGAGTTACACAGTTACCAGGAAAAATATCTGATTTGTCTAAACATTACCACTTTTATCTGCTGCATGCAATAGCAACAGGAATCAAAGCAGCTAACTTTCCATCATCTCAGGACAAAGGTACCTGTTTGATTAAGCTTCAAGGGCTGCATGCACAATCAGACCCCTGGAGATACTGAAAGGCAGGAACCAGAGAGATGCTTCAACAAAGTTCAGAGGGAGGAAGCTGCCTGCCTGGAAAGAACTGGAATGAGAAGGGAAATGAAAAATGGGATGGGACATGAAGCTGCTCAGAGGTCACAGAAAGGTCTAAAACGGGAAGACAATATTCAGAAAGGTATTTAGAATGGAGGTATGGTTGCTTGTGGTGGTTTTACCATGCTAGGCAGCTGAACACCACAACCACTCTCTCACTCCTCCTCCTTAGATGAGGAGGGGAAGAAGTAAAGGAAAGAACAACTCACGGGTTGAGATAAGGATAATCTAATTAAAGGGAAAAAAATATTAAGGAAATATTATTATTAATTAAACAATTCAACTAAAGGGAAAAAAGGGAAAGGGGAAATGGAGGGGGAAAGGGAATAACAAAACAAAACAAGTAAAGGCTATGTGGAAGTGCAGAGGAAAGAAATTACTCTCTACTTCCCACAAATGAGTGATGCTTGACCACGTCCTTGAAGCAGGGCCTCAATGCACGTAGCTGGTGTTCAGGAGGAGGACACGTTTTTTGCAACGAGAGCCCATCCCTCCCCTCTTCTTCCTTTTTCCCCCTTTTATTGCTGAGTGTGACATCATATGGTATGGAATATCCCTTTGGTTGGTTTAGGTCAGCTGCCCTGGTGATGTTTCTTTCTCACTTTTTTGTCTCACCTTTAACCTAGGAGGGTTAGAGAGAGTCCTGATGCTGTGCCAGCAGCAGACACAACGCTGGTGTGATACCACTGCTGTTCTAGCTATAAGTGCAGAGCACAGCACTGTATGGGCTGCTGCAGGGAAAGTTAACATCCCAGCCAGACCCAGTACATTGCTATTAAAACAAAGCAGTCATTACTTGGGTTTAATGAAGCTGATTTTAAATCAAGAAGGAATTGAATGAACTGTTTGATGATTGCACATTGTAATGTAGTAGTGTAGTGTGACAGCGCTTTGCAAAATGGTGTGAATTCTGCCTCCCCACACATGGAGGTGCAGCAGGCAACCTGCACAGCAGCACAACTCCTTCCTCCATGTCAGGAGTCAAGGCTCTGGGACCTTCTTGCCCTGTCTGGTGCAGGTGCTGGTATGGGGAGCAGTAGAGTGCCTTAGGCACTGTATAGCGGCCAGCTAGAAGTGAGAGGAGTCAAATGGGGAGCAGCTGGATGATTAAATCTCCTTTATTCATGAAGCTTCAGTGTTCTCAAATGATCTCTCTGCATGTTTTTGTTGTTGTTGTTGTTGTTGTTGTTGTTTGTTTGTTTGTTTTCTGAGATGTACCACTCAGTCTCCCACATGTGCATTGGAAGACAAGTGTGGTCATCCCAAATTCTGGGTAAAGTGTGCCTGTGCTGGTGTTGTTGAGTCCCTGGCATACAAAGGAGCAGACAGCTAAGAGGCAGTTTGGCACCCTGGCCACCCTGCTGTCTCCTCTAACACCACAGAGTCACACTGAGCATCATCCTGGGAATCAGAACAGGACAGACAGGAGCCGAGGATGCACAGAGCAGTGGGGATGGGCCCTTGCAGGACGGTTCTTGAAAAATAGGATAATGCAGAAGTAAACACACATCTGCGGTCCTCTGAGGTAAAAAATCTAAGTCTGGAGGGGTGTGGGGGGCTGCTTCTTTCATCATAAAGATTCTTCAGTTTACTGCATTTGTGCTTACTTTAACTGCTCCCCTTCTAACAGTGCGGTTCTTTTTGTGCTGATATAAGGCACTGGAAGTTATGTGCATCCATGAGCAAGTCCTACCTTCTGCAAGGTTACAGAAGGATTTGCAAAAAGAGAGTGGCTTAAGGCAGGGGGACAACGATTGAGCTGTGCCAGTGCTACAGATCTGCTGCTCTGCCTCTTTAGAACTGGCTCTTGCTGCTGTGGGAAGGGAGTGTGTCCTGGTGTGGCTTGTCCTTTGGGTTAGCCTGCTGTCAGAAGGACATCTCTCATGGGAAAATAGAGTATCTCAGGAGTGCCAGCTTGCAGCATATTCCTGGAGCAGTAGCTTTTACTGATGCAAACAGTGATAGAGATGGGTGAGGCTCCATGGTGTACGGCTCAGCAGCCATGATACTTGTATGACTGGAGCAAGGGAAAAAAGTTGGAGCAAGGGAAAAAAGTTTAATTTTTGTTGCCATGTTTTGTTGTCTGTGTGGCTATACAATTTTTCAGATTTTCTGAAATTTCACTTTCACGTGGCCCAAGGTATGGGCACAGCTAGGTTATGTGGTTGTTTGTTTGTTTGTTTGTTATTAATTTTGTTTGTTTGTTTTTTTCCTGAGTGAAAACAAAGGGACCAGTCTCTGTTGGTATAAGATGCAGATGTGTTACTTCCATCAAATTTTACTATCGTTAAGTCTGAATGTAGAGTTTATGGCAGGCCATTATTCCAGTTTTATGCCCTGGTATCTTTTACATAGTTCCTTAAAAGAATGCTTTTAAAGTCACCTTATTTTGCCCCCTCTTCCATCAACAACTGTTGTTGTTAGCTGCAATAAAAACAAATTCTGATATGTGAAAATAACATGCTCTGTTTGCCTTTCAACACAGGGAGATTAAAGGAAATAGTGTGATAATTATTATTTTTTGCTCTTTTAAGGGAATCTGCACTGTTTTCATCTGTCCCCACTCCTCATTTTGCTGCAAGAGATGTTTTCTTCTTAATTCATGCTCATCTGATATCTTTATTTTGCAAGGCTGGGAATCCCAGTCCTGTTCCTCCATCCAAAGAATAAAATAAATGCAAGAGACAGAATCTTGAGTATCCATAAGGACCTGAGGAAGGAAGAGGTGGGTCAGCCCGAAATGTCTAATATTGTAGATATTAGACCCCTTTTATGGGATCACTGCCACAGTTATATCAAGGGAAACAAGCTTTCCTTGCTATTTGTTGAGTCACCTGATCCCTCAGTCAATACCAGCATTTTGTTTGTATGATCAGAATGTACTTCATTGTTTGCATTACATTGTGCTGTGACTTGTCATTGGTGAGTTTAATCATAAACTTCTAATGCTAGGAAAAAGATTATGTAAAGGCAGGATGCGGTGTCATTAGTTCAGTGGTATTCTAGGAATCTAGCTGCTTTTCTCCTGCAGTGGTTTTGTGTCTCAGCCTTCTGCTGAGGTCCTATTGCCATAACTGGGACTGAGGCTTTGGCAGCAACTGAGGATTGCTTCTGGAGCAAACGTGTCTCACAAGCAAGAGAGAGGTATTAGCAAAACAACATGGGGGAAAGTTATATGGCTGATTGTACAACTTATTCTTTGTGTAAGTCAAGAAGCCAGGTGATATATGTAAGTATACAATGGATTTTGCATCAGTCAGGGATTGGAACAGACCCATATTTAATCACACTGTATTGTTACTTCTCAGAATATGAAACGTGTAATGGCACTTTCCAAGCGTATAGGCTGCAAGAAAAATAGGTTTCATTAGGTCCTCTTAAATTTGCATTTTGACCCTGGGTAATAGTGGAAAACAATGATGACCACAGATGTTGAAAAGCCAAACTCCTGCCAATCAAGAGATTTTCAAAAATTAGTTATCTTAATGTACTTTTACTTTTCTTCTGTATATTGGATTAAGTTTTCTTTGCTTTCAGGACTGCTGGAGACCTGCTTTTAAAAATGTGTTTAAATTAAAATTGAATGGATCGTTTAATCAGGTGCCTCCAGGAGCAAAAAGAAAATTAGAAGTATGTGACCAGTATAAAAAAAAAAAAAAAAATCCATGAGTTGGCAGTGTAGTCTCTCCAGCCTGCACTTACTGAAATCCCTGGACCAGAATTTCCTTTTGGAGGGGATACTTCCAAAAAGTGTCAAGACCTGGAGATGAAGGAACACAGGTGGAATGTGTCTTGTAAAAGAAGGAACTAAGGATTAGCAGGGGAATTGCATTCCTGTTACTGGCTGACTTTTAAGAGATTTGTAGGCTGGTTAACTAGTCTTGTGTGGTGTCTATGCCAGGATCCTAAACATTTTAAGCTTTTCTGTTAATGCCACTGTTGATGAGAAGATGCATGCTTTCCTGACAGGTCTACATACCTGACTGGGCACACAACCTTCTAGTCTGTGCTGCTGGGGGCTGTATATTCAGCTTCCTTGGGACAGGACCAATATGGGTCAGAATGTTTTACTGGTGCTTGAGGGAGTGTTCCAGCAGCTAAGCATTTCTAGAGGACAATGGCCTTTTCTTTAGGGTGTGCCCTCTCACTAGATGGGTTTTGGGGCTGAGATAATGCTGGCGCCATATATCCCAGGATGCTGCTGAGTGTTTTTGCAGGCAGGTAACAGGAGACAACCAAAGGATGCCTGGAAGCGTTTCAAGTGGCACTGTGCATCTTATATCTAAGTTGTAGACAGAGCATTGTCAGCTGGCTAAAGCAGGCACCAGACTGAACGCACCAGACTCTTAGGTGGGCAACTACAGGCTGATTTACCTGTATTTACCTGTATGTAAATACCTTTATTATTGAACATAGAGGTGAAAACACATTTTTTTTTTTTTTTTTTTTTTTTTTTTTTTTTGCCAACCTTCAACAGTTTGGGCAAATTTTTTTCATGCTGGGTATCTGCCTCAGAGTGGTTTACTGATAATTTGGTGGCATTATGTTTTTGCTTTGTGTTATTTTTAAGAGGTTTATATACATTTTTACCTTCTCCTGCTGTAATGTTTCTGTTTGCATTTAAAGCAGAATTTCTATTAATATTATTGCATACAGGAAGAATGGAAGGAAAGCCTTTCATTGTCACTTGAAGCTTAATTAGGGTGTTCTTTGGAGCATGCATCCTGGGACAGTGATGCCCAGATGACAAAAGAAAAATGTGCTCCTTCCAAGGCAACGACCTGGTAAAACAACAGTTCTTGATTGGGCTGAGAATTTGTGCCAGATTCCCACTTTTCTTGAGACAAAGGGAGAATTCTCCAACTGCAATGCAGATTCTTTCATGTGTTAAACCCACCTCAACGATCTCATGCAACTATGCTCATACCCCTGTGCCCGTTTATCACCACAGATCTTATCACTGCCAGCATTTGGAGTCTTTAATCTGATAAAGCTGACAGAAGATGCTTATGCATACCATTTGGAAGGCAATATTCCATATGCTCTCTAATTGGTTTGAATTTATCCTATTATTTCAATATTTAAATGTTGTTGAATGTAATTTAGATGTGTCAGACTCATAAAGCATAAGCTCTGGTGGGAGTTCATTACTGAAAAAAGATGCATCCACCAAGACTTTATCTGGATCCAAGCCCAAACTCAGCATTTTGCTTACCTCACATGTAGCTTTTGTCCATTCACTGTACTCCTATGTCCACTCATCTCTGACAGACACATTGTTTTTATCACATCCCCTTCGTTATAATATCTTTCTCCTGTGTCACAGAGTGTGTATATATATTTGTTTATTTGAGTGAGTGATAGCTGTTTCAGAGTGTGGAGTCATCATAAGTGGAGTAAACAAAACACTTGTAAGGATGCTGAGAGATATGAACAGCATCATCCACTTTAGCGACTGCCAGTCTAATGCTACAGAATTTGATAACTGCCATCTTCTAATCTGGCTGTAGGGATCAGTAGTAGTACCTAGTTAGGGAAACAAGTAAAAGATGAGCTCTTTCTCCCCCAGCTGTGATGCTTGATCTGTGGACACTTTATGCTGAGAGCTTTTATTTCTTGTTAGTCTCATTTAATCTCTAATGTGAAGGGAAAAAAATTGGAAGGCAACATAAAGGTTTGTGACTGGATGTTTTTGTGACATATTTCTGTTATAGTCACCCCGAAGAAAGTCATGCGCAATCACAGATCAGGTGTATAAACTGCTAATGCTTTTGACATGTATGCGCTCAGATGGCAACGTGTGTAAAGAATGGCTTAAGCTGCAAGGAATTCACTTATTCTCACCATGCATCTCTGTGAGAGAAATTTTCCTATAGTTGTCTTACAAATATTAGTAAGCAGAATTTAATCCACAACTGCACTTTAAGAAGGGTCCAAATGGTTTGTACCTACAAGGCTTTATACAGCCTTCTCCATTTATAAGGTGCAGAAATTCTGTCATGAGTTATGATCTTGCTTTGATCTTGGCCTTGACCTTTGAAAGAGGAACCACTTTTCCTATATGCAGTTTCCTTGATTCCAGTAGGTTTGTGCAGTTTCTTCAGGACATGATCATAAAGCAAGCTGGCTGTAAGGGCAGCAATGCTATCTAGGGACAAATAAGTAAGAAAAGGTTCGTGGGTAGAGGTATGTATTTTACTAGACTTGCACAAAAAAAAAAAAAAAAAAAAAAAAAAAGATTAAATAGGCAAGCATGTGCCTGACAGCTTGCCTTGCTTATGTTGACCATCTGATCTGAAGAGAAGACGCCTACAATAGATGTGTTGTAGACATCTATAGAACAGTGACCTTGCAAGCAGGCATGAAAAATGACAAATAGGACTTGTAAGCATGTTTCAGTCAATTGGATATGGCCTCAAACCTCACATATTTTTCTCAGATTTTCCATTGGTTTAATCTTTTGAAGTGGGAAGAAAAGAGATCTCGTTGGATGCTGAGAGGGAATAGTTAACATACTTTCTATCTTAACAGTGATCTTCTACCATACACCATATCAAGGAGTTACAATAATAAAAGCCTTTCTTTGCATTTCTTCTTTTCTTGAAAAGGTTGGTATATTTCATAGCCTGCTCACCTCCATCTCTGGGCTGAAGTAAGCAGTCTTCGTTGCTGGGTCTTCTTTTTCTCTTTGCTTCTCTTGCAGCTTGACTCACTACTGTCAGTTACATTCTTATTAATATTTTACTTTCCTTTCTGTCTTGAAGCTCTGTAATAGCTAAACAGTTTATCATCTTGTGCTTAAGAATAGAAAACCATTTTCATATTCAGGTAGAAAGCTTTTTCCAAACTGGTGGCCCAGCCAAGTCCTTTGAAGATAAACCTTTTGAAGCTGTTCACCTAAGCTGTTTCATCTTTGCCTGGTTTTGTTTATTTGTTGTTTGTTTCCTGAAGATTTCAACTCTTCTGTCCCTTTGGTTTAACTCTGGCCACACAGGTGGGATAATGTCACTTATACATGATATAGTTGTCCTCACCAAGTTACTTAGGTTCCACCAGTGGGGAGAAAAGATTTAGTACAAGTCTCCATAAGACTTCAATGACATACAGTCTTTTCTTTATATAAGATAGCAAAAAATATTATATGATCTGCATTTGAAGTCAATTTGTATAAAAACTTTTGTTTCAAATGTCTTTTCTTACTGCTTGTATCATCATCTTTGACTAACCAATTTTATCTGCTTTATGCAAACTGCTTTTCTTTCCTTCAAATATATGCGCTGAAGTGCATTCCTTTTGAAATTGGTTTTACAGAATACCACCACTACCACCCTTTAAATATTGTATTTTTAAAGGTTTTTCTTCCTCTTAGTTCATAACGAGGGCAATCTTTTTTATTATTATATTTTTTATTTTTTGGTTGGTTGGTTGTTTTTTTGTTGTTGTTTTTTGTTTGTTGTTTTTTTGTTGTTGTTGTTTCTTTGTTTCTTTGTTTTTAATTCTGAGAGGTGGTTGTACTGGACATTTTGCACATGGTCATCATAGCAGTAGTGTCAGAAATCACAAGGTGGTGCTGGAACAACTCATTTTCCTCACCCTGGAAAAAACTTCATCCCTCTAGATGCATTTTTACATGTGTGATGTGCGTATATGAGTGGAAGATAAACTTATCAATAAGTAGTCATGATATATGGTAAGTTTGTAGTAAAGACTGATTTGTACACTTTTAGTTACATATAGCAGCATTTAAAAATCTGCTAACCTGTGGGATATGTCAACTGCTTAAGAATAAAATTACTTCTTCCTCGGCCATGGGGCAGGTTGCATGTTGCAGTCAGTAATAGCAGAATTTAAATCAAGCAAATGGCTGGGAAAACAGATATTTTCTCCAAATAGCAACAGGTTGATCATAATATTCCAGGCTCATCAAGGAATTTATAACTCACTAAGATAATTAATGACTTTAAATGGGGGGAAAGGGCATTTGGATTTAGAAGGAACCACAACTTAGATTTCAGTTTAAATTAATCACTGCTATTGTTTAAAGGTCTCAGTGACACTGGGGGAAAAGATGAACTTATTTGTGTTTGGAATTTTAATAGCAATTAGAATTCTCCATAACAAACATAACCAAAATACTATCTCTTGTCAATCAAACTGACTAATGAGATCAGCAAGGGTGGATAGCCAAGGAAAAATACCCTCTTGACTGACAGATGCCCACAAACTCTTTTCAGTATATGGGCAACACAAAGAGAAATTAAAATATTTTCTAATTCTTTAGGGAAAGGATTGTAAGAAAATGTTTTCTTTATTCATAGTAGGATGATGCAAGTGAAGCTCATCTTAAATATTGAAAGGCGAGGGAGCTTTTCCTATGGGCCTCCAGGCATTTTGATCTCATATATTTCAAGGATGTATTTTTGCACGCTTAATCCAAATTCATCCATGACAGAAGGGACAGCCCTCTAAGGAGAACTTACTTTCCCCATCAGCTTTCACCCGTAAGGTTCAATGGCAGGAGCTCTGTAGGAGCATGAGTACAAAGGTGAAATACATAGGACCCCTAATCTTTTTGAGTGTACTGGCATTCCCAAAGTGACTCTGTGTGTGGCAAAATGTCTTTTCTAAATGTCACAAAATGGCTGGCTGGGCTCTGCGGTCCCATGAGTGGCTGCACAGCTCTTACGCAGTGCTGCATATTGCAGTCCTTGTGTTACCTTTCAGTTAACACTGTTAAACATGCTAAACCTCGTAATGCAGCACAGGAGAAAAATTCACCTAAGCTGATGCATTGAGACAACTCTATCTTCAAATAGTTCTGAATAGAAATGAAACTCAAGGCATTACATTTTGCTTGGTGTCAAAGCAAATAATTTGCAGAATCATCAATATCACAGAATTTCCACAACCACCTCTGGTGTAGCAGGAACTGATTGAAATTTTTCTCAAGATTATTCCGATATCCTCAAAAAACAAACAAAACTACCAAAGTTGGAAAATCTGCTGTGACCTCTGAGATCATTAAAAAAAAAAAAAAAAATTATTCTGGAGGGTTTGATGGATTTGACTTGTATGACACAGAAACATCAAGAGCACCTGAGCCATGTGGTTCCAATCAAATCCTGTTTTGTAATATAGTCAGCTGAGAGACCACAAAGTTGAAAATAAACAAAATAAACATAGATCGAATGTATACTTCAGACTGTGAGCAAAGGGATGCACATGAAGCACAGTGTAATGCCATAAGCAGAAAGATTGGATTTAATGCTGGTCTGTTTGTGATAGCAACCCCTCAGACTGTGTATATCCTAGCAACACAGCTTCTGGCCCCGAATTCTCATAATCTTACTATAAAATGTGGGTGTAGTTCTTTGATTGCTGAGAATTGGAGTCCTGAGCAGGGCTATGGAGGTGCTGTTCCCTTTGTTCTATAACATTTGTGAAGTTGCTCCAGCGATCCAATGCCAGGTTAAAAAATGCAGCTCCAGTTTCTCTTTCTATGTACAAAGAAAACACCATAAATGTAATTGCAAGTAAAGCGCAAAAATTGAGAGCAAAGGTAATTTATCAGTGGGATGGATTACTAAGGGCTGCAGTAGAATCTCCATGCTTTAGAAATTTTTCATCAAATTGCAGACCTTTAGGAATGTTATATTTGAGATTAACTATGAAGCATTGGGCTTGATTACAGCAATTACTGGGAGAAATTCAATTTTATGCAGAGGTCAGACAAGTTGCTCTCAATATTATTGTCTAGCCTTAAATTCTGTGGCCCTATGGATTTTTCCACAGCTATAGTGTGTACAAACTGATGTAATCTTACTGATATTGCTTCCTGCATTCCTTCCTGCCACTCATGAATAAACATCTCCCTTATGGAGGATTTTCCAGTGCAACCAAATATGACTTTATTTCTAAAAACTGAATAACTGCAGGTGAGAAAACTGCTGTTTGATTCCCACTGGGAAGCTGTGACCACCGCCTTTCTGCCAGAACACAGGGTCCAGCCCTGCAGCCTAGTGCACAACTGGATTTGTGTCTTTGTGAGAGCAGAGGTGGAGGAGAAACAGATCTTCGTGAAGTTGCTCTGTAGGATGCCTTGTTCTCTTGGGAAGTGTGGGTTGGGAAGTGAGAATTAGTCCCACGGTAGATGGATTTGCAGCCCATCAAAGATTAAAGAAAGATGTGATACAGAACAGAGTTGTGCTGGCTAATTATATGGCAGTGTGATTGTTTTCTCTCTCTCTCACTAGCCAGCCATTTGACATGTGTGTACATACACTACCACATAAATGCTTATTTTGTATGTACACTGCTCACTGGCAGAGGTATTAAACACTGACCTATGTGTCCTCAGGTCACTCTTTCAGTGGACACCTAAAAACATAATATGGCATACAGCTTTGGAATAAGGCTAGCCTGTAAAAGCTGCAGTATAAAGCATATTGTGAGTGTGAATTTAATTACCTTACTAAAGCTAATGCCAGACTTCATATTGGAAAGCTAAAGTGGGCCAAGGTGAGCTAGGGTTGTAATTACAATGGGAATAAACTGCTGTTTAACTCAGCAGTAAACCTAATAAGAGTCAAACCGCTGGTGCTGACACGACTGTCATAAGCAGTGTCCCGTTTTCTTAACTATGCATGAGGATGCAGTAGAGAATGTGATGGCTATAAATGAACAGATGAATTAAACATGGTCCTGGATTGAAATTGAGGTCTTCCTTTCCTGCAGGCTTAATAGTTTGCCTAATAGTTAATAGTTTACCATTTCTAAACTGTCATTGTTTTGATGAAGGAACGCACTTGTGTTAATTATGTTGCCAGTGTGTGTTTATGGCATGGAGGAAAACTCACTGTTTTGTTACCAGGTCTGAGGTACCCTGGAGAACTGCAGGAGGTAGTGTGTTTAAACAGATTTGATTTCCTCCTTTCTAAAATAAGAAAACTATTGTTATTATGCTGTTTATTTATTCTTAGTTTTGCTTTGTGTACATGTTCTTGCATTTCTGAACTTTAGTTGCAAATGTTACAATATTTTTGGTGATAAGTGGTTTCCCTCAAGCTGCAGTTTCCAGTTCTCACCCAGCTCTAGATTTGCAGGGTATCTGTGGGTGAAAATGAGAATTAGGAAATGGGGGAGAAGTTTCTGAAAAGTGGTTTATACAGGAAAGACTATATTGGACTAACTGAGGTGTGGACGAAGACTTCAGCAATAAGGATATTTTTACATGATGAAACAAGATGCCTATAGACTCAAGGAAATCCTAACTGAATAAAGCCTTTTCTCTGAAGGGACAAAATGTTCCTCTACACTTCTCCCTCTCTGTTATGCAAAACAGTTCAGCTACTCTTTCAAACATTGGATTCAGGTTCCCAACTTTAACACATTCACAGACCACTTAAGAGCATTTTCACTCCCATCCCCAGCAGTTGCACAGATCTCGTTGACTTTGGCGATACGAGGTTATGTCATTGCACTGTGGTGTTGTTTCTTACCCTGCAAGAATCACAGAATCACAGAATAGTCTAGGTTGGAAGAGACCTCCAAGATCACCGAGTCCAACCTCTGACCTAACACTAACAAGTCCTCCACTAAACCATATCCCTAAGCTCTACATCTAAACGTCTTTTAAAGACCTCCAGGGATGGTGACTCAACCACTTCCCTGGGCAGCCTATTCCAGTGCCTAACAACCCCTTCAGTAAAGAAGTTCTTCCTAATATCCAACCTAAACCTCCCCTGGTGCAACTTTAGCCCATTCCCCCTCGTCCTGTCACCAGGCACGTGGGAGAATAGACCAACCCCCACCTCGCTACAGCCTCCCTTCAGGTACCTGTAGAGTGCAATAAGGTCACCCCTGAGCCTCCTCTTCTCCAGGCTAAACAGTCCCAGCTCCCTCAGCCGCTCCTCCTAAGACTTGTTCTCCAGACCCTTCACCAGCTTTGTTGCCCTTCTCTGGATTCGCTCAAGCACCTCCATGTCCTTCTTGTAGCGTGGGGCCCAAAACTGAACACAGTACTCGAGGTGCGGCCTCACCAGAGCTGAGTACAGGGGGACAATCACTTCCCTGGACCTGCTGGCCACACTGTTTCTAATGCAAGCCAGGATGCTGTTGGCCTTGTTGGCCACCTGAGCACACTGCTGGCTCATATTCAGCCGACTATCAACCACTACTCCCAGGTCCTTCTCTGCCAGGCAGCTTTCCAACCACTCATCTCCCAGCCTGTATCTCTGTTTGGGGTTGTTGTGCCCCAGGTGCAGGACCCGGCACTTGGCCTTGTTGAACTTCATACCATTGGCCTCGGCCCATAAGTCCAGCCTATCCAGATCCTCCTGCAGAGCCTTTGTACCCTTGAGCAGATCGACACACGCACCCAACTTGGTGTTGTCTGCAAACTTACTGAGGGTGCACTTGATCCCCTTGTCCAGATCATCGAGGAAGATGTTAAAGAGGACTGGTCCCAGTACCGAGCCCTGGGGGACTCCACTAGTGACCGGCCTCCAACTGGATCTGACTCCATTCACCACAACTCTCTGGGCCCGGCCATTCAGCCAGTTCTTAACCCAACGAAGTGTACGCCAGTCCAAGCCATGAGCAGCCAGTTTCCTGAGGAGAATGCTGTGGGGGACGGTGTCAAATGCCTTACCGAAGTCAAGGCAGACCATGTCCACAGCCTTTCCCTCATCCACTAAGCGTGTCACCTTGTCATAGAAGGAGATCAGGTTCGTCAAGCAGGACCTGCCCTTCATAAACCCATGCTGACTAGGCCTGATCGCCTGCTTGCCCTGCAACTGCCGCATGATGACACCCAAGATAATCTGCTCCATGAGCTTCCCTGGCACTGCTGTTAAACTAACAGGCCTATAGTTCCCCGGGTCTACCCTCCGGCCCTTCTTGTAGATGGGCATCACGTTTGCTAGCTGCCAGTCAAGTGGGACCTCCCCCGATAGCCAGGACTGCCGATAAATGATGGAAAGCAGCTTGGCCAGCTCCTCCGCCAGTTCCGTCAGTACCCTCGGGTGAATCCCATCTGGCCCCATCGACTTGCATGCATCCAAATGCTGTAGCAGGTCGCCAACCATTTCCTCGTGGATTGTGGGGGCGACATTCTGCTCCTCATCCCCTTCCACCAGCTCAGGGTTCTGGGCGTCCAGAGAACAACTGGTTTTGCTGTTAAAGACTGAGGCAAAGAAGGCGTTAAGCACCTCAGCTTTTTCCTCATCTCTGATTACTAAGTTACCCCCCACATCCAGTAGAGGGTGGAGATTCTCCTTAGTCCTCCTTTTTGTGTTGATGTATTTATAAAAACATTTTTTGTTGTCTTTAACAGCAGTGGCCAGATTGAGCTCCAGATGAGCTTTGGCCTTTCTAATTTTGTCCCTGCACTGCCTCACAGCATCCTTATAGTCCCCCTGAGTGGCCCACCCTCTTTTCCAAAGATTATAAACCCTCTTTTTTTTCCTAAGCTCGAGCCACAGCTCTCTGCTCAGCCAGGCCGGTCTTCTTCCGTGCCGGCTCGTCTTCGGGCACGTGGGGACAGACCGCTCCTGAGCCATTAAGATTTCTTTCTTGAAGAGTGCCCAGCCCTCCTGGGCTCCTCTGTCTTTCAGAATGCCACTTTCTTAAGCACAAAAATGTAACTGTTGTCAGGAAAACAACCATCTGCTATTCTAAGCAGATGTCTGGTGAACTGTTTGGTTTCTGCATGCCAGGAAAGGAGGATATATAGCCATGGATTTACTTGCGTGGCTAACAATTTGTCATGTTGCAACAAGAAATAGAGCAGAGTCCTGCAAAACCAAACATTTACCTGGATTACCCTATTGTGGTATTACTTAATGCATGGGTATAGTATACCTGGAAAATACATCATGTAGTGACTATTGGAAAGCGCTTCATTTCTAATTGGTACTTCTACATAAATTTAATCCAGTGCAGCATTTCCTGTGAAACCCCTGTTAGTCTAAATGTCCCTCCTCCCCCGTGAATAACATAATTTGTCAGGGAAAAAATGGTACATCCTTCTACTTAAGTGTTGTGAACAAAGACAGTATATGCAGCTTGTGCCCCAGGTCATAATGAAATGCCAGTGTTTGCTCAGGCTGTATTGAGTACCCATCTGAGGGATGTGCACAGGTAAGCTGCTTATGACATTAAGACCAAAAGGCTCAGTAGTGCAGTCCCCTAAGCACATGAATAATCTCTGAGCTATTTTCGTCAGCAGTCATAAAGTGAATGAAGTTTGGCCAAGCATACGCTGAAAACATTTCTACTCAGACTGGACCATTATTAATTATGTGTATTTGAAGAAATGTGTTCATTGTACAACACTTGATAATAGAATTCTTGTGATATTTCTATACTGGTGAACAAACTAATGCAGCCATAGTAGCTTCTCACATGCATGGCTGACAACTAAGCAAAGCTGCCATTGCCCAGTACTTCATGATATTTAAAAATAAGGTTCTAAAAAAAAATAAACAAAACAACAACAACAACAAAAAACTGCTGTTCTGTCAGCAGAAAATTTCCTTTGTGTGTAATGCAGCTTCCCAACTTCCCAGAACAATGCAGCCTTACTCTGCAATCACCAGAGCTGTGCTCACGGTTCTGGAAGATAGTCCTCCACACTTGGAACAAGTCCTCTCCTCTCAATCTTTTTGCTTGGCAAAGTTGGAATTCTTCTAACTCCATAAAAGCTGAGCCAGGAAGCTCGCCCCCCCACCCCAGCTCTTGTCTCTGTGCATCAAATTATCATTTTTAAAAAGGCACAGTGAAGCAATAAAACATTTTCTTTAGACTGTCATTCTACATAGCATTACTAACAAAGAGAGAAGTGCAAGATAAAGATTTATTTATATTTTTTTTCCTCTAGGATTCATTCTGGGAAGGGGAGATATTTATTTTTGGGGAGATTTTATTTTATTTTTTTAAAGAAATCAAAGTGTATGCTCCTGATGACTGCAAAAGAAACTAAGTAAACATCTCTTTTTTTAGCCAAAACCTTTTTTGGTGCAAATTGCACATATGGTGTGCTGCTTTCATCAAGTTACAGGAAAGAATGAAGGGGAAGAGAAGGAGGTGCAGAGGGAAGGTTTATAGGTCCTGTAGCAACAGTGCCAGGCGAGGTGCAAATTGTTTCAAGAGTTTATTTTTCAAGAGCATGGGTATATTCTGCTTGCAGTAATGCTATTAGCTAGCAAGCTTCCATTTTTTTATATAGAAATTTCTGCTGCTGGTTTTCGTGCATTGACCTAGTGCTATTTCACAAGGGAGTAAGTAGATGCATTTCTCTTACATGATGCAATCTTGATCTCGGTGAGCACCTTTCAAATTTGGGATTTAACTCTGGCACTTCTGCTTTGCCTAAAACTAAGTACAATTAACATAGCCCCACCAGCTGTACAATTAACTAACACTTATTAGTTACACTCTGCCAAAGTTTGGGAATAAGCGTTTCTTCATGTGTTGTTAATGTCTGCAACAAGTGGGTAGGAAAGAGCAGAGGAAAGTAAGTTTATCTGGTTAACAAAATAATGCTGCCCATGCTCTCAGCATCCGTTCAGTGTTTATCGCAGGTTCCCAGCCAGCATTTAAAAACTTGCTTATCCTTTAAAAGCCCCAAGTTTTTTTTTTTGCTTGTTTGTTTGTTTTTGTTTGTTTGTTTGTTTTTGTTTTTTCAGTCTGCAGCAACAAGTGAAAAACCCTCAGTACCACCGCTTGTTTCCTTACAGCTCGACCCGCATCACCAAAACCCTGAGGAACATATTCCTGGCAGGAAGGCAAAGGTGCAGACAGAGCAGCAGCCCTATGCTGGTGACATGGGCTATACCCGGAAGCCCGCCAGCACGTGGGGTATGCAGGAAGTCATGTTGGCTCCCTGCAGGCTAGCTGCAGGTGGCTTGGTGCCGATCGACAGGCTGCCCTTACGCTGGCACTGCTGGGCCAAGTGACACCTCAGCAGGGCTTTCAGGTGCAAGAAGCAGAGCAGCAATCTGTTCCCTTCCACAGCCCTCCCACCCCAAGCAACCTGATTTCTTCTCGCTTGAGGCTGGAGCTTCTTGCCTTTGCTTTGTTTGTGCATGCGAGTGTGCACTTCTTCCCTCTGTTATATTCTGTGACGTGTGGGTGGCACCAGGGGGTCACCACATTAGCTCCTTCCCTCTGACACACACCAGGATGTGGCAATCCACCAAAAACTAGCCTGGCCAAACTGTTCCCTGGCCATGCTTCCTGCACCCTTCCACCTCCAGCATCCTCTCTGCCCCTGCTAGGAACCTAGGGCTACTTCCTTGGCCACTGTTGTCAGAAAACGCTTGTTTGCCAAAACCAAAATATTTTGCAGAAGTGCAGCTCAGCCCCACTGTTGGCAGGGTGTTGTTTAGATGCAGAGCACAGTGGAAGGAGGCTGGTGAAGGGGCAGGCAAGGAGATAAGAGGATGAGAGATGAGGGTCTTGGTGTCAGGAGATCTCATCCCTTCAACTTACAGTTGCGAGTATGTTATTTTTTCAAGCGTGGGTACATTTCATTCAAATACCTTGTGTCTCTGATTTTCAGTAAACTCTGGACTTATGTGCATATGGACAAAGGAGGAGGAAAGGCATGGGAAACAATTCCTGTTTTTTTTCACAAATGTTTTTGAAAGATGGCTGTTTCTCTGTCCATCCCAGAAAAAAAAAAAAAAAAAAAAAAAAAAAAGTCTGAAGACTTCCTGTATTCCACAACTTTTTCACATCTTTTCCCTGACAGCCATCCTATGCTCCCATAGTAAATATGTCCACTTACACAATAGGTATTGTGAAGAAAGACCTAGCAGTACATAGATAAAACCCATTACGGGTCTGGAAGCAAACATCATCAGTCAAACACTTTGCACATTGCTGGAGTACAGTTTTTACCACTGATATTAATGTCTGAAGTGTCAGATTGATGCTGTTTTCTTTGATTAGATGGGGGGAGTCTTTGTTTGTTTAATTCTGAGACTATTACATTCCCACTACTGCTTGATTTCACTGTCATCCAGGCTCTTTGTGCTACATCATTTTCAGAATTAAATTATTTAGGAATGTGCCTGGATTAGACTGCACAACTGCATTGTGTTACTCATTATGTAATTAATAATTGAAATTTTAGTCTTACTAATATTTTCTGAAATGCATTGTTATGCAAGTTATAATTAACACTTTCACAATCAGTCCTGACTCCCTCTTTAGTACAAGTCATCAGGAGCATAGTGACACTTTCATTCTAATGACATATCAGGGGAAGAAATAGGCTTTTGGAATTCTAAAAGGACAGACTCTGTAGGTATTAAATGCCTAAGATAATTGGTTAGTGCCATTTTATACATTGCATTATACAGGAGGAGGTGTGCATTTGAATGGGATTTGCAGTCAGAAAGAGAAGATGAATTCTGGGAGAAATACATGTAATACAGAAAGCTATATATTAGAGGATAAAACATTTTTAGGTCATCTGGCCCATCCATGAGATTAAGGTAGTTCTCTGCTGCACCTCTTTTAATGCATTCTGCCCTGTACCTTACATGTTTCCAGTGAGAGACTTCTCATGAACTCCTAGGGATTTTATGTGACAACATAATAGATAGCTAGGCTTCTATTATGCTGGTTTTCTAGAGATATAATTTATGCTCTGACTGAAACAGTGGATCAAACTGTATGAAAATAACTAAGTATGTGACTTGTTCTTCCCATACACTTCTTTGTTAAAGCTTGCTGATGGTCACTGTGCAGTGAAGAGCTGGGAAAAAAGCCATGAGCAATGAAGAAAAATTAATGTAATTCATATATGCTAACTGCTAAAGATACTTGATATGGTTTCATTGTTACATACTATTGACACTGGGCAAAGTTTCAAGGAATAGGGCTTCAACTCCATGTTTTGATGTAGAGATTTTGGACAACAGAGACATTTTGGAATATATAAGAATGGCTAACATTCAGGAACAACCTTACTTTTCTGTGCCTCAAACTGAAAAAGGAAAATCCGATAATTTCAAGTGTACTATGACAAGAAAAAATACATTCATCACAAAAATGACTGTAGCTAGCTTCAGAAATAATTGGCAGTTAATTTGTTCCCTGCTTTTTGTCATCTCGGTGGAGGTCAGGCAGCTGAGGGCAAACCATGGGTAAGAAATTATCTGTGTGGCTTCGAGATGGCAATGCTAGGCTCTCCTAGGCTGGAGGAGAAACCAGGCAGTGACATCGTGTCCAGGGCTCCAGCCCAGTTTTTACTAAGTGCCACGTATAGTAGTTACGTGTCTGCATGGAAAATACGATGACAGTTGACCTGAGGTGTCAGAAATGCTATTTCAAATATTTTAGAAATTGCTTTTATTCCTGTCTCACTTCAAATACCACTTAAATGGCAAAGAAAGTCTGTAACTAGACTCAGATAAACTCACTTCAGCAGTCTGTCTGTGCGTCTTCCAGTAACTGAAGCCACCTTGTCAGATCGATATACAACAGAAGCTCTCAGTTTATTTAAAGTTCATTAAATAAGTCCCATGTTCTTTTACCAGCTCCTTAGTTCATTTCAAAAAACCTACGAAAATGACCACTTTGACATTGCAACTGCCTCTGCATGGAGGCAGCAAGCAGTAGCTTCACAGTTATTTACAACCCAGTACGTCAGCCTTGTTCCACAGCATGCAATACACTTCGTTTGCAGCATCATCGCATTCCCCATCTTGCTTTCCAAACGAGTTTCTTCAACAAAGTGCCCAGAAAAAATGTGTACTGTACTGTACAAATAAAATGAAAAAACAACCTTGACCACTTCTACCTTCACTGCTTCTTAGTACCTTTTCCAGTAGAGATCACCTTGTTGTCTAGCAACATGCTTCAGGTTTTGCCAGACCTGTGATTTAATGTGTCTCACCATACTTGACATACCAGCTATGGCTGAGAGTTAAATGAGACATGCTTTGTTCTATAAATAAGTGCTAAACATTGCATCTGTGGACCCATTGTGTTTCGCAGCCTGCCATTTTAGGGAAGGAGGCTGGTAGCAAGCATGGCTTGTTCCTTCTTTTAGTGCATGTGACTGGGTGACCTGTACTTCCCGAGTTATTGTTTCTCAGCTGAGGTATGGTAAATGGGCATGTCCGCTTACTGGCCAGTTGTGGAGTAAAACTGTCCACGTAAGCCATGCTAATGAGCATGCTGTGAACCACACTAAGGGAAAAGGTATTCTGCTTTGCAGCTCAGATGAAAAGCATACGTGCAACCAGTTTGTGTGTCTCAGTTGCTAAGCAAGGGCTCAACAATTTTTGTTCAAATGCAGGCTCTTACATCTTCTTCCACATAAGAACACTGTTCTCTCCCAGTAGCAGGCAGTGTTTCTTCCTATATTATGCTATTACTTTCAGACTAATAGAAGAAATATATACATGTATATTTATACGTACATACATATACATGCATACATTTGCACAAATACGTGTATTTAAATATATATAGGAAGTGTTATGTGAATGTGGTATCTGAAAAAATCACATGCTGGATCAGAGACTAGAATACTGCATTAGTTGTGCATGCTTCTCTGAGTTTACCTCAACTATTTTTTCACACTGCTTTTGTCTATGTGTGAATAAAAGCTTAGTTCTCCTGAATTTGATGGGTATATGGAAATGTGAGTCTTTTATCTGCAGAAGGCATGATGTACAGCCAGCAGCAAAGCAGGGATCCTTCCCAGGTTCTTTGAATAGGTGTGGCATTGGAGCTGTAAGGGGTTAGAATATGATCTTGGCATTAACAAATAAGTTGGTTTTATTTTCTGCCTCAGCTACTGAATTCCTCACAGCTCTCCAGTCCTGAACGAGAAAGTAATTTTCCAAAACAGTTAATTCCGTGGTTTGTTACTGCCAGCAAGGCATAGTGAAGACTAGAGTAATAGAGATTCCTTCAATACCATAGGACAGAGAGGAACAGTGGCATGTTGAGCACCCATTTGGGATTAGGATGCCTGATTGCACAGATCCCAAGAGCAGAGCTCCCACATCTGTTTGTGCAGGTAGGAATGCTGTTTGACAAGGGCAAAGAATGACGTTACTATCACAGGATTATTGAGTACAGCTTGAATATACTTGGCAGTATCCCATGACCCGCTCATCTGCTGTAGGTTCTCCCCAGACAGCAGAACTGTCTCTAGCTATACGCTGATTTTTCTGATGGTTTCTAACATTTCTGGATAGAGGATGTCATTGAAGATTGCTGAAGAAAATAAATAAATAAATAAATAAGATTGGTAAGCCCTGAATCACAGACAGAAACTTTCACTTCTTCTCTCCTCCTATGTGGACCACTTCAGCTGTAGCTCAGGAGACTGCTAAAATCTCCTCTTAAATGGTAAAAATGTAAAGTTGATTTCCCATCGAATGGCATAGTATACAGTTGTTCACACCAGGATAAAGCAGTCAGAAAGATGTGGTATTATGATTTGATACATTTTTTATTTAATTTCTGCTGATTTAAAAGAAATTATGTAAGATTTGGGACAGAGGAAGTGGAAACTGTGTGTCTGACTGCACCTATGACTGCCTGCTACTGCATACAGTAGAAATGCTTTCAGAAGTGTCTGTGTCTAATTGAAAGCCACCAATGATATTTAGCTGACAGAAGTCTGCTTAGCAGACTGGTGGTTCAGCAACAGATTAGGAGGTAGGAATATTAAGAATAAACTTTGAAATTAATAAAAAGAGTGTTAAGTATTGTTCATTTTCTCTAATTGTTTAATAAAAGAAAAATGTTAAATAATAGAAAATTAAAATGGATAAATATAGTTCTGGTGTGACTTAGTGTGTCAAGCTAACAGAATGAACAAAAGCAATAAGGTTTTTGAGCTTTTGCAGAACTGAAATCCCCGAAGATCATAAGTGGGAGAATATCTAGTCCAGTATGTGGATTTTTATGGATTTTGGAATATCTGGAGGAGGGAAACTACAGTAAAAATGGGAACTGCAGAAGCTGGGAGGTCAGCACCTGGTGTGCAAATTCACTGATTGCCTTACTTTTTTTTTTTTTTTTTTTTTTTTGAAGCTGTTGTTGCTCTGTTCCATTTGAAATAAATGAACAGCTAACCAAGAAGCTTCATTTAGCCTGTTCCTGTACTCTTTGTTTAGGCAAAACCACCAGCAAATTTTCAATATAGGAAGCAGGGAGGCTCTTAGCAAAAATGACTCTATGTTGCTATACCACACAATACTCTGTGATAAAGATAGTCCAAGGAGATCAAATGATGATTTTACGAAAATAGCTTCTGCCCTTCCTGAAATCCTATACTAGATTCTGACATGCTTGTCTGAAAGAATTCCACTGCAAACTGTGGGATTGTTTATGTAGCAGCCTGTAAAATTTCTCAATGTGAAGAGAAAAGAGGCAGAAAAATGCAGTCTTTACTTTGGCTTTATCAGCTTTAAAACCTCTCCATGTTTTCTAGAATAATGGTAGGATAGTATCTATTCTGCATTTTTTAAAATCTAATCTTGTTTCCATTATTGAATCAACTCTTTGTAGGGATTTATTCCAGCAAACCTGGAATTCAGATAGTCAGGGGAAAATTAAAATCCTGGGAAGTCTGGGAATACATAGGCAAGTCACATAAATGGAAGCAAAATATGCCTTTTAAAACAGGATTTCTGCCCATGTGTGTGCAGTGTGGAATACTTTTCAGCAGATGGACTGGACAATGTGTGAAGGAATGGGCTCTTTGTTTTGACTCCAGCCCAAATCAGTAATTGTTGCTATTCTGATAGCAGCTAAGCAGTCTGTGGGAAATTACTTAGCGGTCTCAGTCCAGTCTTATCAGTAGCTGTTCATTACATGAAGGCACTAATGAACTGAGCAAAGAAGAAAATGGTGGGGAGAATTGTGGAGACTGAAATTCCTTTTACTCTGCATGTCAGGCAGGATCAAAGGTGATGTAGAACCTGAGTGGGTTGATGTTGGGTATTGTAGCTGAGACCCCACGTCATGTGGGTTACTTAGGTATTGTAGCTGAGGGTGATTTGGTACATCCCACAAGCATGAAAATCTCAGGAAGGATAAAGAAAAGGTTTGTCTCTGCTGTCTTGCCCTAGTTTTCTTCGTCTGGAGCTAGGCTAGATGAGATGTGAGAAAGGGAAAAAAAAAAAAATCGTCCTATCTTCTTCCTCCCTACTCTGGGGCCACCCTGCCCACAAATTCAGTTGTGATGTGATAGAGACTTCTCCAAGCCTGGTGGTGTCTCTGGAGCTGGACAGGCCGACTTGGATGAGGATGTGACTAGCTCTGTGCAAGTCAGGATTATGCTGCTTTGACCACCTGCCCCTTGAGTCACACACTGCTGCCCATGGCCAGCACACAGACATCACCACATCCTGTGAGAGCAATGTGATGGGGCCAGGCATTTAAAATCAGAGCACCTTGGCAGCACGAGCAATAGATGCAAAAAAAACAGAGGAAGATTATGTGAACCACACACTCTTTCACCACAGGCTGCCACCGAGCTAACTGGGCTTGTGCTGCTGTCTAGAGCTTCAAGCACAGCATCACTGGGGTCAGCTCCAGGGGGCACCTTTCTCCCAGCTCATTACAGAGCCTTTGTCTTTCTGTTTTCTCTTGGTTTTCAGGTCCTTGTGCTTCTGAGGAGGGCGAAGGACAAGAGGAGCCTCCTGGCTGAGAGCCCCAGTGCCTCCCGGGGCAGTGGTGGTGGCTACTCCCTCTGCATGAAATCCTTGCAGGACTGGATGCGTCTCATGCCAGTCTTGCTTTCTACAGGGACTCGTTTGTGTTGCTTACATCATGTGCTGGATTTAGAAGAACTACAGTGTTACCATGGCAACAGTTTCTGCTTAAGTATAGGTGAGAATGTAAGTTATTTTTAAATAAGGTGAAATGAAGGAGGGGAGTGAAAAAGCTCTCACAAAATTTGTGAAGCCACAAAGATGTATTTTGTCTAACATGTTTGGTAAGAAAGTTTCCTAAGTTAATTCCCCATCCCTGAGGTTACATCCTGCTCATAACTAAAAGGCTGTTCAGGGCCAGTTTTTTGGATGGTGAGTATTTGTGGTGGTAGCAGTCCTGGGAAGCTGTCATTTCTATCTCTGGGTTCCCCTCATACCTGTGCAAGCTAGTGATGCATTGCTGAACACTCTGTGTGCAGTGGGCTTAGAAGATGAATAAGCCCTGGAAACAGCACATTGAGCTGGATGCTCTGAGGATTCAGGGAGTGTGGGATCAGTGCAATTTTTCTGCTGTCACTGGTTGTTAGCAGGAGAGTCCAATGGGACCTCCTTTGTGCTGTGGCCCAAATTCTGCCTTCAGCAGTAACCTCAAAATCAAAAGCTTATCTATATAAGTAAAATATAGATATATATGCAAATCTGTATGTGTATGTGTGTGTATTTATTGCATTTTATCATTGGAAACTGAAAAAGAAAAAAAGAAAAAAAAAAGAAAAAAATGAAATGTTCTTTTTATACTGAAATTATCTGAAGAAGAAAAAGCAATGTGTGCCTGAGAGGGCACAGACACGAGGAGTGCTGCTCGCAGATGCATTGCAGGATTGGCCCTTTTTGCTTTTTACCAGCCCAATCAGAGTGCTCTTTCTCTCTCAGCTCTGTAATTGGCACTTATTGTGCAAGTGTCTTGTCCATTAAATTAATATCAGGGTAACCCTGAGAGATCCAGAAACCACTTAAACATTCACCTAGTCATTTAACTCTCTGTGATCCACGCTTTGTGAGAGTTACCTTCTTAATATACACAATTTACAGCTTAAGAGTGGGCAACTTAAGAAAAAGTGAAAGGTGGTTTGTGCAAACCCATTTGTGACACTGATGACAATTGTACTGGGGGAAAAGCTATATCCTACATGACCTTACAGAAGCAGTGGGGGTTGCGTGCTGTGTTCTGAAATTGGAGTTACAAAAGTATGCTATTCAGATTTTTGTAAAAAACAGTTGCTTGGTAACCAGGTTCTATAAATCTTTTGGCAACACTGGTAGAAAAAAATATCTATGCCCAGGTGCTCATCCCTTCCATTTACCTAGAAGTGACAGTTACACAAACAGAAATAAGACTGCTACCTCCTACTGGTCCTTTCATGGCCAGCAATTTACTAGGCAGTAAGGCACAAAAGGCTGAGGTAAAGTTATGGTGCAGATTAATAAATAGCATAACCTTTTAAAAATCCCCTTCCTTGCCATGGTTTTCAGAGCTGCTTTTGCACTTTTTATCTCCATTTCATTATTTGTTTTGCCATGAGTCACTTCCATACTGCTGCTGCTGAGTGCAAGAAAAAGCATCTCTTCTGGAGCTGAAAGACAATTTCTAGCATATAATTGCTCCAATACTACAGAGGAGCTGTGTAATGTTATGAATTCACTTGACATTTCCAACTTTTTACTCTGAATTTCTTCAGTTGCGTTTGGTGAACTGATTTATGTTGGTGATGAGATCTTATATCTGTATGCAGATAAGTGGTGTATGCAGAAGGCTTAATTAGAGTATCACGTGATTTCAAGCTAGTCACAGTTAAAATCACAAGATAAGAAGGGAGTTGGCTGCTCATAATGATTATTTTATTTCCAAAACCATCTAGATTAAATGGTGCCTTCATGTGGGTCAGACTTTCCCGATCTGCAGGGACTGTGTCCTTTATTATGTGCTTCACAAAGAGACATTCCTAGGTATTATATTAATGGGGGTACGTGTTTTAGCAGGTATTTTTACAGCCTAAGCAGTCAATATACAACTGGAATATTAGAAATCTTAGAGAAAAGAGCTTCTTTGTGTAGCAAAAGTATTATAAAAAAGAGACGTGAAGTGAGGAAGGTAAAGCAGTGGTGGAAAGAATAAAGTAGAGCCCCTAAACACATATCTGCCTGAAAGAATAATGGGATAAACAAAGGGGCTAGATAGCTCTGTGTGTCAAAGAGAAAAGAGAGAATGTTTTCATGGAAATCCAGAAACAGGATCCTGTTTACAGAGAACTCTTGTTACATGGTGTTGTGGTTTAGCCCGGCTGGCAGCTAAACACCACACAGCCGTTCGCTCACCCTCCCCCCTCCCTCTCTGGGATGGGGGAGAGAAACGGGAAAGTGAAGCCTGTGAGTTGAGATAAAGACAGTTTATTAAGATAGAAAATAATAATGATAATAATAATAATATGTACAAACAAGTGATGCACAATGCAATTGCTCACCACCCGCTGACCGATGCCCAGCCCAACCCCGAGCAGCCGGCCCCCCACCCCGGCTAGCCACCCCTATATATTGTTTAGCATGACGTCAGATGGTATGGAATACCCCTTTGGCCAGTTTGGGTCAGCTGTCCTGGGTTTGTCCCCTCCCAGCTTTTGCTGCACCCCCAGCCTGCCCGCTGGCAGGACAGAGCGAGGAGCTGAAAAGTCCTTGGCATAGTGTAAGCATTGCTCTGCAGCAATTAAAACATCAGCATGTTATCAGCACTCTTCTCATCCTAATCCAAAACATAGCACCCTACCAGCTACTAGGAGGGAAAAATAACTGTCCTAACTGAAACCAGGACACATGGAATTGACAATGTGAATGGCATTGGTGATGCTTTCTGAAATGTCTCACCTAGGATGGATAATATAAGGGTTATTTTGTGCTGTGTTCGGAATTATTTTTTTTTTTTTTTGCTCTTATGGTGTTTCCTGAATGGGTACATCCAGATGCAAGGCTGCTGCTATACCACAGCATCTGTCCTCCAGAGTAAGAGAAGAGGAACTCATCTAAGTGTGATGAAGGATATCATCTGAAGTTTGCCAGTCAGGCAAATGGGCAAGTTCCCTAGGGAACCAATGTGGAGTTTCTTATTTACCTGTGACATAAATGTGGGACAGGAAAGGAACCCATGAATGGGGGTTTCAAGATGTGTATGTGGATTTCTGATGGCATCTGCCAATTGCTTCCAAATGGTTGGCAAAGGGGGACTAAGAAAAGCAAATGTGTTACAGACTCATAGTCTGTACCCACTGGTCTACAGCTGTAGTACAATAGCTGAGTCTACAGAAAGCTGCTAACACCTGCTGTAGTTATTTTTGCCCCCAGATAAAGATCCCTAAAGGGACTTTTTATTGCATTCATAATTGCTTACATTTAACAGTGCTTCCACTATTAGCCACACTTACCACTAAAGTTACACAGAATGTGCTATTTAAAGGATATGTAATGGCCTTAGGTAATTTCTTTCACTGTGTTGAAGTACTCCTCTCCTAAGTAAAGGCTGTGTAAGCTGGAAAGAAGTCAGAATCCTTAATTTTTGTTTGCTGTTACTGGTAACTCATATAGTAACAGAATAAAAACTGAAACCATACCTTTCTCTCCAATGATGGCTATCTCAAACTGCAGAAAAATAATCTGTCTCGGGATCATATTGAAGAGAAGATAAAATTAATGTGAAAAATAATCTAATCTAATGGGTGAGCTTGATGGCCTCCAGCCCAAGTAAGAATGGTAGTTGGGAAGAAAAAAAAGAATAGCTGTTCTTAAGGGTGAGGGTTGAGCGTCAGGAGTAGGAAGAAACAAGGATTTAAATTACTATCTGAAGTAACAAGTGGAGAATAGAATGGTTATAGGAATGAAGACCAAACAGAGAAAGGCTCAAGTATCATCTACAGCTGTATTTTTTGTATAGGAAGTACTGAAAAAAGGAAAATGAAGAGGAAAACCAAACCTGCTGGCCAGGCTAACAGAAGAAGAGAGACAAAATACCCCAACTAAAAGCTTGTGCGTCTAACACATTGTCCCACTTCATGGCAGGGGAAGAGAAGAGGTCTTCTACCAACCTATGTTTTGCTATTTGCTAGAATGAGCTGTTCAAAAGCATTTTCCATAGTACCAGACTACAGACAGTCTTTGGGACAAGTGGTGCATTTCTTCTGTAGTAATTTATTCCATGTGTAGGATTTTGGAAGAAGGCTGGAACATATTGAATGATTTCCACACCACCTCTTTCATTACAGTGTGCTGAGACAGAGGGAAGAGATAAGCTTGAATCTGTAGAAAGTGTCTGTATTCGTTGTCACAGAATATGGAGTAAAACATTAATGAACCAGTGGAGATGTAGTTTACTAGGAAAGTTGATTAACAGGAGTACATGAAACCAGGAACCACAGCTCTCAGAGCAGTATGGTGACACCAGCGGATACAAAGTAGAATATCGATCCAAAACAGTAGGTTTTGTTCAGGTAATTTTCAGGAGGTAATGGTACAGAAAAATGTAGGTAAATTCTCATTTGGCATTCAAAGTAGGGTAGTGTTATTGTTTATGCCAAATTACAGCATAGGATTTTCACAATTGAAAGTCCACATAGGGAAAATGTTTTCTCAAGGAAAAGTTGTTTCATTTTCTGATGATAAATCTTCATTTTATTCTTGTTGAGCAGTCATAGAGAGTCCAGTTTCCTCACAGCTTTGTGCTGTGCAGAACTTTAATGCCTCAGACAGCCTTTTTGTAAAGAATTTCTGAAATATTTCACAGGAACACTAATTCATATCCAGGATTAGAGTATACTTTTTCCTTTAATTCTCATATGATCCCCTGAGCCTATTACATATTTCCTTTCCTGCAGAAAAATTTCACATCATACCAGAGAGGAAAAACAGCTCTCAGCCTGTTGGAAATGGCAGTACGGGACTGGTGGCTGGAGCCTACCCTACTGATGAGACCTTGCTGCATTGGACAGAGTGGAATTATTTGCTCTGTTTGGCAGGATGCTCTGGCCCTTCTCAGCCAGAAGCCTGTGAGAAAATCCACATGTGCTACTCCAATACATTGCTGCCTGTGTCTGTGAGAGAAAACAAAAAGTTTTTTTTTAGATATGTGAATGGAAAAAGGAGAACTAAAGAATACATAGGGCCGCTCCTTGATAGGGAAGGTCTCCTCACAGACAATGACATAGGCAAAGCAGAGACGCTTAACGCCTTCTTTGCCTCTGTCTTCATAGCCGATGATGGGCTTTCGGGACCCAGGGTGCCCCGAGCTGGAGGACTGGGACGGTGGGGATGACAAACTCCCAACCGACCCTGAACGTGTGCGGGATTTGCTACTCCACCTGGATCCACACAAGTCCATGGGTCCGGATGGGATTCATCCCCGGCTGCTGAAAGAGCTGGCGGACGTCATCGCGGAACCTCTCTCAATTATTTTTCAACGATCCTGGGAATTTGGAGAGGTCCCAGTAGACTGGAAGCTGGCAAATGTTGTGCCAATTTTCAAGAAGGGTCAGAAAGAAGACCCTAGCAATTACAGGCCTGTCAGTCTCACGTCAGTGCCTGGTAAAATCATGGAGAAGATGGTTCTCGAACTTATTGAGGCACACCTGGGGGACAAAGCAGTCATTGGTCCCAGCCAGCATGGGTTTGTGAAGGGTAGGTCCTGCCTAACTAACCTGATTTCCTTTTATGATAAGATCACCCGTATGGTGGACCAAGGGAAACCAGCTGATGTGATTTTTTTGGACTTCAGCAAGGCTTTTGACATGGTTTCCCATAGGATCCTAGTGGACAAAATGTCCACCATACAGCTAAATAAAAACATCATACAATGGGTGAGCAATTGGCTAACGGGCAGGGCCCAAAGGGTTATGGTAAATGGGGCTGCGTCAGGCTGGCGGGCGGTCACTAGTGGGGTCCCTCACGGCTCCATTTTAGGGCCGGTACTTTTCAATATTTTTATAAACGATCTGGATGTAGGAATAGAAGGTATTTTGAGCAAGTTTGCTGATGACACCAAACTTGGAGGAGTTGTGGGCTCGAATGAGGGTGGAAAGGCCTTGCAGAGGGATCTGGATAGGTTGGAGAGCTGGGCGATCACCAACCGCATGAAGTTCAATAAGAGCAAGTGCCGGGTCCTGCACCTGGGACGGGGAAACCCTGGCTGCACGTACAGACTGGGCGATGAGACGCTGGAGAGCAGCCTAGAAGAGAGGGATCTGGGGGTCGTGGTAGACAGCAAGTTGAATATGAGCCAGCAGTGTGCCCTGGCAGCCAGGAGGGCCAACTGTGTCCTGGGGTGCATCAAGCACGGCATCGCTAGTAGGTCAAGGGAGGTGATTGTCCCGCTCTACTCTGTGCTGGTGCGGCCTCACCTCGAGTACTGTGTGCAGTGCTGGGCACCACAGTATATAAAGGACATTAAACTGTTGGAGAGTGTCCAGAGGAGGGCTACGAAGATGGTGAAAGGCCTGGAGGGGAAGATGTACGAAGAACGGCTGAGGTCACTGGGCCTGTTCAGCCTGGAGAAGAGGAGGCTGAGAGGAGACCTCATCACAGTCTACAACTTCCTCGTAAGGGGGTGTCAAGAGGCAGGAGACCTTTTCTCCATTAACACCAGTGACAGGACCCGCGGGAACGGGGTTAAGCTGAGGCAGGGGAAATTTAGGCTTGACATCAGGAGGGGGTTCTTCACCGAGAGGGTGGTTGCACACTGGAACAGGCTCCCCAGGGAAGTTGTCACTGCACCGAGCCTGTCTGAATTTAAGAAGAGATTGGACTGTGCACTTAGTCACATGGTCTGAACTTTTGGGTAGACCTGTGCGGTGTCAAGAGTTGGACTTGATGATCCTTAAGTGTCCCTTCCAACTCAGGATATTCTATGATTCTATGATTCTATGAACGAATTTCCATGCATCTATGCAACACTCCCTTGTACAGTTTGTTGTACAGTTTGTACGTGCATCTTCTTGAAGAACCTGCTGCAAGAATGTGTGTGGCTTTTCAGACTGCTGAGGGTTCTAAAAGCCTACACTAATTGTAAGCCTCCTTTGCAATATTTCTGTCTGTAGCTATACTTACATGCTAGTGGAATTAGCAAATGTCTCGCTATGAATCAGCAGAAATTACTCAGCTTTAAACAGAATTATAATTATTTTGAACAGAGGGACAGAAAAAGTGCTTACCCCATTGCACAAGGTCAGAGACCTCACCTTCTTTGCTCTGTTGCTGAGCTGTTCTCAGTGGGTTTAACAGTAACTGATCTTGATTTGCACTACTTTTGTAGTGGACTTGAGTTTCATTTCCTTCTCATTGATTTTCAGATCATCCACCCACTTTGAAAGAGCCTTTCCTTTCCCTGAGCACCACTGGCTCCATTACTTCATGCTTTCGTTCTGTTTGCTTCTCTAAATCCAAGGTGCAGCAAAAGGTTTTGATTTTTTGTGTTATTTCCTGGAGCAATTCAGATTATATTAATTGCACACTTACTCCCCATAAATCACCTTTGGTTTGCAGTGCTCTGTGAGAGATAACACTACTTCCAGCATCATTATAGCTTTTCTTCAGCATAGGTTGTAAGCTTCCTTATTCAGGCCCCTGAAGATACTTGTCCTTCCAACTTGCAATCTTTTATTTGCTTTCCTTTGTCTGAGATGCTCCCTGACTTCAAGAAATATACCTGCATGACCCAGAAAGCAAGAGGGGAACTGAAGAATAGCTTGCCAAACAGAGAGACTGGGAAGGTATTTATTCTCCGTCCTCACCTGCTGACATTTGAGTCCTCCAGCACCAGGGGCAGGTGTCTTGAAGAAGCAAAACCTAAGGAGCTCATATTACTTTGTCTGAATGATATGGTAGACTGGATACTAAATAAGCTCACTCCTCAGGCCAGTGGCACCAGGCCTGCCACTCTATCTGCAGCAACATACCAAAGTATCTAGTGAAGCAGGTCAGCTTTCTTTTCTCTTGGCTTGTTCCCTCTTTACCAGAGACCAAAAGCTGGGAGGACTTTAATTACTAAAGGTCTGACAGTAAACTAAAAGCCTGAGTAAAAATGCAAATACTCTATTGAAACTTCCAGCCAAAAGTTGATTCAAGGCTGGCCTCCATATGAAACCAGTATCAGTGAGCCTGGGTAGGTCTTCACTGAATCCTTATTCCAGCATGGACCCAGCTGCTCTTCATGTTCCCCTTTGGCCTTCCCTGTCACCATCAGCAAAGAATGCTAAGATGTCAAAGCAAACCGAAACCTACCATGTTGCAAAGTTTGCCAAACCTCAAATGCATGGCACTGGGCTTTTCAGTGTGTAACATGTTTCAAATGAGGAACTCAACTGAAAACCGTGTTAGAGAAAATTGAAAAATGATGTGAGGGTCTCTTTCATGTGATAGCATCTCTGCAATCTCATTTGAAGAAGAGGTGGGTGGGAACTGGTTGTTTTTATATCCAAATGAGTATGTATCCAAAGTTTTTGAGCTTGTTTTTGTATTTCTCCACCTTAAGTGTCCACAGAGACTGAATGCAAAAATTTTTGAAAAGCTAAAGTAAGTAAATTCAGGGATGGAGGAGACTTGGTTACAGTATTTTTTTTCCTGATTTTTTGATTTTTTTTCCTGTGACATACCAAATAAAATAGAAGAACTTGAGATGAAAATTAGATTTGAAAATGGATAGTCAAACTATGCATTCCCAGAAAGCAACAAAATAAAATGTTCTCAAAACAATAAAGTTCTGTGCTATGTTTAGCTATCCACAAATTGGCATTTCCTGCTTAAAATAAATAAATAAATAAATTGCACCTAGCTTTGTGATTGCATGAGATTCCCAAAGCTGCTGGGTGAATTATCCAGCTCTCAGGTTCATGTTTGTGCTCCAGCTGCATCAGTATTTTGTGTTAGCATAGCACCTTGAGCACAGCACACAACCATATTCCCTCTCCAGCACTCCTACATGGGAGGGAACTAAGATGAATCAGAAGAGAGCTAAGGCATGGCAACAGCCAGATCCCTGATGTGATGTGGAGCGTGTCTATCCCACTGTGTAAGAGATGTGACAATAAGTGCTATACTCCAGTGCTTTAATATCAGAAGCTGCAGATTTCACATTACAGTACTGAGCTGAACAATTACAATAATGAGCTGAGTGTAAATTTTGCTTGAAAATGAGCACTGTAGCTCACGATATCCAATTGAAAGAGAAATATTTGTTTTGAGATGGAAGACAACAGAGCAGGAAGGCTTATCGCTTGGACCCAGGCGGGACAGAAGAAAGAGTACCTCCAGCCCCCAGTCTCATAGAGGGAAGAGCCCACACCTGATTTTTGTCATCATAACCTCTTTGCAAGTAACGTGTGGGCTCAGTGGGTTTAAACCTTATACTCCAGAGCTAGTTCAGATTATGACTTGAGCACTGTTAAGACCTATCTAAAACAGAAATCCACACAAATATTCCTTCATTTGAGTGTTGAGGAGTATTTAACACAAGCCTAGTATATAGCTTAACAGATCCTAACAGTTTTATACTCTCCACACAAGCCTGAGATTTTTGTGTGGTCATCTGGTTGCCTTGTACTGCTCATGATTTATGTCACGCATGTCTGCTGTCACCTTGATCTACAGTAACTCACATGAATCAACAGTGAAGACGTATTTTTGGAGTTAAAAGCTGTGGTGAGGAAAGACTAACCTGGACTACAGAAAACACTATAGGAATCAAAACCAAGCATTCAGTATTAACTCCAGAAGCTTCTACATAAGGGCTAAGGATTAAAAGAAATCATAGAATCATAGAATCATAGAATATCCCGAGTTGGAAGGGACCCATAAGGATCATCAAGTCCAACTCCTCACACCGCACAGGTCTACCCAAAAATTTAGACCATTTGACTAAGTGCACAGTCCAATCTCTTCTTGAATTCAGACAGGCTCAGTGAAGTGACTGCTTCACTGGGGAGCCTGTTCCAGTGCGCAACCATCCTCTCAGTGAAGAACCTCCTCCTGATGTTGAGTCTAAACTTCCTGCGCCTCAGCTTAACCTCATTCCTGCAGGTCCTATCACTGGTGTTTATGGAGAAAAGAGTCTCCTGCCTCTCCACTCCCCCTTGCGAGGAAGTTGTAGACTGCAGTGAGGTCCCCCCTCAGCCTCCTCTTCTCCAGGCTGAACAGGCCCAGTGACCTCAGCCACTCCTCATATGCCTTCCCCTCTAGGCCCTTCACCATCTTCATCACCCTCCTCTGGACACTTTCCAACAGTTTTATGTCCTTGTTGTACTGTGGTGCCCAGCACTGCACACAGTACTTGAGGTGAGGCTGCACCAGCGCAGAGTGGGACAATCACTTCCCTCGACTGACTAGCAACATCGTACTTGATGTATCCCAGGATACGGCTGGCCCTCCTGGCTGCCAGGGCACACTGCTGGCTCATATTCAACTTGCCATCAACCATGACCCCCAGATCCCTCTCTGCAGGGCTGCACTCCAGTGTCTCGTTGCCCAGTCTGTACGTATAGCCAGGGTTGCCCCGTCCGAGGTGCAGGACCCGGCACTTGCTCTTATTGAACTTCATGCGGTTGGCGATCGCCCAGCTCTCCAACCTATCCAGATCTCTCTGCAAGGCCTTTCCACCCTCATCCGAGTCTACAACTTCTCCAAGTTTAGAGTCATCGGCAAATTTGCTCAAAACACCTTCTAGTCCTACATCCAAATCAATTCTAAAAACATTGAAAAGGACTGGCCCTAAAATGGAGCCTTGAGGGACCCCACTAGTGACCATCCGCCAGCCTGATGTGACCCCATTTACCACAACCCTTTGAGCCCTGCCCGTCAGCCAATTGCTCACCATCGTATGATGTTTTTGTCTAGCTGTATGCAGGACATTTTGTCCACTAGGATCCTATGGGAAATTGTGTCAAAAGCTGAACCTGCTGAAGTCCAAAAAGATCACATCAGCTGGTTAACTAGCCTTGGTTAACTAGCCGGGTGATCTTATCATAAAAGGAAATCAAATTTGTTAGGCAGGACCTACCCTTCACGAACCCATGTTGGCTGGGACCAGTGACTGCATTGTCCCCCAGGTGCACCTCAATAACTTCAAGGATCATCTTCTCCATAATTTTACCAGGCAGTGACATGAGACTGACAGGCCTGTAATTGCTTGGGTCTTCTTTCTGACCCTTCTTGAAAATTGGCACAACATTTGCCAGCTTCCAGTCTACCGGGACCTCTCCAGATTCCCAAGATCGCTGAAAAATAATTGAGAGAGGTCCCATGATGATGTCAGCCAGCTCTCTGGGATGAATCCCATCCGGACCGCTGGACTTGTGTGGATCCAGGTGGAGCAGCAAATCCCGCACACGTTCAGGGTCGGTTGGGAGTTTGTCATTCCCACCATCACGGTCCTCCAGCACAGGGCACCCTGGATCCCAAAGGCCATCATCAGCATTGAAGACAGAGGCAAAGAAGGCATTAAACATCTCTGCTTTGCCTGTGTTATTGTCTGTGAGGAGACCTTCCCCATCAAGTAGCAGACCTATGTTTTCTTTGGTTCTCCTTTTTCTGTTCATATATCTAAAACACCCTTTTTATTGTCTCCCACAGACATGGCCAGCTTCAACTCTAGTTGGGCTTTGCCACACAAATTTTCTCCCTACAAACACGAACAGCATCCCTGTATTCCTTCCTCGTCACCTGACCCTACTTCCAGCAGTCGTACACTCTCTTTGTTTGCTTAATCTCCAGTAGAATATCCCTGGTCAGCCATGCTGGCCTCCTGCCCCTCCTGCCTGACTTCTGATATTTTGGAATTGCCCGATCTTGTGCTTTTAGGAGGCAGTGCTTAAAGACTGACCAGCACTGATGGATGCCAGTGCCTTCAAAAGCAGTTTCCCAGGGGACCTTGCTGAATAAATAATGGCAAACACTTTGTAAATGCAGGGAACAGCAAATAGATGGAAGAAACTGATTGATAACAAAAGTGATGTTCATTTATTGAAAAAAAAAAAAAAAAAAAAAAGTTAACTCCTATACCATATCCTGTATTATTTTCCCATCTGAATCTTAGACATCAGAGAGAAGTTACTGATAGGAGCAGGAGCAGCAGATTAGAGGTTTTCATAAATGGTAGTCGCTATATTACCTAACATTAATATTGGGTATAATCCTGATCCTATTAAAGTTAATAAAAAAAATTGCTTCTGACTTCAATGGGCCCAAGGAATCAGTCCTAAAACTCGGTGACCTGTTGCTATTTGTTTCAGTTCTTCCATTCTGTTGTTACTATGTTTAAATTTAACGTGTATCATCACTTAGATCTATCAAATTCTCCAAAAATATCTTTGGGCCTGATTCTGATTATATCAATTTGCATGATATATCCTACTCTAAAATAAACATTTTGTTTTAATCCCATGTTTTCAGGTATCAAGGTTATTAAAACCAACTGTGCACATGGTGCAACTCATTGTGCCTTTTTGCAGAATAGATGCTCCAATAGCATCTTTCATGACTTTCAAGTGGTTGTTCTGCACAGTCAGGGAAATGCTGGAGTCACTGTTCCTGAGGGTGTTCAAGGAAAGGTTGGACCTGGTGCTTAGGGACATGGTTTAGTGGGTGACATGGATAGTAGGGTGATGGTTGGACCAGATGATCTTGGAAGTCTTTTCCAACCTTAATTTTTTTTATGATTCTATGAAATACAATGGGTATTTCAATTAAAATGTTGTAGCCAGGAAGTTCTGTGACCTCACATCTGAGTACGTCATGTCAGATTTGTTTGACAAAACCAGTTTGGCATTGCATTCATTCTAGATTGCACAGGAATGCAAGTATTCATTGAGCTCTCTGAAATCTTAAGGGAACTCTGTATTAGACAGGCACTATACTGTTTTGTCATCCACATTTTTATCCACGCAGGCACACCTAGGTTTTTCTTAATTTTCTCTGTCAATTAAATGTAGTTAATTTTTTTAATTAAAAATTTTTCAGGTGGCTTACTATTCAGAGCAAACCCATGTAAAGACCTTTTTTCTTGATAATACAATCTGAAAGAAAGGATGCCAAAATATCTGTTTAAAAAAAAAAAGAAAAAAAAAAAAGTAACTTTTAAACTTTTACAGCTCCCACATATATGGCTGAATTATATCAGTGAATAGACTCCATGTAGTATTAAAAGTCCATTATCCTTTTCAGAAATCAAATCTGCTGTTTGAGAAAAGACATCTGGATATATTTAAAGAGGGATCTAGATGTTCATTTCAATTGTCTACTTGAAAAATCACAGAACTGTTATAGAAAAATGGAGTAGTATTCTTTACGTAAAAACTTGATGATACTCAAATATACAAGCTTCCTTTAGAGATCGTTAAGGAAATTCAAAATAATGAAAACCTTTACTTTCACACATTTTCCCAATTAACATTTCACATATACATTTGTGCTTTTTAAAAACAAATTGTTTATCATCTTATAGTGGAAAATATATAAAAGCAATTGCTAAATATAAGTGTATTGCCTATTCAGTATGCCAAAACAAGAATAATTTATACATTGAAAGCTCTTCAAAACAGGGTCTGATAATTTCTCATTCTTTTGGTTGACATTTTAGAATCTCTCTTTATCATGATGGTATATAAAACCCATGTATCTGAGGCTGTATTCTGTTAGGCAGTACCAGGCTTCTTCCTCACTGATCCCATGCTCTGAACAGATGTGCCAAAGACGTGCCAAGTATTGAGGGTTCAAGCAGAGATTTGATGTGGCTTTTCTGGACATAAAGTTTGAATCCTCACTCTTAGACAGTGCTTATGGATAAGAATCAGCTTTACTTCAACTAATCTCTGTACCTATTACTTTCACAAGGTGATGTTTTACAGGGTTGGGTGTAATTACAAGTAATTAACACACTGGAACACCAAAACGATTCCTTAACTATTTTAGTCCTTTCCTTTTTTTTTTTTTTTTTTTTTGTGTGTGTGTGTGTATGTGTGTGTGATTTACTTATTTATACAATAGCTGGATGCTGAGTGATTTTGGTATCATTTGCCTAAGCTTAGCTACTTGTTTGTAACCTTAATAGCATTTCTGGCTATTCTTTATACATCTAAGCATTGTAGTTAGACAGATACTCTGTGGCACCCTGCTGGTCAAAGAACATTGAAATTGCAGGTAATAACAAGAAAAGGTTTTGTTGTTGTTATTTCCAATCTATGGTACCTTTTAAGACAGTTACAGCATGTAATCTTATATTTTGGTCAGTGAAAAAGGCACAGAAACTTCTCTAGAAGCTTAGGATATTCATCTATCACTGTTTATTTCTTTTTCCCTTCATTGTGCTCTGGGCCTTTCAACTGCTGTGCACTGGCATAGCTGTGCTCATTTCAAAGGAGCGATGCTGAGCAGCACTGAAGGAAAGCATCACCTTATTTTCTATGCTTTCTTTCCTTTTCAGTTTGTCATTTTATTTCCTCTCTCAAGCTTTTAAATAGACAGAGAAATTTGCACCTGAGGGATGAGTGCCATTTTTCCCTCTTAATATTTTCTGAAATTTTCCATCCGTAATAAGTAGATTACAGTCATGACACTTGTTTTGCATTGCTGGATTTAAGCTACTGCGAGCTAATGTGTGTGGTAAGCAGCTGCCTTCTGCCTGTGTGCAATCAAAGTCAGTGCAAATTCCTAAATTCAAAGATGGATTTGCAAGCTCAAATACACATTTGCTCTTACTGTAATCCATAAAATGGGTTGCTAGCTTCAGTAAGTCTGTTAGTTTTAGGGAAAGTGTTTTGCTTTAGGCAGATGAGAATCTGTCCCTGAGCACTTGATTGCTTCCTGAATGTTGCAGTTATAGTGAGGCATGTTACACCAGTCCAGCTTGTAGCAGAACCAACACAGCTCACTATTCTGACAAAGAATTCTCCCCACCTGACGTTTGAAATACATTGATATTACGGAGTGCTGCAAACCCACTCCACATTTTGGTGCGATTGGCAGTCACCACTCAAGAGATGCGAGATCAGGGATGCAGGAGGTCAAACCAAACGGTGTTAGCAGAGCCGTGTGAGGGGGTTGGCAAGCTTCCCTGCACAAAAAGCTTGGATTCCTCTCCTTCTGCTCCGCTTGAAAGCTGGGAGTGCTGTGAAGCAGTTGCTCTGTGAACAAATAGATTGAGCGTGTTCCTAATGTGAGTAGTATTCACCAGGCTCTCATGAAAGACATTCGCCCTCCCTGTAACTGGGTAAATGAGAGGCTGATTGGTGACTCAGAAGTGTATTTATTTGAACTTTTATTCACCTGTAGCTACACAACAACTTTCTGAACTTACAGGAAATTGAGCAATTCTATTCCCTGTATTTACAAAAGCGCAACATGGAAGCGTGCATGTTGCAATGTGCTTATCCCATCTGAAAGTATAGAAGAGCTTCATGATTTAAGCTTCCTTACTGCTGGAGCCTTTGGGTCCTCTCCAGTGATTTCCCTCTTGAATGATTATTGCTTTTCTGTACCAGGGCATGTGGTGGCATGTATTCGTCAACTTGCTGCATGTGTTTTACCCAATTATTATCATTATTATTATTATTAGTCTTGTCTTTAAAAAAAAAAAAAAAAAAAGCAGGCAGAGACAGTTTACCCTGGCAGCTGTGTGTAGATTCTGGTTTTAGTAGCCTGCCTGAAAGGAAATGTGTTTCCAATATATCTGCTTGGCTATTTATTGAGGAAATGTGTATCACCTCCTGAGAACTACTTTATGTATTCTCTTTACATTAGCAACATTAGTTCTGGTTCCTTTTCTTGTATTAACAGGGATGTGGAAATTGCTAGATCATTTTATTTTAAAGAAAAAAAAAAAAAAAAAAAAAGTAAATGCATCACTTGAATATAGGTGTTCATAAGCTACACAGAGCTACCTCTTACCTAGAAACTACAATATACTCCTGGTCGCAAACATGAGATATATGTGTATGTGTGTGCCTGCATATATCATGTGCATTTCTGTTGCCAGTTACAGCTGAAGTAACTGTCATTGCTGGCACCTACTGCTTTTTCCCTACTATGTAAATATCTACTTAGTACTTCAACTTTTCAGATTTTTGAGAAACAGGGTTTAATGCAGTTTGTAGTTACAGAAATTTTTATTTGACCCTAAAAAAAGGTCCCACATGAAAAACAAAGAAACTAAAGTATTTGGGATTTTGTAGTCATCACATACATTTTAATATTTGCAGATTGAACTGGTAGATAAAAACATTAATTTGCAGATTTACAACACAGTCCATCTGTCTGTCTTCCGGAGCATGCCCCCATCACATCTGTAGAAGGATCAAAAAGTAGTCCTTAGTGCTCTGCATGTTCTCTTTTTTTCAATGTATCCTTTGCTGCTAAGGTGTCTGTGGGTGTTGACTACTATAATTTTTACTCAGCAGTATTGTTAGAGATATACAGAAAGCCATTAAAACTTTTTGCTTACATGTGCTTTGAAGCGCTTGATGGGGTGATGTTGGATGGCTTGCTGTCCTATAGAGCTGAGTCAGCACCACCATATTCCTTACAGACCTCCAAGACATGAACTTCCTCATGCTTCATGTCTAGCTTTATTGCTAGGTGGCCCATGATGGAGTGGTCTTGCTACTCTTTTTTTTTTTTTTTTTTTTTTTTTTTTTTTGTGCAAGTCCAGGGAAAAATCATAACCAAATCCATCAGCATCTCTGAAGTATTCTCTCCACATATCTCCTCACACCAACATGTATGATCTCTGTAGAAAAGCGTGTCTCTGTATTCTCTCAGTAGTCAGCTACTGGAGAAATATTCACTACCAATATTCCTTCTCTTCCTCTATCCCTTCCTCTAAGAGTGATGCTAATAATTGGTATGCTTCACTAATCTGGATTGTAACTGCACCTGACTGAAACAAAGGCACAAGATAGAAACCTGGAATGTGTTAACTTGAAAGTTTTTTCCGTAAATGAGCTGTTAAGATCATTTTTGACCATTAGTGCAAACAGGGCAATCAAGTTCTATTACAGTAGGCTGGGGAAGCATTCACGAGGTAGCCTGTGTCATCACTGCAGCACTACGTTCTGCAGTGTCTGCCTCAAAAGCCCTTGCACCCAAGTCAAAGTAGCACACCAAAAGTCAATGCAGTGTCTGTGGACAGCACTGCAAAGCGGCCTCAGCTAAGGTAGACTGTCTCATGTGGCCCAGATTGGATGCTCAACTTAACATTAATAAGTGCTATCAAAATAATATTGGAGAGAGCTTGTACACATGCAACTCATTGGCTCCTTTTGTTTTGTAGTGCTTATTACCTTCAGCCTTGTTGTAGCACAGATGCTGAAGGCAGAAGAACTTTTCTTTTTTAGCCTTCTTCCCTCCTCAGAGGAAAGACTAGGACAGTGAACTGTGTGAATCAAAATACGCCTTTAAAGCTTAATGGAGAAGGCATTCTCCTGTGAGTCACCAGGATTTTTGTCATGGATTTTAGAGGGAACAGTGCTTCAGCATGAGGCAGACCAGAGCTCTGCCCACTCACTTTACATGATAGGTGAATGAAACAGACTAAGAAGAAGACACCAAGAGCTTAAGTTTCTTTGCCTTCTCCTGGCACAAGTTGTGTGATTGCACAAGTAGGTCGATGCCTTACTCATGCTATTACCAAGTTTAGGTTGTTGTTCTTAGGTTCAGTGAACTAATTTCTCATCTGTGGGTGCTCACTAACAAATTACCGTAGACAGGCTATGTAGAAACCTTATCCATGTGTCTGTCTATGAGTATTCAAAGTCATCCTCAGGTTTCAGTAGGAATGGCATCTTGGAATCCAGGATCTAAAAATGTCCCCAAGGTTCCTCTGATCTCCTCTAGTCCTGAGATCTCATAATGAACTCTTTCATCAGGCTGATCCCCTAATGCTCAGTAACTGTACCCTCAGCTGCTTCAGAGTACTCACACAGCTTTCTTCTTCGCTCCCTCTGCCTTTCTCCCCCTCTCTCTTTTCATAATAAGAGGCAAACAAATGGGATAATCTGGTTTCATCTCTGAATGGCATGTAAACATTTCTTAAAATACAGCTCAGCAGTTGTCAGCTGTTTCACTATAGGGATACTTCCTATTAATCTCCAGGTTTTTACTTTCACATTTGTTCCTTGTAAAAATAAATCTTTGGAAATACTATGAAAATATGGAGACTCCAAATCTCAATATTTTGAATTTTAAAAAGCATTTTCCATGTGGGAAGCCTTCTCTGTCTTTTTGTATGTCTGCCACATCCTGTCTTCTGTATATGAATATTACAGCCTGAGTTAGTCCCAACTGTCTAGCTCAGAACACGCTTGATGCCAAACTAATGCCGATGGTTTAATGCTACATCCCCCCACACCACCACCAAATCATAGGCATTTAATAACTCCTAGTCTGATGAAGTCTGAGCATGCTACCATTCGACCTGGAAAAAGCTGCATGAAGTGTCCTCCTAAACTGTTTTATAACTCCACTACACTCTTTCAAGAGATGATGTCAGCCTCTAAATTGAGAGCCAAATTGGCATCAGGCTGTAGGTGCACAGCCAATCTGTTTTCCATATTCCATTCTCTTGGCTTTAATACATAATGAATAATCTGTTCAAGACAGTCTGAAAACCTCAGTGCAAGCAGGGTGCACTTTGTATCCCAAAAGTCAGTTTTCACATTTGCATAGGCCTCCTGCCCAGTGAGGAGTCTGTATGCATGAGGGAGAAAATAGAGAGCAATCTCACAGAAAACAGCTCTGTGATTTTATTTATTTATATGATACTTCTCAAAACCATGACTGAAGACTGTGTTTTTTCCACTGCCATATGCATGCGATTTTTCCTGAGATGCAGAAACTGAATCTGTCAGCCTCCTGATGAGCATTATGGAGAGAGAGACACCCAGGATAATTTAATTAGACCCCAAGAAATTACCCAAACTGAAGGACATTTTCTGGTTGCAGGGACTAAATTCATCTTTATAACAGGAAAAAACACCACCCTGATTCAGAGACTCTCCTGCTTTCTGATCACCTCTGAATTGCATTTCCTCCATAATATTGAGAGTTCTGTGACCCTTAGTAGAGATTTGCTTCAGGGTCTCATCTGCATGAGATCCATAGTGCACCTAAGGAAGTGAGGAAAAAAGTGACCTTATGCTATAGTGCTAAGTGCTATAAAGAATGATCCAGGTCCAAAGAGTAATTTAGAGCAGCATCAAGATGTCTAAATTACCTTGACCTGCATTAACTATTGAGGAATAGATGCAATCATAAATGATGACCTAGTTACTTGGAGATGGCTGATTCTTTCTCATTGTCTCTATAGTTCCCAGCTCTAGAAGAAGTTATAATGCTGCTTTAGTAAGTTACTTAAATCCCTCCTTCCTCCCTCCTTCCTCCCTCCTTCCTCCCTCCCTCCCTCCCTCCCTCTCTTCCTCCCTTCCTCCCTTCCTCCCTTCCTTCCTTCCTTCCTTCCATTTTCCTGGAGCTGAGTTTAGTGCAGGGGAAAAAAAACAAACAGCAGTCTGTCTTGGATAAAGTAGAGTCGGAGGAAAGGAAAGGTAGAGATAGAAATAAGCCTAGATAAGTGGGGAAATGTATCTTCCTCCCTTATCATGTCTGAGCTGTCAATTTTGCAAGCTGGGACTGATGGCGTACAACACATTTCTCATTATGTCTTGATCCTGCATTCCATTGCTTGAGAGACCTGTGCTACTAGGTACAGATGCCGACTGAGCTCAGAAGAATAGGATCTGCTCAAAGCTGTGCTAATGATTCCCTGTCTGACCTTTGCCAAAATTGCGTTTCCTTTAAAGCCAATTTTTCTGATCTGAGAATGATGGAAATAAGACCCTTTAAAAAATATTTTGATATTTTCATATGCAAAGCTGTTGTAGAAGGGGCAATCTGGCATTTGCTACTCTTCTGACATTCTTTCTCTTCTCAATAAAACAAGAGGTTAGCATGACTAGAGGCCTTTACTGAATATGAGAATTATGCAACTTGCCTACTCAGAATAATATAGTTAGTGTTATTAATAATTATACGTAAAATAGTTCATGAAGCCTCTATTTTAGAAAAATGAATATATTAACTAACTAAAAGTCATGTTCAATAACCCATCTGCTAATTGTCAAAATCAGAATTCACCTTCCATCTGTTTAGAAACATACACAAAACAAGGCATTTAAGTCATCAAAGAATAAACAATGATGATGGATGTGGCTTTGTAAGCTGCTCTGGTTTATCACAAGTGGTGGAATCATATCAAGTAAATGTTGTTAATTTCTGCCAGGCAAAACTGATACACAGACTGTTTCAGATATTGTTGTTTTCATTGCAGGTAACTTTTTATTCTCTGATGCAAGTGATTTACATTTTATGCTGGTTCTGTTAATTTAAAAAATAAAGCTCAGTCCTATGTTTTCACGATTCCATTGATGGTACTGCAATTTAGAGATCTGAGATCTGGGTAATTGAGATGACACTTTTTAAATATTTAGTATAAATATAGTATATGGAGTAAGTAAGCCTATTATTCACCTATGCAGTATAAATATAAATGGCTTCCATAATGTCATAGATTCTCAATTTTCCATGTCTAGATTTACCTCAAAGTGTTAAACTTGAATTTACAGAAGCTAGCTTTAAAAATTGATTTACTGATACATAAAATGTTGACAGTGGTGAATATTTTTTAAAACGTTTAGCAGGTAACATGAAAGGACGTGTTGGATTTTATTCACTGTTATTTTGTGAAGAAATGGAGCAGTGGTTGTAGGGGATGGAATGAAATACATATGAGGTCAAAGCTTATGGTATTTAGCACCATTTCTGAATCTTGGTGGTCTTTCTATAGTGTAAAGTGGGGTACATTTGGGAGAAACTGCCCAAAGTTAAACTGGCTTGGAGCACTAAAGGAAAGAAAACTAACGCTCTTATTTACATTAGAAATAGTAATGGAAGTGAAAATAGCTTTTTTTTTAAAAAAAAAAAAAATCCTTTCAAATTTTTGCTTTTTTTGATAGTTTTCAGGGATGTATACTCTATGTGGCTGTTAATGCTCATTCAGATTGAGCAGAAATCTGCTGTGTGTTGAATGTAGAAGCTGCAAGGTGACTCCTCAGCAGCTTGTAGGCATCGATGGACCATGGTTTTTAACTTCTTGAGTAAAAATTTTAAAAGTGATTGGCATGTGTGAAATTAAATCAGCAAAAGCTTACAAGCTTATTAAATCACAGCTCAAGCAACAGGAAAGTGATCTTCTGCAAGTCTGATGTTTTGACAACAATTAATATCTGTCCATATTCTACAGAAACCAAGGAAAAAGAAAGAGGCTTTCATTCTGAGAAGCCAAATCTCAGGTGTAGGTTAAGATCTGAATTAGGTCTCGCTAGCAGTGCAGTCATAAATAGAAAACAAATGAATGGCCTCAAATAGGGGTAGACACATAGGGTAGACATTCTTTTCCGCTTGAGAATTACCCATACTTAACCTTTGATGTTGGAGATATTGTATATATTATGATACAAAGCAGTTTGTCCCTGTCTATGTATGCTGGTCATTTGTGCTTGACACTGTCATATTTCTCAGTCTTAGGCATTTCTTTGCACATCAGAGAAATGGTTTGGGAGAGCAATGAAGGAAGTAAATAGGAGAGAAGTTGAAGGCGAGTTCACGTCCACTTCAAGTAAATATGATCTTAATTTTTTAGTTTAAAGTATCTTTCATCAATAATAAACTAGGTAATTAATTCCTTAAACGTTAAACAGGATTACTGGTAATTGATTGTAGTATGATTTTTGTAATCCTCTCAAAATGTTAAATTTCTGTATACATCAAAGGGGAGCCAGTAAACATGGGAGAAGATTATTTATTATTTATTACTTCTGCATGACTCATGATATACATATGTGTTTATCATGTAGAAGATGCCCAGCATGTCTCTTAAAAATAGCTGGAAATGTAAATCATATTTTCAGGGGTATTTCAGTAGTACATAAAAATTATTTTACTTAAAGAATTAATGAGTAAAGATTAAACATACTAGTAACACAGTAATTGCTGGTAATTTATTACATGGACTTGAATATGTCTTAAGACAGCTTAACACTTCAGAATGAAAACTTCAGGACAGGACCTCTCCACACACCCAGAAAAGACAAAAAAATTGAAAATCGTTCCTGCTGTCAGGGCATGATGGAATGATGTTCTGTTCTGTGTGAGGCTG